>NW_027287680.1:1032956-1377275 GCF_047511675.1 Marmota flaviventris | reverse complement strand
GGAAAGCTGGGAATGGAACCACCATTTGACCCAGCTATTCCTCTTCTCAGACTATTCCCAAAAGACCTTAAAAGAGCATATTACAGGGATACAGCTACATCAATGTTCATAGCAGCACAATTCACAATAGCTAGACTGTGGAACCAATCACGATGCCCTTCAATAGATTAATGGATAAAAAAATGTGGAAATTATACACAATGGAATATTACTCAGCACTAAAAAATAATAAAATCATGGAATTTGCAGGGAAATGGATGGCATTAGAGCAGATTATGCTGAGTGAAGCTAGCCAATCCCTAAGGAGCAAGTGCCGAATGTCTTCTTTGATATAAGGGGAGTGACTCAAAACAGAGCAGGGAGGAAGAGCATGAGAAGAAGATTATCATTAAAGAGGGATGAGAGATGCATGGGAATTGGAAATAGAAGGGGAATCACACAGAAGATGGAAGGAGACCCCCATTGTTATGCAAAATTGCATATAAGATGGTTTGAGGAAGAAAAAAAGAGAGAGAAAAGTGTCATAGAGTGGGTAGAGAGAGGTGATGGGAGGGGAAGGGAGGGGAGGGTGAAATAGGAAGGGTAGCAAAATACAATAGACACTAATATGGCTGTATGTATAAATGTGGCTATGAAACCAATGTGATACTGCAATCTGCACAGGTGGAAAAAAAGAATTCATACCCCACTTGAATCAAATGTATGATATGTCAAGATCATTGTAATGTTTTGAGCAACTAATAAAAAAATTAAAAAAAGAAAGTGAATGGAGGGAAAAAAAGAATCAATAAATGGAATGGATTCAAACTGAAAAGCTTCTTCTCAGCAAATGAAACAATAAGTGAGGTAAATAGCCTACAGAATTGTAGCAAAGTTTTACTACATGCACATCAAATAGAGCACTAATATCTAGGATATATAAAGAACTCAAAAACTTAATACCAAAAAGAAACCCCAACAAATAACCAAATCATTAAATGGGCTAAGGAAGTGAACAGAAGTGCAAGTCAAAAGTACTCTAAGATTTTATCTCACTCCAGTCAGAATGGCAGCTATTATTAAGAAAAACAACAATAAGTGTTGTCGAGGATGTGGGGAAAAAGGCACACTCATACATTGTCAGTGAGACTGCAAATTGGTGCAGCCAATCTACAGTATGGATATTCCTTGGAAATCTTGGAATGGAACCACAGTTTGTCCCAGCAATCCCACTCCTCAATTTTTACCCAAAAGACTTTAAAAAAGCATTCTACGGTGACACAGCCACATCAATGTTTACAGCAGCAAAATTACAATGGAATATTACTCTGCATTAAAAGAGAATAAAATTTGGCATTTACAGCTAAATGGATGGAGTTGGAGAATATTATGCTAAGTGAAGTAAGCCAATCCAAAAAAAAAAAAAAAAAACAAATGCTGAATGTTTTCTCTGATATGTGCATGTTGACTCATAATGGGGATGCAGGAGGCATAGAAGGAATGGAGGAACTTTAGAAAGGGCAAAGGGGAAGGAGGGGAAGAGAAGGGGAATAGGAGCAGGAAAGATGATGGGAGATGGACATCATTACCCTAAGTACATATTTGAAGACACAAATGGTGTGATTCTATTTTGTGAACAAGCAGAGACATGAAAAATTGTGCTCTATATATGTACTCTGAATTGAAATGCATTCTGCTGTTATGTATAATAAACTAGAATAAATAAAGACATAAAAAACATTAACCAGAGTGATCAGGCAAGAAAAGGAAATCAAAGGATTACATATAGAAAAAGGAGATGATGATGACATGATCCTATATCCAGAAGACTCAAAAAATTCCACCAAAGATTTCTAGAGCTTATAAATGAGTTCAGCAAAGTAGAAGAATATAAGACCAACACCCAGATATCGATATCCATATATTTCTTGTACTCTAACATTTATTTAGCTTTACAGAAAAGAGGAAAATCATCCCACTCACAATAACCTAAAATAATACTTGAGAATTAATCTAACCATGGAGGTTATATAACACTTTACAATGAAGGTTATACAACACTGAAGAAAGAAATTGTAAAAGTTCTTAGCAGATGGAAATACATGCCAAGTTCTTGGACAAGCAGACTTACTATTGTCAAAATGACTGTGCTACCAAAAACAATATACAGATTCAATGCAATCCCCTCAAAATGCAATGACATTCTTCAGAGTTAGAAAAAAATTCTTTCATTTATTGGGAAAAATGAGAGACCCAGAATAGGCCAATTGATACTGTGCAAGAAAAGTGAAGCGTTCAAATCTGATGTGATATTATACCTCAGAACGGAGTAAAAAACCCAGCATGATAATATATTGGCAACAAAATATAAAGTCCAAAGGAAGAGAATAGAAGAGTCAGGCAAATTCACATACTTGTAGCTATCTAATCCTTGACAGAGGTGCCAAAAATATATTTTGGAGAAAAGAAAGTCTTTTAAACAAATGTTTCTAGGAAAAATGGATAGCTATATGTAGAAAAATGAAAATAGATCCCCATTTCTCACCCTGTGCACATGGATTGGAGAAATATGAATTAGACCAGAAACACTACAAATTGTGGAGGAAAACTTGGGGTCAAAACTCAAGCAGGTTCCAGGACTAACTTCCTTTAAAAAATGCCCAAAGTGCAAGAAATAAAACCAGGAATCAATAAATGGGCTATCAGTAAATCATAAAGCTTCTTCACAACAAAGGAAATAATTAAAAATGAGAAGTGAGTCAACAGAATGGAAAAAAAAAAAACAAAACTCTTAATTGGCTAACAACAAATAATCAATCAATAAATGAGCAAAAGAACTAAACAGAAACTTGTCAAAAGAAGAAACTTAATTGACCAAAAAATATATGAAAAAAAGTTTGAATATCTTTTGAAGGCAAGGAAATGCAAGTAAAATCTACATTAAGAATCCTTCTCACTCCAGTCAGGAGGATATTGAATATATATATTAACAAATTATGGTGAGGTTTGGGAAAAAGGTACACTTGTACATTTTTTTTTTTGGTGAGACTGCATACTAGTACAACCACTCTGAAGAGCAGGAAGGAAATTCCTCAGAAAAACTAAGAATGGAACTACCAAATGACCCAGCTACTCCATTCCTCAGTATTTTTCCAAATGACCTTAAATTGACATACTAATAATGATAGTGGTATTTCAGTGTTTATAGCAACAAAATTCAAAATAGTAAACTATGGAATTAACCAGGTGCCTATAAATAGATAAATGGGTTAATATAGATATATATGCATATAGATATAGATAGATAGAGATAATAGATATACATATAGGTAGATATATTAGAGATATAGATAGATTAGATAGATTTGATAGATAGATTTGATAGATTAGATAGATCAATCGATAGATGGATAGATAGAGTTCTTCTCAGCCACAACACAGAAATAAATTATGGCATTTGCTGGTAAATTTGTGGAAATGGAGAATATTATGCTAAGTGAAGTAAGCCAAACTCAGAATAGCAAAGGTCAGATGTTTTTTTTTTTTTTTTTTCATATGCAGAAGCTAGAGGATAATAAAGAAAAGATGGTAGGAATGATAGAATAACATAAAGGTAATGCAAATATTAGTAATGTAGAAGGAGATCTACAGATTGAGAGGATGAATAAGCAGAGGCAATGAAAAATGATTTTAAGAAAATTATGTCATTTATTATCTAAATATACCACAGGGAATTTTATATTTATGCAAAAAGGACCAGTGAAATATGAATAGGTGAGTGATAGGAAGTCTAGTGGAGTAGAGGAAAGAGGATGGGGAAGAGAGGGAGGGTAGGAGGGAAAAGAGGTAAATCATAAACTGAAATCAAATTCCATTTATGCATGAGTTTGTTGCAATGTTGTTGTATAGCAACAAACATGTATAGCTAGAAAGCTCTAATAAAAATAAAAATGAATTCTAATTGTTATATATTAATTGTGATTACTTTGTTTATATGCTTAGTGCACAGTATGCTCATTCTCTTGGTTTGTATTTGCTAAGACTTTTTATAAACTAGACATTTATAAAACCCTGATATTCTTCAGTATTAATAATACCTCCATTTAATTGTAATTGCCAAAACATGAGAGAAAATATGATGCTTTTCTGTAAGTTTCTGAATAAACAAACTGTGTGTGTGTAGTACTTGCAGAAAAAAAAAGAGTCAGATGTTAAAAAAAAATCAGTGCTGGGGTTGTGGCTCAGTGGTAGAGTGCTTGCTTAGCATATGTGAGGCACTGGGTTTGATCCTCAACACCACATTAAAAAAAAGTAAAAAAAAAAAGTTAAAAAATGTTTCTATTAAGAAAATCAATTGTTTTAATCCTAGGATATAATACTGAACACAATCTCATGTCAAATAAAAATAATATGCTATGCTGCAATAAGAAATATATTCTTTTGAAAAATATTAGTGGCACAGTGCTAAAGAAGAATATGATTTTTAAGACATGATTAAAGTTCTTTTGTATGGACCAAGAATAAATATTTTATGTTATTTTGGAAATAAAGATAAGCTAAGTAAAAATTGTTTTTCATTGCATTAATGCATAAAAATATTTAAAAATTTGTTTTTTTGAAAATAACTATAATTTAGGTCCATCAAAATAACACAATTGGTTAGTCTTAATATATATTTCTAAAGCTTTCTTATGTTTAATTGTTTTAGAAACACCTTTCATTCTCAAAATGCTCCTGTTTTGTGGTAATTGTATGATTGTCAGAGTAATAATTGTTTTAGATTTACTCTATTAGTTCTTGTTATTCACCATCAACTCTTGAGGAATGTTTGAAGTTCAAATAATTGGATGTCTAACACACATTTGGTGTTGGACCCTCAGAAAATTTTAGGGCTGAGAAAAATTAAAAATAATGTTACCAGAATTTCACATTTTATTGTTGAGGGTGTTTATCCTAAATGCCCCAAACCTGAGAGCTACATGTTTAATCTAAAGATATATGGTTCATCATCAGTACAGAGGGATTGGAATTCAGGACCCCATGAGTCAGCTCAACCTTCTTTTCAGCACACCCACTATGCCACGCATCAGCTGCTGGCAAAACTCAGGTAGTCCCATAAATTATGGCCAGCTAAAATGATTTATGGTTTCTCTTATGCTCTTTTGTTGGTTTTAATTTGTAGATTTATGAGGTCACATTATGTTTCTACCAATTTATTTCTTCTTATGAACTTTCTCATGTATTGACCAATAAAGCATAACTGAGCAAAAATAATCAGTGCATAGTTTGAGTTAACTTTATAAAATTATCACTTACATCAAGTAAAGGTTATCATTACCAAAGTACCTTCCCTCATGTTCCATTCTAATTAATATCTCCTTCATCCTGAAGTAACAACCATTCTGACTTCAGTTGATAGATTTATTTTTATGGCTTGGCAGCTTTTATGAATGGAGTCATACTGTCTGTATTCTTTTAGTCTGGTTTCATTTCCTTGTCAAATGTAGCTGTAAATTCTTTTCAGTGCTATAATGTATCTGAATATATCACAAAGTCTTTATCCATTTTTCTGTTGATGGACAGCTAACTTATTTCCAGATTATGACTGTTATAAGTAGTGCTACCATGCACACTTGTGCTAAGGGAAAAAATGTAAAAGCTAAAGGTAGCTACTTCTGCTTTGAGACTTCAATATGAGCACAGGAAAAAATATTTCCTAAAAAGATTTTCCTGCGTCTATGTGAATCTGATGCACCCAGAATGGGATACTTTCTGCCTCTTCAACAGTATACTGTGCTGAGACATTTTACATAATTATGTGGACATGGGTCACAACATTATCCTATGAAGAAAATGTTTCTCCCAAGTTCTGAATGTGAACCTCAATGAGCTTAACACATTTCTACTATGTTAGTGCATCATTTCACCACTAGAGGGCAAAAATGATTTGGTCAGATCTGAAGTCAAATGATTAATAATGGTGAGGCAGAAACAAGAAGCCAGAGAGTAAAATGGAAGAGCATACAGAGCAAAGTCAACATCCATAAACTTCAACTTTCCTGGGCTCAACATTTTCCCTTCTTTTTCTCTCGCTTCCTAAACTTGGGAGAAGTAAGATTACCTTTCTTCCCACCTTAGGCCAAATTATCTATCCTCAAGCAAACACATACCACAGGAATGAAATAATTCAGACTACAGGGGTGGTTCTAGAAGTTTTAAGAAACAGCTATCTCCCCAATTCTACAAGTGAATTATGACCACTCAAAAGGCACAGCTGGAATGTAGCCTTTAAACCACCTCTTTATTTTTTTAATTAATTTTATTTTTTTAAAAATACAAGACAGTGGAATGTATTACAATTCTTATTACGCATATAGAGCACAATTTTACATATCTTTGTATAAAGTATGTTCATGCCAATTCATGTCTTTATACATGTACTTGGGTTTTTTTTGCATTAAAATTCTTATTCCACATATATACCACAATTTTTCATATCTCTGTTTGTATTATAAAGTAGGTTGATACCCAATTCGTGTCTTCATGCATGTACTTTGGATAATGATGTCCATCACATTTCACCATCCTTGCTAATCCCCTGCTCCTCCTTTACTCTCCCTTCCCTCTTCCCTATCTATAATTCATCTATTCGTCCCATGATCCCCCTCCCTACCCCATTATGAGTCAGCCCCCTTATATCAGAGAAAATATTTTTTTTGGGGGGGGGGATTGGCTAACTTCACTTAGCATTATCTTCTCCAACCCCCAACCATTTACCTGCAAATGCCATGATTTTATTCTCTTTTATTGCTGAGTAAAATTCCATTGTGTATATATGGCACATTTTTTTTTATCCATTCATCCACTGAAGGGCATCTAGGTTGGCTCCACAGTTTAGCTATTGTGCTGCTGTAAACATTGATGTGGCTGTGTCCCTGTAGTGTGATGTTTTAAAATCTTTTGAGTATCAATTGAGGAGAGGGATAGCTGGGTCAAATGTTGTTTCTATTCCTAGATTTCCAAGGAATCTCCAAACTGCTTTCCATATTGGCTGCATCAATTTGCAATTCCACCCACAATGTATGAGTGTACCTTTCCCCCTACATCCTCGTCAACACTTTTTTAAAATTTTTCATAATAGCTGCCATTCTCACTGGAGTGAGATGATATCTTAGAGTAAACCACCTCTTTAAAAGTCTTCTGTTCAACTTGACAGAATTACATCCTGAGATAATAGTCCTGTGTTTCTACTTTGCTAGCAAAGCAATACACCTCCCCCCCTTTTCTCCAGAACTTGTCCTTAGATATGAATTGTCATCAGGAATAAAATCTGAGCTTTGGGTAACACTATGGTGTTTACTGAAATGAAGTCACTGATGGGCAAGGCTATGGGATGTCACAACTTTTTTCTCTCCTCCTCTTTTTCTATCTATGCCCTTTCTCCTCTCATAAACTTAACCAAGTTAATAAAATGGAGATTTTTTTCCTTCAGGGGGAGAAGAAAATTGTGAAACCAAGTTGCATTTATACTGTTTATAATAAATCTCTACTAAAGAAGAATATTTGGCTGACAGTCATGTTCTCCTGCCTAAGTATGACCAAATCCATTAAGAATTCAAAATAAAAACTAAAAAGCAAAGGAGAGCCTAGTAGGAGCAACCCATTTTTCACATCTCATTCTGCCAAATGACAAATCAGAAAGGAGACTCCTGAGGATATCCTGTGTTCCTTATGTCCTTTTGCTGCTTTTAAGAACTAATAAGCAACTTCATGGTTAGCTAACTTCATGGTTAGTCAAGACTCCCTCATGATTTGGTTTAATCATCCTTGCATCCTTTTAAATACACATCATATCTACAGCACAGCAATTAACGGGTAGCCTAAGTTCTTACCATTTCAAACTAATTTATATATATATAAAGTTTAAATAAACAAAGGAATAAGGGAACTATTTTACCTTTATTTTTATGTGGTTCTAAGGATTAAACACAGTGCTTTATGCATGCTAGGCAAGCACTCTAACACTGATCTCCAACCCCAGCCCTGGGAAATTTTAAATAATGTGTGGCCAGTGAATTTCTTCTTGCCATCAGCCTGAGAGGAAAGTCTACAAAGACCAATTTCATTGACCTGCAACAGGACATATTTCAAATATCCAGCACTTTTTGGCCCAGGAGTCCTTCTGGGTTCAAGTGTGCCTCAGTGAATCACATTACTGGCCAAAAAAAAAGAGGGTAATTTCTTCAATCCCCATTCCAGCAAAAGCAATAGGAAAGTTCAGAAACTTATCTGAAGAAAATACTTTTAAATGGAAGAAAGCAGAAACATCTTCAGAAATGATTGAGACCTATGGTGTTAGACTATGATGACAACATTTTGAAAATTAGAAGACAGAATTTTTTGGAAGAAAATGTTATTCATGATAAGCTTAAGCTAGAGGGGGGGAAAGTACCTTTAAAACTTATTTTTCATAAAATTTTATGTCAAAAGATATGAATGACTTTTTTTCCAAGGCACTTGAACTTCTTTTCTGGTGTGAACTCTAATCTACAGACAGGGAATTTCTCAGACTCTTCCAGTTCTGGTATTCTGCTTTATTTGGGTAGCCCTACACATTTCAAAATGTGAAAAAATAAGAATCTTTAACTTACAACACGTACATTCAAGACCATATTCATGTATGTATAATATTTATTCATCCTATTCTATGTCAAATATTTCTAGAGGCTGTTCACAGTTCTTGGATATGTCCGCAAGTACCTCTAGAATATGCTGCATTGAAAGAACACAGCATTGCATGTATGATATTCCTTCTCTAATGGCATAATCTGATTCCACTCATGAGGGAATATCATGTGATTCTGAACTAAAGGAAAATCTACAGAGGTACTGAAGTACACCATTAAAAACTTATGTGCCACAAAGAGCCCAGAAAGACTAAAGAAATATCGCAGATTAAAGGAGGCAAAAGAAACAGGACGAATAAAGGATTCTGAAATTTTCCAAGACTGAATTTTATTTTGGTTATAAATAACATTGCTTAAATAATTGGCAAATTCTGAATCATATTTGTAGATTAGATATTTATAATGAACCATTTTTAAAATTTTGGTCTTTATACTGCATGTAAGATAACTTCTTGCTTTTAGGAATACAAATATTGAGTAATGAAAAACAACATGCGTACAACTTACAAATGGTTCAGAAAAAAGAATGTTATATACCTATAATTATATTTACTAGAATGAGAGAAAGAAAAGAGATAAAGAAGAGAAAGAGAAGAGATAAAGAAGAGAAAGAGAAGATAAACATTTTATTAAAGTTGATAAAATGTTAACATTTAGGTTAACATTTCTCTGTACTTCAATATATTAAACTTTTATTGATCTAAAATTGTGAAAACACAATATTTCTGAAAGAAATATTTTTATAATAATATTAAAAAACAACAGTATACTCAATTAAATAAACCATGGATCTGTATAGGTACAAGTAAATGAATAAATTGAAAGTTGGATGAATAATATTTATATAGTCTCCAAGTACTTCCCCACAAAACTAAATAATTAAAGGGAAAACATGATATAACATAAGATATATCTAGGAGATAAGACCTTTAGTAATTAATGTTATTATCAGCAATGATGGAGAAATTAAAATATAGGTCTTCATCTTGGGATTTAAAGAGAATAATCACAGAATAACTTTTGTGATACTCTTGCCCAAAATATGTAACCTTGTCTCAATCATAAAGAAAAATCCATCTTAGGCACATTCTACAAGTATTATTCTTGAAAAGATTCAAGGCCATGAAAGTCAAGGAAAGATTAAGGAATGTTTGAATCTAAAGGTGTCTACAAAATACAATATTAAGTTCATTTCATGGATCTGAATGGAATTATTTTGTTATAAAGGACAACGTGAGCCAAGTTGCAAAACATGAAAAAAATAGATTTCAGTTGTAGAAGGCATTTGATAGAATGTATTAGTATTGATTCTTTCATTATGAAGGCTGCATTGCAGTTATGCAGCATGTTCTGACTTTTAGGTAATATTAAAGAAATCATGAATGATGGCATATGACAGCCATTTACTCTAAAATTATTCCGTGGGAAAAATGTACTTTATGCTAGAAGTTGTAGCTAGACTATTATTTTTCAAGAAAGAATAAACAAATAAAAAAGGCAAAATGTCTTAAGCAAATGTATTTCTCATCATGAAAGAATTATAAGTTAGTGCTTTATACTAAAATCATAAAAATTTATATAAGTTTTTTTTCTTGTTTGTAAGGAATATAAGTTTGATGGCACTATAATTGCAATACATTAAAACATGTGATGTTTAGTTCTACCAAGGTAGTAATATTGACCACATTGGGTAATGTTTAAATGCAACAATTTACATAGTTTGGATACATAGAACTCAATAAAAACTGGTATGCACTTGCACTTCAAATTTTGTTATAGATGCAAAGAAATAGTCTCATATTTTGAGAATTTTACACATGAATAATACAAACATATTTTCTTCAATAAAGTTTTTAAAATAATATGGCGATAGTTTGAAATATGCAATACTATCTTTCATATCTATTTTTCTTTAAAAACATCGTTGGTATCCTTTTGATGCTTCCACAAATAGATCTTGTCTTGGCTTTTTAGTAAATCTTATGGAAGAAACTTCCATTAGTCTAGATTCAAATTCTGTAGCAAATGGAGAGAAAAATAATTATATTTTTTATCTCAAAGGTTTCATAAGCATCAATCAGTAAACAAAAAGTTGAAAAATTATCATTTTTCATAAAATGAATTTTTTTTTACATTTGTACGACCACAATACAAAGTTACTATGAAATAGTTTGCCCATAGTTTTGTGCAAAATTGTCACTGTGAATGAGTATCAGGGTTTCAGATTTTCCATCCCTCTTCATGAATATAACAATCATGTACTAAGGTACTCTGGCAAGCACTGGGATGACAAGATGGAGATGATAAAGGTCACTCCTCAACAATCATAATTTCCATACAGATTAACAGGCACTGTGACATGTGTAGAACAAGGTACTACTGAACACAGAGAAGGGATTTCTGTTCCAATTTTGTGGCAGTGTTAGAAGTCCTTCCATGAAGGTGCTACATGAGTTGATACCTGAAGTATACAGGGAAATTATGACAGAGAGGGAAAGGATGCATAGAGACAATGAGATATGAGAAAAAACATTTGTGGAACTGTAAGTGGTCCTGTGTGACTAGAAGCTAGAGCAAAGTGACAGTAGTGTGAGTGGGAAGAGATAAGGTTGAACACCTTGACAAGAAACTCTTTGGTTTGGGTATTTTCACTTCTTGCTTAGAAATTTCAAACTTTTCTTGAGAGCAACAGGTAAACCAATGACAAAGTCATGAGCAGGGTGTTTAAAATGCTTGACTAAGTTTTGCTAGATGAGTCTGGGCTAACTGCCATAAACCACAGAAAATGGGTGATGCCTTTCTTTTTTCAAGAATACTTTCAGTGTATAGGCTGACAGTTTCAAAGTAGGGCAAAAGTGTAAAAAGAGGCAGTTTCAAGTCTAAGAACTTTGATTTGTTCATTTCTCAGATTTGGAAACAATATATAGCTCTTTCATTTTAATTGATTTTTACTCATAAGGTAGGACCAACATTTTTGGAACATGTAGTTCAATAGTTTATGTACTTGATGAAAATATGTGGAAATACTTCCAACTATTTGTTAAGTATGGCCATTTAGTTTTTTTTGTTGTTGTTGTTGTTGTTTGTGCGGTTTTTTTTTTTTTTTTTTTTTTTTGTTTTTTGTTTTGTATAAAATCAATTATCTTGCTAATTCTACAAACAGGGTCTAAAGTATATTAATGAACATAATAAGTACTATTTTGTGATAATAATGATGTGATGTTTAATGACTTTACATTTTTTTTACATGTGAAGATAAATTCTTTTGATAGATTTCTAGTCTTATCTTCCTTCTTTTTTTAAAATCTATGTAAGCAGCAAAGAGGCATTTATTGAAAGCTAGCTTGGTCCTCTGAACACACAGCAACTGGTGACACTGAGAGGCCATCCTTCTTTTTTAAGTTAAAGTATTTTAAAACTCTTACTGTAGTATAACTATACACAGAAGTGGTATTAATTATGAACTATTAAAAGATGCACATAAAATAATTTGATCTCTCTTTCTCCCCAGTTCCATTTTCCTCTCCTGCCTTCACCTTTGAAGACATTCTGCAGTGATTAAGGAGAGGTGCCTCTATCTTGATAGAGGAGTGCTTTGTAAAGCCACTCATTAAGGTTAGCATGATTTGAAAAATTAATCCTCCACAGGGAAATCTACAGACTACTAGATTGAATTTCAAATAAACTAGCCTATAAGGAAGTAAATAACAAACATAACTTTCTCTACAAAAAATAGTTGATCCCCCCAAAATCTTCCTTTGCATTGTATCTGCATTTACACACTCATTCATGATTGTCTTGTAAAACAATTACATGATTTTTCTGGTAAGAACTAATGAGGATATCTTGTATTTGCATTGTGCTTAATAAATCACAGAAATATTTAACTTTTATTCTCTTTTTGTACACAGTCATCCAATTTTATGACTCTGAAGCAATTCAGGACCATTTCTCCCAATTTTTCCAGAAAAAGTATGCATATAATCTAAGAAACAGTTAAAAAATACATATCATCTACCTTTGACTTTTAATTTATGTATTCAATGTTCCCTTTCAAGTATTCTACTGCAATGGTGTCTTATATAACTTAGATGGGCTGTTTCTTTATCAGGAGTCTGCTAGTATTACCCTCCTCTAGGCTCTTTTTGATTCCTATTTTTTTTTTTAAACTCAAAGCCAAAGAAAAAGTGAGGCCTCTTTTTAACATAGGAGTTAAGATCATCAAAATACCATTGAAGCTCTAAAACAAGGTGTGATAAAATTGATATTTTAACAACAATGACTCATAATGAAAACAAGATGCTATCTTTTATTTATATGATTTTCTAACAGATATCTCACTGTTGTAAGAGTCCCCCTAATAAAAAATGGTCAAACATTATAGAAATATCTTAAAATGGGTCCAACATAGTTGAACATTGTTTTTCTTATTAACTCTCAAATAGAGCTCATCATTTTTGGAATAATATTTAAATCTTGCAAAAAGTATTAGGAAATAACATGGTGGGACTGCAAGGTTCCTGTTATAACTCCAGGAAGATGGAATCAGTGCTCAATGTACATAAGATGATAGAAAGAGTATAATTGACTCTGTTTTATAGTGGTTGCTTTTCAAAGACTCTTGATATCACTGCCACCTTAGACTGCTTCCAGTCATCAAAATTCATAGATACATAAAAATGGTCTTAGTATAGCACTGCTATACTGCCCATTAATCTGTATGAAAATTACCAGTATATGATTGTTGAGGAATGGCCTTTATCATCTCCATCTTGTCATCCCAGTGCTTGCCATAGTACCTTAGTACATGATTATTGTATTCATAAAGAGGGATGGAAAATCTGAAGCCCTGATACTCATTCACAGTGACAATTCTGTATGAAACTGTGGGCTCCTTGTTTTACAAATTTAAATAAATGCTTAATTAAACTAGTTTAAATATATTATAATAGCAGTAACAGTGAAGCAATAAACATATTTTACAAGAACTATGATAAAGATTATGTAAGTAAAAACAACTAAGGATATATTTTTATTAAAAAACTGTCAAAACAATTTAGCAAAAGCAGAAATCAAATAATTTTAGTGTTACAAGCTTATTTAATTTATAAAATTATTTAATAATCATTTACATTATAAACATCCATATTGGTGAAATTTTTGAGTATCAATCATGCACTTTTGCCTGAGTGGAAACCTTGGGGGTGGTGCTGGATAAATGAAAGTGTTAAAAGCACAGACACACTAAAATCACACAGAAGCGATGTCAATCACTTCAATATTTCTTTTCAATTATGGACAGTGATATTTATTTTAAAAATTAATTTAAGGAAAGTTCAAATTATAAGTTCAGTTAAATACAGTTAAGAATACAGTTAAGAAGTAACTGTCTCTTGAAAATGAGACCTCCAGTGATTTTTTAAAAAAATATGTAAGATATTTTTGTTTTTTTAATATAGGTTAACATGACCTTTACTTAACATTCATAACTTAACAACTCAGTATTTCACCAAAGCCAGAACAAGATTACCAGAAATCAAATCTGAAACCCCAAAGAGAAATATAATGTAACTAATCTCAGCAGTTACTTCTCAATGCTTTGACATGAAGCTATACAGTTTTGGTAGGATTCACTACATTTTCTCTTTGAATAAATTTTTTGTGAGGTAACCAATTATATGTAATCCAAGGGTGCATTGGGACAGAACTTGTTCACAGAGGACAATATGCCATTTGGCTCTGCTGTTTCTCCATCAGGAGTCTGTTAGTATTATATTACCCTTCTGTAGGCTCTTTTTGATTCTTTAAGGATTACACAAGACAATTATTTAGTATTTCAATTTTTTCCTAAATGACATGCATTTAAAAAAAAATCTCATTTGTCCTCATACTTTTCCTGCTGTACCTGAATCCTGCCATCCTCATAGTCTAGAAATGGAGATTCAGTTTCAAATTAATGAATCATAGATGAGTACAACTATCTTTGTACTGGATGAGTCTATATTCTTTTCATGATAGCAATTGAGATTTGAAGAATAGTCTGAGCAAGATATCATGGACATAATCAATAAATTACAGATTTAATCAACCATAGTTTTGCTGCAATTGATCACATTTGTCTCAATTTATGATCATGAGAATTAGATGCTTTTAAATAGTTGAGAGGTCATGAAGATAAATGAAATCTAAACAGCTATTTTTTTATTTAAATCAATTTGACATGAATACAATTAAATCTACCAACTAGAAATATATAACATTTAGTGAAGGAAATATATCATGAAATACAGCATCTGCATTTCAGTTAGGCTGGGAAATCTGTAATGAAATGTTAATTGCAATTAGGTATAAGCATTTCCATTTATCTATTTCCTCATGGTCTTAAAGTATGGCAATCGGAAGACATGGGGATGGTGTGTATTCCAGTGGTAGATCATGTGATTACCATGTGCCAAGCTTTGGGGTTTCAATTATCAGCAACAAATATAAATATTGTTTCAACATTATTGAGAATATATTATGAATGTCAGCATATATAGCTACTAAAAATCTATAATTCAACCTCTTAAAACTTTACAATTCTTTACTCAAAATGAAGCATCTATTAGGTCCAAGGTTTTCAATATTTTTTCTTTCTTAAATTTTAAAATCAGTTCTATGTAACTCTAAGTCTTCTGTGTTTAATTGGCTTATAACTGTACACATATATGAGGTAGAGTGTTATTTCAAAATTGGCACACACTGTATAACAATCAGATCAGGAAAATTGGAAGACTTATCACTTCAATGAGGTCTAAGTTGTATTTGCCGGAAATCAGTTATGTTTCTGTGTTGAGACAGAATATGTGTTTATAATATTTGAATTTTTACATTCACCAAGATGCAACATTTAGCCATACACAAATATCACTTTGAGTGCTCCTTCAAAGACAATTCAAATAGTTTACTTGCTTGATACTTACTTCATTTTCTGCTTTCTCTTTTCATATTGCTATCTTTTTGTAAAAGACTATTTTCATGGATTAACGTCATATTTCTGCTTTCCAGAAAGAGACGGTATCTTTCATTCTGAGCTTGCAATCGTCTTATAATGTCATAAGATTGGTTTTCTTTATGAGTGAATGTATCAATTTGATTTTTAACTTTTTTTTTAAGGTCATGAAATTCCTGTTGAAGCTGTGTAATTTCACTTTGGATTCTACATATTCTCCTCTCTCTAATAGATTCCTGCTTTCTGATGTGTTCATTCATTTCCCATTGTTCATTTTCATATGTATGTCTTTTTTCTTGTTCTGAAACCAAAGTCCTTACTCTGAGAGTATCACTTTTCTGACCAATCTCATTTTCTATGTCTCTGTTTGTCATTTCCAACTGTGAAACCTGTTTGGAAGGAAGATCAGGATACCAGTTATGATATGAGATTTGCACACATTAATAAATGACAGAACTAGGGTCAGCACTTAAAATATATATGTTTATCAGTGAACACAGTTCTGGAAATCAGGGTGGGGCCAAAAATATAGGCAAGTAGTGAGATTTTTTAATACCTTTATCTATCTATTTGTTTACTTATGTGGTGCTGAGGAGCAAACCTAGGGTCTCACCTGTGCTAGGTGAGCACTCTATTTCTGAGCCACAATCCCAGCCCCAAGTTGTGAGATTTTATCCAAGCCTTCCACCTCTGCTTCTAGTGCTCACCCACCATTCTGTTCTGTGAATGTATAAACATCAGAGAAGGCTTGTGTTGCAAGATACTAATGGCAAAAACAATTTCTAAGTTGCTGCTCTGTATTATTTGTTTCTCCTTAGTGAAGTTTGAAACATAGTAAGTGTGAAATAGAGAAAATAAACTGACACAGTTTATTCTTATACCAGTGTACATATCATGGTATATCATTATTTACCAAAGTGTTCTATATAAAATAGGAGAGTACTTGATGCAAAGTATTTCTCTTGTCAAAAGTGAGGAAATGATATCCAAAAACCAGGATCTCTGCTAGCCACGTTTTTCCTTCTTACTTAAAAGTGGTATAGTACAAAGCACATCTTCACATTAACACACCAAGGGAGAAAAATCACTTCCCCAAACCAGAAGATCTATTGTTAGAATCGAGGTTCTGAGATCCTAGAAAAATCATCAAATCCTGTGAAAAATATTAAAAGTCTTTTATCTGAAATAGGACACTGTGAAAACCACCACTGGAGTGCTGCAGACAAATGGAATTGAATAATAACATTACTTAATCCAGTGGGACAAAAATGCCCACACCCTCACTCCCTAAATATGCACCTTATGGTTATACATTTATGTTTTTCATGATGGATACAGTTACTATTCACACACACACACACACACACACACACCCTTGAAAACAACAGAGGAAAACAATTGATTTCAGTTTTGGCCATATTTATCACTTTTTGTTTTCAAAGATGTTTTGCTGGAATCCCGCCTTGTAAATTTGGGCAAACTATTCTAAAGAAAGTTACCTATAGGTGTCATTTTGTTCTGATGAGACCTAGAGATTTTTCAGTAGGTTTTGTCCTTATCTCAGTAGGGAGTAGAAAGTCTAAAAGCTTAATTAACAGTGGTATCTTCAAAATAAATAACCATTCAAAAGAAGTAGATTATTAAAGCACATAAATCTTTATCACACATGAATTACTCAAATTTAAACTGCATAAATGACAGAAAAAAAATCCTCAAAGAGTAAAGATATTTATTAAATACAGGTATAAATGCAATTGTGAAAAAAATTTTTAAACAAAATATTTAACTAGTTTCAAATCTATTTACTCTATACCTTAACATTTTAAAAATGTCTTTATTATCTTAATTTACTTTTTCTTTTAATTTGTCCTTATTTTGTTCAAAAAACAGAGAATCATTTCTTCTATTCTCCTCTTTAAAAAAAAAAAAAACTTTATTTTTTTTGTAGTTGTAGATGGAAATAATGCCTTTATTTTTTCTGTTTATTTTTTTGTGGTGCTGAGGATTGAACCCAGTGCCTCACACATGATAGGCAAGTGCTCTGACACTGAGCTATAGCCAAAGCCCCTCCTTTTTTAAGGCACATCTGCAGTAAAATTGATAATCATGTCAGTGATTAAACTCAACTCTTTCACTCAGGAAACAAATATGGAGCATCTACTAGATACAAAGATTTGCAATAATTAATCTTGCAACAAATGTCATCAATTAATTTTAGGGTGAGATAAAATTTTGTTTTAAACCAAAATAATAGTGTCACACTCCACATATCAATGATTTGTGAGAATATACACTGCATGTACAATGGAGATCCTGGAACATTATTTATTCTGCATTGTGGTAGATGTCTGAAGTTTGTGCAAGTACACACTTATGATGATTGTATGTTGGTACAATTGCCAAACAGCATATTTCTCAGATCATATACCCTTCATGAAGTGAAACATGGCTGGATATAGTATGTTAAAGGGATAGTATAAATAAGTTTGTTGAAATAAAATAAAAAATTTAAAATGTTCTGAAAGCTCATTTACCTGATTAAATTCATCTGCTGTAATATTTAATTCTGTATCAAATTTTCTGACAGATGTTTCAGGTTTCTTTTTAATTTCTTTATTATCTTCATTTGTTATTTCATTTAACTGGTCCCTATTTGGTTCAAAAAACAGAGAATCATTTCTTGTATTCTCTTCCTTTTTAAAGGCACATCTGCAGTAAAATATATTTATCTTAAAACTGATTTTTCCTGAGAAAAATTAACTTTATTCTACCTTTTATGTTTCTCTTATGGTAGCACTTACCTTGTTAATCATTATGTATTTTGTAAACAAGTCAAAATCCCCTTTGGAACAAGACTGAATCTAATATTTAATCCAATAATTAAGAGTATGGGTCTTTTCAACAAAGAAATAAGAAGAAATTTTACTTATAAACCAGAGTTAATTTGAATAAAATAATCAGTAATCACTTTCCATTTCATTTTAAAATGAATGTTAATATTAAAACTGTAGCTGAGGGTCTAGCTCAGTACTAGCGTATCTACTTAGTTGAACTAACCCCTGGGTTTGATCCTATATAGCAGAAGAAAAACTATAAATGTTTTAAAATGTTTCTGGACAGTGAAAAATGCCCATTTTATTATCTTTGGGAGAATTATAAATAACATAAACTTTCTTGAGAGAAATTTAGAAATCTATCATTTGATAGATTAAAAAGTACCTCTAATTAAATAATTCTACATTGAAAATGTATTCAGAGTAAATTAAACAAATAGAGAAAACTGGTTTTCTAAATTTCATTCCTTGAAACATTGATTGTACTCCAAAAGGCAAAAATATAGATATAAAACCACCAAAATTTCTATTTGTTATATAAATAGATTCCTATTCAGGTGTGGTGGTACATGCCTTTAATCTCAGTAACTAGGGCAGGAGTATCTGAAGATCAATGCCAACTTCAGCAACTTAACAAGGACCTAAGAAACTAGCTTACCATACCTCAAAATTTGAAGTTCTTGTTTCCATGCTACATTTTCCTTTTTAAGCTCTGATGTTACTCTTTTTACTTCAGTATATTTCTTTTCAAGTTCATAGAGGTCATTTTTCAGTTTTGCATTTTTTTGTAGTAAATACTGTGAGCAGTAACTTTTTTTATGTTTTATTATGTGATGTGAAGAACCTTCATTCAAATGTTTTAATTGGATAACAGAATTTGTATCAGGAAGAAAACAAAATAGAAATAATATGTGAGTAATTTTCATAAGTGAATGACTGTATATTTTCACATGCAGTATTCATACACTATACAAATGTAGAGTACCTAAAACATGTGTGTACTATGTTCAATGGGATAAAACCTCTTTTGTTGTTTTGCTTAAAGTCTAGTGGATGTGCTCCACTGTGCCCAATAAATCTTGTCTTCTTTAGGAAGTATTTCTGATTATCCAAACAGAATCTATTGCTTGACAAATATTTCTTTGTGGAGAAAGTGAATGTCACCAGGTTGAATGCAAATAAATATCTCAAAGATTCATCCACAAATCCACCTACTCAGTATAAATGTACCAATTCTTAGAAACAAAATTTTAAAATAGATAAAAATCAGAAATTCACATTGTTCACTATTTTTTACCTCATAAAAATAAATTTTATGCAACTCCTGTTCATCATTAATGGCTTCCAAAGTGAGTGATAATTTTTACACTTTTATCTGTGACCACCCTGTTCCTTTTCTGAAATGTTTTATCTGAAATTGTGACAATATTATTTGCTACTCTAAAGACGCAGTGTGCTTCATGCACTTACAGTTGATTTGCACTCTACTTATGGCAATAAAATTGTTTCTTTACTCAAGCCAACATTAGTACTTTATCAATTTTTTTCCACTATATCCTTTTAACTTAAACAGTAAATTGTTTATTTAGTTGACAGTCCCTTTTGCTTGTGAAGAGGAGATAATCTTTCCAGTCATCTCTGTGAAAATAGTGTCTATTTATTTGACTTATTAATTATTTTTGAGTTTCTGGTAAGTGCTAATGTAGATAAATGGTATCAGAGATAATGTCTAGCAATAATGCCTGAGCAGGGATATAAAAACTGATATTATCAGCCAGCTTAAGGGAAAGGATAAGAGCTTGATAAGCAGTAGCAACTTGATAAGCAGTAGCATCAGTAGCAACTGATGACTATTACATGGGATCTGTATTTGTCTAAATATGTAGAGATCCATGAAGAGTAATACCAGAGGAAAGGGTAGAGGGAGGAAAGAGATAAAGATAATTAGGCAAAAATCATATTATGAAAGATTTATATGTAAATGTAAAATGTTTTGACATTCTTGTTCTAAAGAATGATTCATGTCATATTTGCATTGGAAGTAGATCACCCAGAATGTGGGCAGGTGAAGATGAGGTGCATAAGGATGAATGGAGAACAATAGTTAGAAGGCATCAGTGCAAAATAAAGATGACACAGGCCTGAACTAAGGGAATGTTTCTGAGCATTTGGGATACAATATTTTCACTAACTCAGTAAAGAATAAAGTGTTATTAAATTTAATAAGTAAAAGAAAAATTCTGAGTCTCTGTGAAATGAGACTCTGTCCAAAACAAAAACAAAAGGTGTCAAAGAAGATGTAAAATTAAGCACCTGAACTCTTTAAGTTGTTTGTCTTTATCATGTGATTTTTTTAAAAAATTAACATCTTCCTATTTCAAGTGAAAGAATTTGTGTATTTTTTCTGAACTATTCAAATAAAGGGAACATGAATGAATGAATGAATAAATAGAACATGTTTTTATGGAGATATAGTGATTTGTAAGAGAAGAATCAGAGGACATTGCAAGCAGAGAGAGGGATCAATATACACAGTGAGGAAAAATTTGTATTATGAAAGATTCCTAGGAAAGTTAAGGTGCTTGGATATCCATGATCTAAAGAGGACTGATAGCCATATGTGCAGTATATGCATAAATAACAGGACCATCCTCAGTGCTCTAGCAGGTTAATATGAAGGACCTGTGCACAAATGGAGATACATAATGAGAAGGCCACAGTGCACTGGAAGTTGATGCCAGCATGAATGGAGGGAATGTTTCTGGAAATACAGAGGATAGAACAATTTCAGTGAACTGTGTAGAATGAAGACTAATTACAGAAACAAGAAGCTGGGCCACAGGAATGTGTGATTCTGCTCCTGACTATAATTCAAGGATTCAAATAACGTGTGTAGTAAGTGCAGCTACTGTGAATGTTGCTTTCCTTTATCATGTAGTTTCTTCATGGCACTATCTTTCTATGTTGAGGAAAATTCTTTAAGAAGAAGATGGGCAGTTTTCTGAAGCTTGGATACACAAAACACACCAGAGAAACAGAGAGGTCTGTGGGAAAGGATCACTGGGAGATCAAATGCTTAGCATGCAAAAGGATCTCATTAGTGCCCACTGAGAATAACATAAACAAACAAACCATGTCATAGAAATATGGGCAAGTGCTACTTTGGTAAGTGGAAGTACATTTTTGATTTATAACTTTTAGTCAAAATTTCTGGAAAGAAGATTCTCCAGCAATAATGGATTCATTTTACAGGAAAGGAGTAAAATAAATTACATATGATCATACATTGCATACTTTCATGATATAAACTGACCACATCAGTGGTGAAGGGAACAAACAAAAGTATAGCATTAAACAAAACACAAGTTCTTGGAATTAGTCCATAAACATGGTGTCATAGTAGAGTTGACTTTATCTTGTCAATGAGTTTCTCCTGTGTCACAGATTGGTACTGATCTCCTGGGTTCAAGCAAAAACCATATCTTCATTCTCTCAGGCTTCTCAGTTCTAGCCCTGCCCCTTTAAGCTCTTTTTAAATTTAGGAGGGATAGAAAATCAGCCTCATATTCCAACTAACCACTATAATGACTCCAATGTGGGACACATAATTTTAGAGACATATATGATATAAACTCTTTTTAATATATTTTCTTTATGAATTTACAGAAATATTTTGAAACATGGGTGCAAGCATCAACATCCAATGTTGTGGCAAATCCTCCTGACACATTGTGGAAAAACTATATATATCATGTGTGAATAGTTTGCTATCCTTTCTAATGTTTCACTGTATGCTTTCTAGAGAAGTTGTACAATAAGACTTACCTGTTTTGATTTTCCATGCTTCCATTCTGCATTTTTCTTTCTTTTGGAATTTTCCACCCTCTCCTGTCTATCGGTGATTCTTATATATATATATATATATATATATATATATATATATATATATATATATATACATATTTTTTTTTTACTGTGTGTACTCACCGCCTTTCTCAGCCTTCACTTCCCCTTCTTCTATCCTTTGCCTTATTTCAGATTTACCTGTGACAGAAGCATGTGTCAAATGCAACTCACAATGCAGTTCCTTTAGCAATACATCCAATTCAATCTGTGGCTAAACCTAATAAAGTATGCCACTTCTTATCTTTGTTTACCCCTGCTAGTTATTTAATGGGCACATTCCTTGAACAAGTACTACATACCAGTGCTCATGTATTTTGGCTTTGCTCTTTCCAATGTATTTTATATTCTATGTGGTTCTTACCTTGTCCATGTCCATTTATTGCCTTTGTGCTTGGTTCAAATTTACTGGATACACAAGCAGCACCCACCTCTCGATGTTTCTCAGAATCACTCTGGAAAAAATAATGACAATAATAAGTTTCATATAGCTTTCTGCATCCCTCTCTGTCCATCATTATATTTATAGTTAGGGAGACATTACAATTTCAGATTAGACCATTACATTTTCTGCAATGATATTTCCATCTGAGACATGATTTCACATGCTGTCCTGATGAAGCTGAGCTCCTCTCTTCATCTGGCTACTGATGAGGAACATCAGGAAGAATGAAAGAGGAAATATATTCTCTTATACCAAATTCACTGATATGCATATATCCAAAACAACTAACATCAGTGCTTAATTTTTAAGCTTTGCATTCTCACTCAAATCTAAAAACAGAGTAGAAAATTTATTTAAAATGCTTTTGTAAATTAGATTTCATGTTATACAGATTCAATATTTCTAACAATGAAGGGCCAATTGTTTTATTGATTTATATGATACTTGTTCTGAGAAGAGACTGTCCAATGGGTCACCTCCAGTAGGAAGAAAATACTTTTGAACTTGTTTCATTTGAGTCTCCAGAGACTTCCAAATATTCACCTCATTGAGCAAAATATTTACATAGTCAAAATTTCATTAAAAAAAGAGAGTGTCAGTAAGAGAATGTGTCTATATTTTATATTCTAATTTGTTATGTATGACATCAGAATGATTATAATTTATATTACACATAAAGAGCACAATTTTTTCATATCTCTGGTTGTATACAAAGTATAGTCTATATTTAATGTGAACAAACAAGCACACTCAATTTGGTTAGAGTATGCAACACTTTTCATTGAAGAAGGAACTAAAAGGAATTTCAAAAAAGTAAGACATTAGCAAAGCATCCTGCTGTTTCTTGACTGACTACTTTCACAGTTTGGAGCCAGAAAAACCGATGGATCTGCATAATGAATAAGACAGCCTGTGTGGAAATACTGGGGACCCTCAACAAGAATCAGTGATCAGATGAAACACAGAAATCATGGCTTTTAAAACAAGATGTGCATTCATAGAAGAAATAGATGGCAACATTGCCAGGGAAAACTAGTGATGTGCAAGCAATGAATTTCCCCTCTGGAGGGCTGAGGGGAATCTCACCAACCCAATTAGGCAATGGCAAAAAGCAAGAAATAGGTAGTTCTCAAATCAGGAATTACAAATTGCTCATAGATATACCACATTTGGTTAACATCACTAGCATTCAAAGAAATACCATTCACATATGAATTGATATTTCAGATGTTCCCAGTCAGAATGACATTTATCAACTAGTCAAAAAATATGTGCAGTGCAGGATGTGGCAGGAAAGTCCAATCCTACACTGTCAGACTGAAAATTAAGACTTCCACACTGGAAAGCATTATGGAGATTCCTCAGGATTCTAGGAATATGACTTCCATATGACCCAACTTTTCCACTCCTCATTCAGAACCCCAGTGTACCAAAACCAGCATGCACATGTGATTTATGAATGTTGCTGTTTTAGCACTGCTGTTTTAGTCATGATTATAAAGTTATGGAACTAAATCTGATACCCATCAACAGTAAAATGTATTTAAAAACACAAAAAGACACTTGGCACTGATTCTTAGCAATATACTTATTCATTGTACCCCACTATGTCAAAATCAGTACCATCCTTTATACGAATTCAGTGCCCTAAAATATTCTAATGTACAAAAGGTGCAACAGCAAGATCTCCTTAAGTATATAAAGGAAAATATTTTAGTAAAAATAGAAAACTAATATAGATTCCTCTCAGTTCAAATACAACATTCTCAGCAAAGGAGGGAGTTTATTTTTTTAGGTGTATCAACCAGTATTTGAAATATTGCCAAATCTTCTAGGCAGAATGGGATTACAAGTGCAAGAGCCTCTTCATCCCATGTACAGTATCCATACTTTTTCCCCAGATTTCAGAAAAAAAAAATTCCTTTCTATTTTAACTTTTATAAGGTGGACCTCTGTCATGGACACTGGTTAATGGAGGCACCCACAAGGTGTATCAAGGTGGTATAAAAATTAAACTGAGACACAGATCTGTTGATAGCTCTGGGCAGCTACATTTTGGTTCTGTGGTCTGCCTAAAGATTAAAAGTTCCTGGCACTTTCATTGAAACATGTTGTTTGACGTTATGTGACAGCAAGTGCCAAGGTTATGTCTAGTAAAAAATTGCTCCCCTGTAAAACAACACACATGTGCTACACATCATGTAGGGTCAAGCCACTCAGTTGACAGGCACTTCAAGTTCTTGTCCACATTATCACCACACTGATACTTGTAGACACCATCCAGGGAATTACAATAAAATCCTGAGGGCAGACACCTTTGAGAAGTGTTCCATTGTAGTAACTCTGTGGGCATGATCTGAAACCACTGCATGCTTGAACTTCCCAGATGCATAGCCAACTCTCCAAACAGAATGGTGGAAGTTCACCCTCTTCATATGTTCTCAGGATAGTGATAGTTAGGAATGGGCTGAAAATTCTCATCAGGAATACATGTGTTGTATCTGTGGGAAATTTAGTTGAGTAGAGTTCCATAGAGTACTGCCTCTTTAAATAGGTGGTTTAGAATAATGATAGTGAAGGAGAATGCTTTTTGAAAATTCAAGTGACACAAGAATCCAGCAGTGCTGGGTCATTGTCAGGTGCAATGGTATGTTCCTTCAGTTCCCAAAAGATTCCGCAAGCAGACTATGACTGCCATGTTCCAATAAGTTGCCAGGAAACCCCTCAGAGACATGGAATCTTGCCCACGTCTAGACCACTGACTACAGGAGTCCATCAGGTGGTCTGCATTACATACTGGTCCCTAGGCTCCATGAACCAGAGTGTGTGTCAGGAAGTTTCCACATTAGATAGACCCACATGTCTGAGTAGATTAACAAGTAATGATGGTGAGATTCTCCTTGAAATTGCTAAGTTCCCTCAGCATTCTCTGTATGTGGTGGGAGACAAAGGAGCAGAGAAGCTCAGCTTATTCATGCAAATAACAGGTTAGGCCTTTTGGAGCTAGAACAAATAAGTGTTGAATAATATTTGTTTCCCAGAAACCCCCAAAGTTATGTGTGAGTAAAATTAGAAATCCTGGACAGAAATATCTTCTTTTCTACTCTGTTAACATTAGGGAATCTCAAGCTTTTCCTTTTATCATTCATGATATATTCGTCTGATATTTGTATGGGTGTTCTACATTATTTCATTTTTCTCTATTTATTTATGAGAGTTATATTCCATTCATTCATTTTTTTTGTTGTTATCCAGAGACAATTTTTATTCTCATTTTAAATCTTTTTATTTCTCATTTTTATTGCATTTTCCTCTTCTCCTATTCTGACTCTGTTTACTCTCACCACTTTCACTCTACTTACTTTTATGTTCCAATAATTATATGTTCAATAATTAATATGTTCCAATAATTATATGTCCAATAATTAATATGTTCCAATAATTATATTATAACCAGGACATAATTTTTTTGGAGGTAAAACTTGTTATTTTCTACTCTATCTTTTCATTTTGTGCTTCTCTAGAAATCATTTAAAAGATATATTTTATGTAAAGTGGATACATATTTTGGTTTATGCTATGATCATTATTGGAGTTTATTCTCTCCTGACAGGAGCCAATGTGAACTTGGTGTGAAGCAAATTGACTTAGAAGCCACTGGCTTCTTACAAAGCTGTGTCAGGTTCAGCACTACACTGGAGAAGGGTGGACCAGCTGGAGCCACACAGCTACACAGCCTTTCAGAATTGGGTGTGGCCTGTCAAGATGCCAAATCAACTTCATTGCTGCAAGAACCCTAACACACCAAAAAGCAGTTTTCCTCCTGCTAAAAACTTATCTCTGCCTTTGATCTACTCTCCCTTAAAGAAACAACTTGATCTTTTTTCTAGTTGTTCAGTTCCAGCTTCTACTGGGATTGGGGAACCTTTCAGGACCTCTGCTTTCCTTTTCAAACTTAATTTCTGTCTCTGTCTCTTATTTCTTTACTAATTATTTGAGACTTTCTTTTTCCCAGGTGGCTTACACCTTCTGAGCAGGAAACTACCCTGGCAGGGTGATGGCAGCTCTGTGATACTCTCCCCTTACAGAGATACTTGTGAGTGAAAGTAACATGTTAAACATGCTCATTTTTCAGATGTG
The DNA here is from genome assembly GCF_047511675.1 of Marmota flaviventris. Lineage (NCBI taxonomy): Eukaryota > Metazoa > Chordata > Mammalia > Rodentia > Sciuridae > Marmota > Marmota flaviventris. The sequence continues at coordinate 1,350,296 of NW_027287680.1, read as the reverse complement.
ATCCTCATCTATAAACCCTGTCCAGGAAACATCCCAAAGAGAAACTGGCACACTACAAGTACCCACGAGACACTATGGAACAGAAATCCATTCCAATGCATGGAAATCCACCATCTACTAACACAGACAACATGAGAACAGAGGAAAAATTCACCTCCCAAATTTCATGATTTCTCAATAATTGCATCCAATGACTTAGGTCTAACAACAACTAGATAGTAAGAAAAATATGTTTAATAAATGTAATGATTTCTTGAAGGGAAAGGACATAAAATCGATAGAAATTGTATGTATATTAACAGAAAAGTACCCATCCTGAATCATTCTAATTCCATTAACAGGCAGTTTTGTGTATCATTTGAGCCTGATATCTTACTCAGTAAAGACACTGGAATCCATGGAGAATGACATCTTTAACCTTGGCATGGATGACAACTAATGTGAAATTAAATGTTGAGCCTTTGGGAAGGAAGCTGTTTTTACATGAATGGCTTCAGTGGTCATTGCATGTATACATGTTCCTAGTTTCAGCTGGTTCTTCATAAGCCTCCAATTTGTCATTCACCATTTAAGAATGTCACACAGATGATAATGCAAACATTATTAAAAATATTGTGCAATTGCTTGCATTAAGTTTATCTGGCATCTACCTTGATATTGATGACCAGTTAACTTCTCTGTACTTAAATATTTAATTACTATGTTTGGATTTTCAAAGACTCTTGTAGTAGGTCATTTCAATTGGCCTAGTTTAACATCTGGAAGCAAGAAAAAGAAATGATCAGGAATTTAAATTGACACATGTGCCTACCTTTTGCTGGCTATGTGCAGTTTCATCCATACGGTGAAGCCTCTTCTGTTCTGCATGGGATGATCTGCCCACATGTGACTCTGCTGACAAATGCACAGATAAACTTAAACTAATTAAAAAATTCATGTGAAAGACAAATTATCCAAATTAAAAGGAAGAGTATGAATAATCATATAATTTACTTTTTCCCAGTTGTATTTTCAATTGAATTTTACTTTAGGAGAATATATGTCATATGTGAAATTTTTATTGCTGTTTGTATGTGGGCCTGTGTGTTTTACCCAAAAAAACATGTATATCCTTTGCAAGTATTATAATGCTTACTTCAAATCCCAACTCTTTATATTGGGAGACTCTATAAAGTCCACAGTTTGTTTGAAAACCTACAGAGGCCTGCCTCAGCCTCTCAAGAACCTGCAATTATGGATGTGTGCCTCAAACCCCATGTATACTGACATCATTAAGGAATAATTTTATTGCTCCAATACTTCAGAAAAATTCTCAATAAAATCCTGGCAAATTGAATACAAAAATATATCAAAAAATCCTGCACCATGATCAAGTGGGATTCATCCCAGGGATGAAAGGTTGGTTCAACATATAGAAATCAATAAATAATAAATAAATCAATAGACTCAAAGATAAGAAGCATATGATCATCTCAATAGATGCAGAAAAAAAAAAAAACATTTGACAAAATACAGGACCTCTTCATGTTCAAAACACTAGAAAACTCTGGGTATAATGGAAACTTATCTCAACATCATAAAGGCTATTTATTCTAAGTCTCAGGCCAACATCATTCTAAATGGAGAAAAATTAAAGGCATTCCCTCTGAAAACTAGAATAAGACAGGTATGCCCTCTTTCACCACTTCTATTTAAATAGTTCTTGAAACACTGGCCAGAGCAATCAGACAGATGAAAGAAATTAAAGGGATATGTATACTTTGATGACCCAAAAAGCTCCACAGAAAACCTCTAGAACTAGTAAATGAATTCAGCAAAGTAGTAGGATATAAACTCAACACCCAAAAATCAAAGGCATTTCTGTGTATCACTGAGAAATCCTCTGAGAGGGAAATGAGGAAAATGACTCCTTTTACAATAACCTCAAAAAAAAGATACTTGGGAATTAATTTAATGAAAGAGGTAAAAGATCTATACAATGAAAACTACAGAACCCTAAAGAAAGAGATCAAAGAAGACCTTAGAAGATGAAAAGATCTACCTTGGCTTGGATAGGCAGAATTAATATTATCAAAATGACCATACTATCTAAAACAAAGACCATATCTTCATTCTCTCAGGCATCTCAGTTCTACCTCTGCCCCTTTAAGCTCTTTTTAAATTTAGAGAGGAAAGAAAATCAGCCTCACATTCCAACTAACCACTATAATGACTCCAGTCTGGGAAACATAATTTTAGCACTTTTAAATATATTTTCCTCATGAATTTACAAAAGTATTTTGAAAAATGGATGCAAGCATCAACATCCACATGTTGTGGCAATCCTCCCAACACATTGTGGAATATCTATATATATCATGTGTGATTAGTTTGTTATCCTTTCAAAAGTTTCAATATATGTTTTCTAGAGAAGTTTACCACAAAAGTTACCTAATTTGAAGTTCCATGTTTCCATCGTCAATTTTGCTCTTATTGGAAGAGAATCTTCTATTTTGTTCATATGCTTGATGTGCATGGAGAAAAGATATAATATGTATATATATTAGATTTTATCCCATGCAGCATGCATTTAATAATGTAACATAAATATAGAAGATGAATTTTACCTTGAAGTATTCACATAAACCCCGATGAACTGAAAAGAGATTGAGATATATGCTCAAATAAGTCTGAATATGCAAAGGGGAGGGAAGGGAGGATATGTGGAGGCAGGAAAGATGGTGGAATAGATGGACATCATTACCCTAGGTACTGTATATATGGTGTGACACTACACTGCGTATAACCATAGAAATGTGAAGTTGTGCTGCAATTGCATAAAATGCATCAAAATGTATTCTGCTGTCATGTATATACCTAATTAAAATTAATTACTTTCAAAAAATCTGAATATAACAAAACTATTCTCATTTCACACTAAATGAATATGGACCCTAGTCCTGGTAGTTAGCATTGGTGAAGACTACTTTAGCTTTAGGAATACTCTTTCATTTGGGGGCTTTATGTTGAGCAATGACAGAAGACTCAAATGTACTAAATCAGAATCAGGAATATAAGTTCAGAAAATTTGCAGTTAAGTTTCCAGGGGTAAAATAACTTTTGCAATGGCCCTTAATAGAATGCTGGAGATGCAGTATGCTGGAGAGCATAGTGATCTGTTTTCAGAAGAGGAAAAAAAGATCCTGAGAAATGCAATAAGGAAACTGAGTTTAAAACGTGACAGGACATATCTCCAGTGAATCCTATCAGAATCATGTAATCCATTTTATTATAAGTATGCTTACTGTCCCCTCATTTGCCTCATAACTATCAAATCCAATGTTGCAGTGAGTTTTTTTGGGGGAAGGTATAATTGTGTGCACATCAGAGAGAGTTTTCTGAACTAATTAGCCCAGATATGTGTGTTTAGAATAAAAGGTAATACACATATTGCACATATTCATGTGAAAACTGGTGTACCTTCTTTTCCCTGAATCCTTTGTTTAATCAATAATTACTTTCTTTTTTTGCCCTCTCCTGGGAAGACAGTGGTTCCTCATTCATGAAAAAAAAAAATATATACAGTAAAGCTAAAGTGTTCAGACTAGACAATATGAGGCACTTTTCCAAAAAGAAAAGTGTTCTGAAAGTTTGTAGAATTATCAGATATCAATAGACTAGTGTGTTTCAAAGAAATTGGTTGAGGGCTGGGATTGTGGCTCGGTGGTAGAGCACTCACCTAGCATGGGCGGGACCCAGGTTCGATCCTCAGCACCACATAAAAATAAAGGCATTATGTTGTGTCCATCTAGTAAAAAAAAAGATTCTCTCTCTCTCTCTCTCTCTCTCTCTCTCTCTCTCTCTCTCTCTCTCTCTCTCAAAAAACAGAAATTGGTTGATACACAAAGAGTACTATATTGGTGTTTGAGGAGCAAACTTCATAAAAAGATTTCTGATTAAAAAATGAGTCTGGTGTGGCTTATCTTGACAGCTTTTCAAGTAATTGCACAAAAGTCCCAGATGAGCACAACATTTGCTTTTTAGAGTTCAGAATATATCTCAGCAATATGGTGCATTCCTGGCATGTCCAGGGACATGGTTTCTCATAAATCACCAATAAAATTATGAAATCAAGAATATTAAGGATGATAATAAGAATAACAAGTATGGAAATATTAGTGTCCTTTAAAGCAATGAATGCTTCAAAAATGCAACACAGCTCATTTGAATGACACATATGGATGCTTTACACACCGTGATGCCACTGGATACAGATGGGAGAAATGGATAGCTGCAGGTTACTCAGATTCTTCCAGTTGTAACTGATTCCTATCATGACTGCTTGGGATTTTGAGTTGAAACAGACAAAGTGAAAAGAACTGACGAGAATTCTCTCACATTCCTTATATTTCCTTGCTAAATTCTATGTTACTTTCATCACATTCCCATCCCTTTAGCTTTTCCAAAGGAACCCATAGAAGTGGGAGCTTGTCTCCTTACATTTTACATTTTATGTATGGCTCTTTGCCATGCCTTGTGGCCTGTCAATGTTACAGATTTATCTTAGAAATATCTTCTCTTCACCTTAGTCTTTGGGTCCCTCCCATATCTCAAGAGACATGCTCAGAATGAAAAGCAAGATTTGTGCTTGCACTTGATCTTGGTTGTGTCTTGAAATGTAGAAACTGATAGTGTTTCTTGTACAGTTCCCAAAAGGATATCCAATGCACAGCTCCAAATCATTTTTTCTACAGATCAGGATCATTTGAATCACCTTAAACTATAATGAACATATAGAAGCTACGACCTGCTGAGTCAGAACAAGATTTTGAACATGGTCGCCAAGAGATGATTCCTAACAGTTGCAGAGTGTCAGTGTGAAATTTGTCCTCTTCTAATTCATCTAGGTTAATTTGAATGTAGCTCTGGATTCTTTCCTCAAAATAAAGTTTACAAGAATCTTTAAGCTTTCCAAAGTTAATTTTAGATACCTGTGGATTTGGAAAGTGCTCAATAATAATTACTAGTCCTTTCAACTAATCCATTTGCTGTTTCTGTCCTAAAATTTTGCCCTAATGAGTAGCAACATGTTGCATATCATTAACTTGTACACCTGCCTAATCATTTAGGGTAAGTGAACTTATCTCTGTGGGAACAGGTCTTCACTGCTCAAATCATTCCCAACTGTGAGTAAGTCAGGAAGGGTGGAAAAGTTGTACCCTCTCCATCATTCAACTTTGGAACAGGAAACTCACAAATTCTTCTCGCACTTTAAAAACCCTGTTCTTTTCCCTTCTTACATGTTGTTGGAATTTCCTACGCTCTCCTGAGTACCACTGGTTCTTTTTTGTTTTTATTCTTTTTGACAATGTGTACTCACTACCTTCATCAGTCTTCATTCCCTCTTTTTAATGTCCTTTTCCTTATTTAAATTTACCTGTGATAAAAGCATGTCTCAACTGCAATTCACAGCTATCCACCCAACTTAACCTGTGGCTGAAACCTAATGAGATACTCTACTTCTTACCTTTTTTTTTCTTAATCTTTACTACTTATTTAATAGGCACATGTCTTGCACAATTAGTGTATACCAGTGCTCATATTTCTTGGCCATTTTTCTTTCCAATATATTTAGTCTTCTATGTGGTTCTTACCTTGTCCAAGTTCACTTATTCCCATTTTTGTGCTTGCATTGATCTCAACAGATTCAGAAGCAGTACACATCTCCTGATGTTGCTCAGAATCACTCTGGTAATGACAAAAATGAGTTACATATAGATATTATCATCACTCTTTGCACATCCCCATATTTACAATTGTGCAATCTTTGGAATTGGAGATTAGACCACTACATTTAGTGAAATAATATTTACTTATAAGACTCGATCTTATGCACTCCAGATGAAGCTGAGCTCTTCTCTTCATCTAGCTACCCATGGGGCAAAACTGGGGAAAAAATGAAATAGGAAATGTGTTCTCTGACAACAAGCACTGATATCCATATATTCAAAGCCTCTCACATCAGTGCTTAACTAGCAATGTGTGTATTCCTCCAACAAAACTCTTTTGAGACTGGAACTTGATGTTATATAGATTTGACATTTTAAACATAGGAGGGTTAATTTTTTTTAATTATTATTTTTTTGCTTGTGGTTGGACAGGATTCATTTATTTGGTTGATTTATTTTTATGTGATGCTGAATTAAACCCAGGTTTTACACATGCGAGGCAAACACTCATCCCTGAGCCACAACCGTAGCCTGGGAGAGTTAAATATTTAATGTTAAAATATGATATTTGATGTGATAGAGATTTCAAATGTGTCACATCAAGTAGGAAGAAAATACTCTTGGAATTGTTTAATTTTATTCACCAGAGTCTTCTAAAAAGTAATATATTTCAGCAAAGTATTTACTTCATCAAAATTTGAGTTTCAAGGAAGAGAAATTTGGAACAAAAATGTGTCCACAATTAATGTGGACAAAGGAAAACACTGCATTTGGGTAGAGTATGCAAACATCTTCACTGAAGAAAGTCTTGGAATTCCATGTAAGGAAGGCTCTATTTAATGATGAGTATTTTCAGAGATTGGAGCCAGAAAAACTGGTGTATGGCTGCATAATGAATAAGTCAGGCTGTTTGGAAATGCTAGAAAGCCATGACAAGAACCAGTGACCAGATGAAACACAGAATCCATGGCTTTTAAAAAAATAAATGCATTCATTGAAGGAATAGACTCCAGCATTGCCAGGAAAAACTAGCAGAGGGCAAGTAATAAATCTCTTCTCTCAAAGACTGAGGAGAATCTCACTAACACAAGTAAAAAATGTGAAAAAGCAAGAGATACACAGTTCTTAAATCATGAATTACAAAATGCCCACTAGAAGTCAAGGAAATATCATTCAAAACTGCATTGGCATTTCATATGCCCCCAGTCAGAATGACATATTTCAAGTATTCAAATAATAAGTGCAGTGCAGGATGTGGCAGGAAAACTAATCCTAGACTGCCAGACTGAAAATAAAGACCTCCACACTGAAAAGCATTATGGAGATTCCTTTAGATTCTAGGAATATGATCCAGCTTTCCCACTCCTTCCAATTAACCCCAATGTATGAATCAGAATGCACATGTGATATATGAACTTCAATATTTTATACTACAAGTCATATTTATAGAATTATGGAACTAACTGATACCCATCAACAAAAGAATGGATTAGAGAAAACACATGGAATATTCAGCACTGATTTTCAGCAAATTAGTTATTCTTGATAAACCATTATGGCAAAATGATTTCACATATAATGTATTAAAATACTGCCTTAAATGTCTTTCAAACATATAAAAGTTAGAGCAGTAAAGTCTTCTTAATTGTGTAAAAATTATTTTAGAGAGAAAATAAGAAACTAATAGAGATTCCTCTGAACACAAATAAAACATTTTCAGCAGAGGAGAGACTTGGATTTTTGCATGGATATCAAGCAAATTTCAAAATACCGCCTAAAATCCTGGGCAGAGTTAGACTGTGAGTGCAGGATCCTTTTATCCCTGGTTACCTCACAGAGGCTTTTTTCCTGGGATAACTGAAACAACATACATTCCTATTTCAACTTCTAAAATCAGATCAAACCATGGTACAAAACAATGGTTGGGAGGCACCCAAAGGAAGAATTAGGGTGGGTTCTAATCTGAGACCAGAATCCAAGACCAGATCTGCTGCTGAGAGCCCTCAGTAGCTAGATCTTGGACCTGTGGTCTGCCAAAGATTAAAAAGTCATGGTACTTTCATTGAAATATGTTGTTTGAAGGTCTCTGATAGCAAGTGCCAGGGCAATGGCTGGTAGGAAACTGGATGCATGCAGAAAACACACATGACAATCCACACCAGGGATGGTAAACAAACTCAGCTGAGAGGCATTTAGAAATTTGTTGGCTTTTCCAACACACTGGTTTTTGTAGACACCCTTCTGGTGATTACAATTAAATTCAAAGAGTAAACACCTTGGAGAAGAGTTTCATTGTGTAGTAACTCTGTTTTCTGGATCAGAAACCACTGCAGGTATTGCAACTCCTGAATGCATAACCAAGTCTCCTTGCAGAATGGTGGAAGTTTAACCTGATCCATTGATGTCAGGATAGTGATAATCAGGAATGGGATGGAAACTCTCATCAGGAATACATGTGTTTTGCCTGTTGGACAGTTATTTGAGTAGAGGTCCATAGAACACTACCTCTTTAAATGGTTGGTGAGAACATTGACAGTGAAAGAGACTATTTGAGAAATCAAGTGATGGAAGAATCTAGCAGTGCTGGGAATTGTTAGGTACAATGGCATTTTCCTACAGTTCCCAGAAGAAATTGCAGATTCTCCATGCAGGTCATGACTGCCGTACTCCAATAGCTTGTAAGAAAACCCCTCAGATATATGGACTCTTGCCCACCTCTACATCACTGATTATAGGAGCCCATCTTTAGAGTCTGCATTGCTCACTAGAGTGTTTGTCAGTAAGTATCCATGTTAGATGGGCCCACATCCCTGTGTACATGAACAAGAACTAAGGGTAAGGATTTTCTCCAAATTGTGAAGTTCTCTCATTTCTCTGGGTGAGGTGGGGGCCATCGAGTATCTGAGCTCAGCTTATTCATGGCAATAGCAGGTCAGGACATTTGCAGCTAAAGCAAACAAAGAAAGAGGGTTTCTAAAATTAGAAATCCTGCACAGAAATATCTCCTAACATTAGTATAAGGGAAATCTTAAGCTTTTTAAATTGGTGTTCTTGATGTGTTTTTGTCTGTTATTGGAATGGGGTTTTCACATTATTTCATTTTTCACCTTCCATCTTATTTTTTTTTTTTTTTTTGAGAATTTCATTGCATTACTCTGTGTGTGTGTGTGTGTGTGTGTGTGTGTGTGTGTGTGTTTGTGGGTTTGTGTGTTCACTATGAAGTGACCAGTTTACCTCTCATTTTAAATTTTTTCTTTCCAATTTGAGTTCATTTCCCCTCATCTCCTCTTTGGCCTTCTTTAATCCCACCTCTTTCCTTCTATTTTAAAACAAGCCCTAATAATTATGCTAAAACCAAGGCCTCTTTTGATTTTCCAGGTAAACATTGATATTTCCTTTTTCATCTCTTCTTTTTGTAGTGTTATATTCTATTACAGGTGACAAGTGTTTTGCTATAAACCTTGATCATTTGTGTAGTTCATTCTGTGACCTCAGAGAAATATTGGTGAGTGAAATTGGCATGTGCAACATGCTGGTTTTCACTCCTGATACTCAGATATAAACCATACCCAGGACACAACCAAAGACAAATCTGTACACTACAAGGACCCTTGTGTAATAGTGGAAGGGAACCCATGCAAACGCATGCAAATCCTTTACATACTAACACAGATCATATGAGATCAGGAGGCATATTCTCATATTATCTATGTTAGATCATATGAGATCTAAATTTCATAATTTAGATCTTCAAAATTTCATAATTTCCCAAAAATGATATCCAAAATCATTAGTCTAACTTCACATAAAGAGGTAAGGTAAATATGTTTCATAATTTTATTGATTTCTTACAGATAATGGATCGGAAATATATATTATTTGTACATTAGCAGAAAAGTACCCATCCTGAAGTGTTTTGATACAACAAGAAATTTTGTGCCTGATTTGAGCCTGCTCCCTCCCTCCATGGAGATGCTGAAATCCATGGAGAATGACATCTTTAACTTTGGCACAGATGACAGGTAATGTGAAATTAAATGTTGAACCCTTGGGAATTAAATTGTTTTTACATGAATGGGTTCAGTGGTTATCGCATTTATGTATGTTCATGATTTCAGCTGCTTATTTCTAAGTCTCTGACTTATTGCTTCCAATTTATGGATGTCACACAGAGGAAAACACAAACATTCTCAAAAATATAGGCACAATGCTAACATAAAGCATATGTGTAATCCACTTTGATCTCTAAAGCTAATTTTTATTATTATATATTAATTAATATAACATTTCATGTCTTAACATCTTTATACTTAAATATTAAATTATGATGTTTGAATTCCCAAAGAATGTTCTATGAGTTCAATTCACTTGGCCTAATTGACCTTCTATAATGAAGAAAAATAAAAGTAATTGGGAATTTGACATGTGCATACCTGTAGCTGACTGTATTCAGTATCTTCAAGACTCTGTTGTGCTTCTCGTGATGACTTGCCCAAATGGGACTCTGTTGACAAATGTACAGATTTACTTAAACTACTTCAAAATAATGTGAATGTCAATTAATCCAAGTAAAAATGAACAGTAGTAATAATCGTATAATTTTACTTTCCTCAAGTACTGTTTCAATCAAGCTAAATTTAAGGTGAATATATCTTATTTTTGGAATGTTTATTGCTGTTTGCATGTGGGCCTGAGTATTTTATCCAGGGACATGTATGTCCTTAGTAGAACTATGATGTTCATATCAAATTCCCTGTCTTAATATTTAGAGACAGGGCGTCTGTAAATACTAATGTTGGCTTGAAACCCGACAGGGATTTATCATCAGCCTTTCAAGTACCTGCAATTACACATGTGTCCCTCTGAAGCCAGTAAATACTGACATCAATTAGTAGTAATTTTAGTGATCAATACATCAGAACACCTACAATTGGGGTGTCACCATATACAATGCTAAAATAATTTTCAGGTTGATCTATTTTAGGTGAAACTGAATTTTACAGAAAAAGATTTATATTTCTATGGAAAAAGGAGGCATCAGAGTTTTTACTGTTTCTTCTTTCAAATATCATAGAAAAAATCCATTGTTCATCATTTGTCATGTCCCCCCAAACTGATTACATTTACACATTGATCAGCAAATTCCATGTTGTTTTTTAATTTACTTTCCTTTTTTTTTTTTTTTTTTTTTTTTTTTTTTTTTTTTGGTTGTTGCTGTTGTTCATTCTTTACATTAGGAATCACTCTGCCTTGAGAAGTATCCATGATTATGCCTGTTGTTCATGACATAAACTGTCCAATGGGGCTACTTCATTTCTGAAATGTGTATTAAACATGTGACCTGTAAAGTCCTGTTTTTCCTATCTAGTCTATCAGTTCTTGGACTTGAGGGGACTACTTTTACATCAAGTTGTAGTCAACAGTATTTTTTGTTTATTCCACCCACAATTGTGTTTGTGGTAAGATCTTGAGGAGAAAATAGGAAATAGATATTATTTGTACATTAGCAGAAAAGTACCCATGATTTCTTTTCTGGAGATGGAGATGAGCGGAGACATCAAAAGTGAGGTTATGTCCAGAGGGTGGAAATGCTGAGCATGAAAGGCTGTACATCGAGAAACAGGGCTTAAAAGGGAACATGTCTTTATGGAGATATAGTGATTTGTAAGAGGAATTTCAGAGGATATTGCAGGCATAGAGAGGGATCAATATACACAGTGAGGAAAAATTTGTATTTTGAAAGATTCCTAGGAAAGTAAAGGTGCTTGGACATCCATGATCTAAAGAGGGCTGATAGTCATATGTGCAGTATATGCATAAATAACAGGACCATCCTCAGTGCTCTAGCAGGTTAATATGAAGGACCTGTGCACAAATGGAGATACATAATGAGAAGGCCACAGTGCACTGGAAGTTGATGCCAGCGTGAATGGAGGGAATGTTTCTGGAAATACAGAGGATAGAACAATTTCAGTGAACTGTGTAGAATGAAGACTAATTACAGAAACAAAGAAAGAAGCTGGGCCACAGGAATGTGTGATTCTGCTCCTGACCATAACTCAAGGATTCAAATAACATGTGTAGTAAGTGCAGCTACTGTGAATGTTGCTTTCCTTTATCATGTAGTTTCTTCATGGCAATATCTTTCTATGTTGAGGAAACTACTTCAACAAGAGGGTGGGCAATTTTGTGAACCTTGGAAATACAATTGTTTAATCCATTTTATTATAAGTATGCTTCCCATCAGAGAATCAGAGTCGTCTATGGGAGAGCTTCAGTGGGAGATGAAAATAATGCTCTCCAGCCAATAATGGATTCATTTTACAAGAAAGGAGTAAAATAAATTACATATGATCATACATTGTATCTTTTCTTGCTACAGACTGACCACATTATTGGTGAATGTCAAAAACCATAAAACAAATCACAGATACAATGGAAAAAGTTCATATACAAGGGGTCATAATAGAGTTGACATTATCTTGTAGATGAGTTTTTTTTCTGTTTCACAAACTGTTCTTGACCTCCTGGGTTCAATCCCATACCATATCCTCATTCTCCTAGGTTTCTCAACTGTAGCAGTGCCCCAACATAAGCTTTTTTAAAACGAGGGTGAAAGAAAATCAGCCTCATAATCCAACTAACTACTGTAATGAATCAAATGTGGAAACATAATTTTAGAGACATCTATTATAAGTTATTTTTAAGTATAATTTTCTCATGATTTTATAGAAATATTTTGAAAAGAGATGTAAGCATCAACATCCACATATTGTTGCAAATTCTTCCTACACACTGTGGGAAAATAACACACATGAGGTGTGAAGAGTTGCTATCATTTCAAACTTTCTCTACATGTTTTCCAGAGAGGTTGTACCACAAAAGTTACCTGTTTTGACTTTGCATGTTACTATCTTCAATTTTGGTCTCTGGGGAAGCGAATCCTCTTTCATAGGCTTGATGTTCTTGGAGAGAAGATATTATATAAACATTTTAAATTCCATCCCATCCAGCATGCACTTAATAATTTAAAATAAACAGAAGATGAATTACCTTGAAGGAAGCACATGAATCCTGACATCCTGAAAAGAGATTGAGATGTATGCTCAACAAAACCTGAATATGAAAAAACTACAATCGTGGTTCTACTGAATGAATATGGGACCCTAGTTCTGCTAGTTAGCATTGATGAAGATTATTTTAGCTTTAAGTATCTTCTTTCATTTGGGGACTTCATGTTGAGTGAGAAATCAGCATTAGGAATATAGGATTAGGAAAATTTTCAGTTGAGTTTTCCAACAGCAAAGTCATTTTTGCAATGACCATTAATAGAAACACATTGGCATATATACCAATGTCAAGATGCAGAATGCTGGAGAGCACAGTGATCTGTTTTCAGAGGAGGAAAGACTGACCCTGAGAAGTTCAATGTTGAAGCGGAATTAAAAATGTGGCAGCAAATATCTTGAGTAAATCCTATCAGAATTATTTAACCCATTTTATTATAAGTATGTTCCTGTCCCTCACTTGCCTTATAATTAATATACCCAAATTTGTGATAAGATTTCAGAGGAGGGTACACTTGTTTGCTCATCATAGAGAGTTCTCTGAGTCAGTTATCTCTGACACATGTGTTTAGAGTCACAGCTAATGGTCTTTGCTCATATTCATGTAAAAAACTGGTGTGATCTTCTTTTCCCAGAAACTCTGGTTTAACCAATACCAACTTTCTTTTGGCAATCTTGTGCAAAGATAGTGGTCCCACATCTATGCAATAAATCTATGGTAAAGCATAAAGAGCTCAGACAAGGCAATCCAAAAGGAAAAGTGTTCTGAATTCTTGCAGAATTATCACATACCAATAATCTAATGTGTTTCAAAAAAGTTGGTAAATACATGGAGAGTAACCATGTTGGTGTTTGAGGAGCAAACTTCATAAAGTTTTCTGGTTAAAAAACGAGTCTGGTGAGGCTTATGTAGACAGATTTTGAAGTAATTGCGCAAAAGTCCCAGATGATCACAACATTTGCTTTCTAGGCTTCAGAATTTATCTCAATAATATAATGGACTCCTGGCATGTCCAGGAACTTGGTTTCTCACAAAATTCCAATAAAATAATGAAATAGATACATTAAGGATGATAATAGGAATAGTATGATTGGAATTATCAGCTTCTTTATAGCAATGAATGCTTCAAAAATGCATGGATCCTCATCTGAAGGACACAAATGGATGCCTCAAGTACTGTGATGCCTCTTGGATATAGAGGCAGGAAAGGGATGGCTGTAGGTTATCTTAATTCTGCCAGTTGCCACTGGTTCTTACAATCTCTGCACCAGACTTCAACTTGAAGAAAGGAAAGCTAAGAGAGCTGACTAGAATTCTCCTATTTACTTGTTTTTTTCCCTTTTAAATTGTATGTTTTCTCCCTCACTTTCTCTTCCCTTCAACTTTTCCAAAGAAACTCATAAAAGTGGGAGCTTGTGTTTTTCCATTTCCATCCTTCATATGGATCTTTGCCACTCTTGTTGCCTGCCAATGTAACACAGTTATCTTAGAAATATAATTTCTTCATCTTAGTCCTTTGTGTTCTTCCCACATCTCAAGAGACGTGTTCAGAAAAAAAGTGAGATTAATGCTTGCACTTAATCTGGTTGTTGTGTCTTGAAGTGTAGGAACCAGCTGTGGTTCTTGTATATTTCCCCAAAGTATATCCAATGCACAGCTCCAAATCATGTTGTCTAAAGACCAGGATAATTGGAGTCACCTTAGAATGTAATGGACATGTAGAGGCAAAGATCTGCTGAGTGAGAACAAGAGTTTGAACATGATCTTCAAGGGATGATTCCTTAAAATTCCAGAGTTCCAGTATGAAATTTGTCAGCTTCTATTCCTCTATAGCAATTTGAGTGTAGCTTTGGATTCTTCCCAAAAATGTTCCATCAAAGTAAAGTTTGGAAATATCTGTAATCTCTCCACTGTTAATTTTAGATACCTGTAGTTTTGGGTAATGCTCAATTACCACTCATATTTCCTTCTACTTTTACATTTGCTTTTTCTGCCCTATAATTTGCCTTAGGGAGTAGCAACAAGTTTCAAGTCATTTAATTATATACATGCCTAATCATTTAGGGTAACTGAACTTAGTTCTGTGGAAACAGATCTTAATTCCTCAATTTATTCCTAATCGTGTATAAGTGAGGAAGGGTGGGAAAGTTTTATTCTCTCTTTCATTCAACTTTTAAACTGGAAACACATAAATATTTTCCAGATTTTGAAAATCCTTTTCTTTTTTTTGAACAGAAATATAGTTTAATGAGTTAATATAATGTATTCCCTCTTTTTATTTCTAAGCAATTTTGTTTTTTTTTCTTTTTTTAATGGTTTTATTAAATGGCAATGGAATGCATCACAATTCATATTACACATACAGAGCACAATTTTTCGTATCTATGTTTGTATACAAAGTATATTCACACCAATTCATGTCTTAATACATGTACTTTGGATATAATGATGTTCATCACATTCCACCATCATTTCTAACACCCTGCCTCTTCCCTTCCCCTCCCACCCCTTTGCCTATCAGTAGTTCTTCTATTCCTCTCAGGCTACCCCTCCCCTACCCCAGTATGAATCAGCCTCCTTATATCAGAGAAAACATTCAGCTTTTGTTTCTTTGGGATTGGCTAACTTCACTTAGCATTGTTTTCTTCAACACCATCCATTTAACTGCAAATGCCATGATTTTATTCTCTTTTATTGCTAAGTAATATTCCATTGTGTATTTATGCCACATTTTTATCCAGTCACCTACTCAAGGGCATCTAGGTTGGTTCTACAGTTAAGCTATTGTGAATTGTGCTGCTATGAACGTTGATGTGGCTGTATCCCAGCAGTATGCTGTTTTAAGTGTTTGTCTATTGACCAAGGAGAGGGATAGCATGTCAAATGGTGGTTCTATTCCCAGTTTTCCATGGATTCTCTATACTGCTTTCCATATTGGCTGTACCAATTTGCAGTCCCACCAGCAATATATGAGTGTACCTTTTCCCCCCACATCATCGCCAACACTATTGTTGTTTATCTTTATAATAGCTGCCATTCTGACAGGAGTGAGATGAAATCTTAAGAGTAGTTTTGATTTGCATTTCTCTAATTGCTAGAGATAATGAACAATTTTCATATATTTGTTGATTGATTTTACATCCTCTTTTGAGATGTGTCTGTTTAGGTCCTTGGCCCATTTATTGATTAGGTTACCTAGAAAACCCTCTTCTGTTCCCTTCTCATCTGTAGGTGGAATTTCCCACCCTCTCCTGACTACCACTGATTCTTTTCTATTTGTTTTTGAATGTGTGTACTCACTGCCTTTGTCAGTCTTCATTCCCTCTTCTTCCGTCCTTTTCCTTATTTCAAATTTACCTGTGAGAGAAGCATGTGTCAAATGCAACTAACAATACAATTCCTTTAGCAAATACACTCAATTCAACCTGTGGCTGAAACCCAATGAGATACACCAGTTCTTACATTTAATGTGTTTGTCCCTACTAGTTATTTAATAGGCACATTCCTTGAACAAGTACTGTATATCAGTGCTCATATTTTTTGGCCATTCTCTTTCCAATACAGTTTGTATCCTGTGTTTCTTACCTTCTCCATGTCCATTTATTGTCTTTGTGCTTGGATCAAACTTACTGGATACACCAGCAGCACACTCCTCTCGAAGTTGCTCAGAATCACTCTGGTAAAAATAATGACAATAATGAGTTTTATATAGATTTCTGCTCCTCTCTTTGAACATCATTCTATTTATAGTTATGAAGTCATTGCAATTGCAGATTAGACCATTACATTTTCTGCAATGATATTTCCACATGAGACACATGTAGTCCAGGTGAAACTGAGTTCTGCTCTTTATCTGGCTACTGATGGGGAAAATCAGGAAGAAAGAAAGAGGAAAATTTGTTCCCTTACAACAAACTCACTGATATGCATATATCCCAAACAACTAATACCAGTGCTCAATTAGTAAAATCTGCATTCTCCCACAAAATAAAGAGTAGAAAATTTGTTTAAAATGTTTTTTAATTAGATTTGATGTTATAGAGATACAACATTTTGAATAATGAAAGGTCAAATTTTTTTTGATTGCCTACATATGATACTTGATATGATAAGAGTCTTTCAAATGGGTCATCTTGAATAGGAAGAAAATATTCTTGCACTTGTTTCTTTTGAGTCTCCAGAGCCTTCCAAATATGCATCTCATTGAGCAAAATATTCACATAGTCAAAATTTCATTTTAAAAGAACAGCGATTCAGTACGAAAGATGTGTCTGTATTTTATGCACACCAATGAGCACACTCTATTTGCTTAGAGAATGAAAACTCTTTATTGCAGAAAGAACTAAAAGGAATTTCAAAGAAGTAAGACAGTAGCACAGCATCACGCTGTGTTTCCTGACTAACTACTTTCAGAGTTTGGACCCAGAGAAACTGGTGTACGGCTGCATAATAATGAATAAATCAGGCTGTGTGGAATAACTGGAAAGCCATGACAGAGAACTAGTGACCACATGAAACACAGAAATCATGGCTTTTAAAACAAAATATGCATTCCTAGAAGAAATAGACTGCAGCTGTGCCAGCAAAACTAGCATAGGGCAAGCAACAAATCTCCCCTCTGGAGGGCGGAGGAGAATCTCACCAATCCAATTTAAAAAATGACAAAAAAGCAAGAGATAGACATATTTCAAATCAGGAACTACAACTTGCCCACAGCCATATAAACATTAGTCACCATCACTAGCACCCAAGGAAATAGCATTCAAAACAGCATTGACATTTCAGATGTCCCCAGTCAGAATGACATTTATCAAGCTCTCAAATAATAAGTGAAGTGCAGGGAGTGGGAGAAAAGTATAATCTTACACATCCAGACTGAAAATTAAGATTTCCACACTGGAAAGCAATATGTAGAATCCTCCGGATTCTAGGAATATAACTGCCATATGACCCAGTTTTTCCACTTCTTGATTTGAACGCCAATGTACCAAAACCAGCATGTACATGTGACTTTTTAATGTCAATGTTTTAGCACTGTAATCACAATTATAAAGTGGTGGAACTAACTCTAATATCCATCAAGGAGAAAATGTATATAAAAAAGATACTTGTCACTGATTTTGAGCAGATTAGTTATTTATAAATCCCAATATTTTATATGAATTCAGTGCCCTAAATGTTCTAACATAAAAGTTGCAACAGCAAAAACTCCTTAATTATACAAAGGAAAATACTTTAGTGAAAAAAGGAAACTAATGTATAATCCTCTCAATTCAAATGCAACATTTTAAGCAAGGAAGGTATTTGAATTTTCTCAAAGTTATCAACCAGAATTCAAAATACTGCCAAATTGCATAGGCAGAATGGCACTGCAAGATTTCAGAAAAAAACCTTCATTCTTATTTTAACTTTTATAAGATGGAACTCTTTCATAAACTGTGGTCATTGAGGCACCCACAACAAGTATTAAGGTAGGTGTAAAAGAGAACTGAGATAGATCTGCTGATGGCTCTGGGCAGCTAGACTTTGGTCCTGTGGTCTGCCTAAGGATGAAGAGTTCTTGGCATTTTCATTGAACGATGTTGTTTGAAGATTTGTGAAAGCAAGTGCCAAGGTTATTTCTGGTAGAAAAATTGTCCTCCTACAGAACAACACACATGTGCAGACACACATGTGCAAATAGGGTCAAGCCAGTCAGCTGGCTTGAGAGGCATTTCAAGTTCTTATCTGTTACCACCATGCTTATACTTGTAGACACCCTGCTGGGTATTACAATAAAATCCTGAGAGCAGACACCTTTGACAAGGGTCCCCTTGTAGTAATTCTGTGGGTGAGATCAGAAACCACTGCTGGTCTTGAACTTCCCAGATGCATAGCCAACTCTCCACACAGAATGGTGGAGGTTCACCCTCATCATATGTTCTCAGGATAGTGATAGTCAGGAATGGGCTGATAATTCTCATCAGCAATACATGTGTAATGCTTGTTGGACAGTTACTTGAGTAGAAGTCCACAGAGCACTGCCTCTTTAAATAAGTATTTAGAATAATGATAGTGAAGGAGAGTGCTTTTTGAGAATTCAAGTGACAGAAGAATCCAGCAGTGCTGGGGCATTGTTAGGTGCAATGATATTTTCCTTCAGTTTCCAAAAGATTCTGCAAGCAGACTCTGACTGTCATGCTCCAATAGTTTGCCAGGAAACTACTCAGAGACATGGAATCTTGCCCATCTCTAGACCACTGGCTACAGGAATCCACCAGGTGGTCTGCATTACATACTAGTCCCTAGGCTCCATGAACCAGAGTGTTTGTCAGGAAGTTCCCAAATTAGATAGACCCACTTGTCTGAGTCACGAACAAGTACTGAGGGTAAGGGTTTTCTTGAAATTGCTAAATTTCCTCAGTATTCTCTGAGTGTGGTGGGAGACAGAGGAGCAGAGGGGCTCAGCTTATTCATACAAATATCAGGTTAGGCCTTTTGCAGCTAGAGCAAATAAAGATAGTGTTGGATAATATTTGTTTCCCAGAAAACCCCCAAAGTTATTTGTGGCTAGATTTAGAAATCCTGGATAGAAATATCTTCTTTTCTACTGTGTTAATTATTAGGGAGTTTCAAACTCTTGCTGTTATTGTTCATTATTTTTTGGTATGCTATTTGTATTGTTTTTCCATGTTATTTCATTTTTCTCTCTCTTTTTTAAATGAGAGTTTCATTCTATTTTTGGGGGGGGTTGGTACCCAGAGACAATTTTTATTCTCACTATAAATCCTTTCATTTCTAATTTTTATTGCATTTTCTCCTCTTCCCCTATTCTGTCTCTCTTTAGTCCCACCACTTTCACTCTACTTCATATTAAAAATATATTCCAATAATTGTATTATAACCAAGGCAGGTGTTTTTGGAGATCAACCTTGTTATTTCCTACTCCATTTCTTCATTTATTGCTGTTCTAGAGATAATTTAAAACATACATTTTGTGTACAGTGAATACATGTTTTTCTTTATGCTGTGATAGTTGTTGGAGTTTACTCTCTCCTGACAGGAACCAGCCATGCACTTTATGAGAATCAAATAGACATAGAAGCCATTGCGTAGAAAAAGTCTGGTATCTGGGAATTTCCATCAGCAATCTTGCTGGTTTGAGAGACTGGCCCCATACGTGTGACTTCTTACACAGCTCCATCAGGTTCAGCACTGCACTGGAGATGGGTTGACCAGGTGAAGCCACACAGCCACACAGCCAGAGTTGGGTGTGGCCAGTATGCTAATCAAACTCTTTGCTGCAAGACACCTACCACACCAAAAAGAATATTCCTCCTGTTTTCAGGTGCAGTGGTGCATGCCTGTAATTCCAGTAGCACAGGAGGCTGAGCAGGAGGATCATGAGTGCAAAGCCAGCCTCAGCAAAGAGTGAGGTGCTAAGCAACTCAGTGAGACCCTGTCTCTAAATCAAATACAAAATAGGGTGGTGGATGTGGCTTAGTGTTCTTGTGGCCCTGAGTTCAATCCCTAGTACACACACACACACACACACACACACACACACACACACACACACACGTTTCCTTTTTCTGAAAACTTATCCCTGCCTTTGATACACTCTCCTTTAAATGAAGAACTGGAGACATTTTCTAGTTGCTCAGCTGCAGCTCCACTGAAATTGGGGATCCATTTAAGAGCTCTGCTTCACCTTTCAAACTTAATTTCTAGCTCTGGCTCTTATTTCTTTACTATTTATTTCAGACCTTCTTTTTCTCAGATGGCTTACACCTTATGAGCAGGGTGATGGTGGCCTCATGATACTCTCCCCTTACAGTGATACTTGTGAGTGAAAGTAGAACATAAAATATGCTCATTTTCAGCTGTGATACTCAGAAATAAATAATGCCCAGGAAACATCCCAAAGAGAAACTTGCACACTACAAGTACCCACATGAGTCTGTGGAATAGAAATCCATTCAAGTACATGGAAATGAACCACCTACTAACACAGACAACAGGAAAACAGAGGAAAAGACCTCCAAAATTTCATGATTTCCCCAAAATTGCATCCAAAGAATTAGGTCTAACCACAACTAAATAGATAAGGTAAATATAATTAATAGTTGCATTGATTTCTTTAATTTTTTTTTTTAGTTGTAGCTGACCAGTTAACTTCTCTGTACTTAAATATTTAATTACTATGTTTGGATTCCCAAAGAGTATTGTAGTAGGTCATTTCAATTGGCCTAGTTTAATGTCTGGAAGCAAAAAAAAAAAAAAAAAAAAAAAAGAAAGAAAAAGAAATGACCAGGAATTTAAATTGACACATGTGCCTACCTTTTGCTGGCGATGTGCAGTATCATCAATATCATGAAAACTCTTCTGTTCTGCCTTGGATGATCTGTCCAAATGTGGCTCTGTTGAGAAATGCACAGATAAACTTAAACTACTTAAAAAATTCATGTGAAGGACAAATTATCCAAATAAAAAGGAAGAGTATGAATAATCTTATAATTTTATTTGTCCAGTTATATTTTTATTGAAGTTTTACTTTAGGAGAATGTAGTCATGTGTGAAATTTTTATTTGTGTGTGGGCCTGTGTATTTTACCCCAAAACATGTGTATCCTTGGCAAATACTATAATGCTTACTTCAGATCTCAAGTCTTTATATTGGGAGACAGGGTGTCTGTAAAGTCCAAGGTTTACTGGAAACCCTGCAGGGGCCTGCCTCAGCCTCTCAAGTACCTGCAATTATGGATGTGTGCCTTTGAACCCCATTTATACTGACATCATTGAAGAGTAATTTTACTGGTCCAATAACTCAGAAAACCACTGGGGAAGACACTAGGTATTCACCATGTATGATGTCTATAATAACTCACAACTTGATTCATTCGACTTCAATAAATATTTTATAGGAAAAATTAAATTTCCATGTAAACAAAAATCATCACACTGTTTACTCTTTGCTCAATTTTTAAATTTTAAAAATCCTTTGTACTTAATTGTGTCCCAGATAAATGATCACATTTACACCTTAATAAAATGAATTCCATATTATTTTTCTTTTTAATTTCCCTTTCTTTTCATATTTTTTCTATTAAAATTGCCTCTGTCATGCAAAACGTCCATGATTATACCTCTTATTCCTGACATAAACTGTTTTTGCTTTTCCTTGGGACTACTTTAGACATATTACAACTTTTGTACGGGTAATACACACGTGAGCTGTAAAGTATTCAGTTTCCTAGCCAGTTCATCAGTTACTGAACTTGAGGGAACTGCTTTTATATCATGTTATTGTCAACAGGTTTATTTATTTCTACCTATAGTTGAATTTGTGATAAGAGCTAGAGGTGAAACTAGGGACCAGGGGTAAATACTTTTCTAGAGATAAAGATGAAAGGAGACTTCAAAAGTGAGGATATTCACCAGACAGAGGAAATGCTAAAAGAATGGAAGGCTATACATAGACACAAGGTTTAAATGGGACATGCTTCTCTGACTATATAGGGATTGGCAAGGAGAATGGCCAGAGGATATTGCAGGCAGAGAGAGGGATAAAATACGCAGTGAGGAAAAATTTGTATTATGAAAGATTCCTGGGGAAGTTAAGATGCTTGGACATCCTTGTATTAAAGTGGGCTGATATGCAGTATATGCATAAATAGCAGAACCAACTTCAATGCAATATGCAGGTGACCTTGAGTAGCATGTGCATGAAATGGAGATGAATAATGAGAAGGCAACAGTGCACTAGAAAATTGATGCATCCTGATTGGATGGCATTTTTCTCAAAATATAGATAGTAGAAAAATTTCAGTGAGATGTAAGAATCAATTTTAATTAAATGAACAAAGACAGAAGGTGGGTCTGAGTAATTTGAGATTCTGTTATTCATGTTCACAAATGAGATGCTTAATACAGTGCAGGAACTGTGAATGTTGCTTTCATTTAGCATGTAGTTTCTCCTGTAGCAAAATCTTCCTGTGTTGAGATAACTCATTTAGAAGCTTGGTGTGAAATTTTCTGAAATTGGATTTACAAATCCCACAGGACTATCAGAAAAGTCTGTGGGAGAGGATCAATTGGAGATCAACTGCCCAGCATGCAAAAGAATCCAGTTCAATGCCAAGCATTAACAACATAAACAAACCATGTCGTAGGAATATGAGCAATTTCTTATTGCTATGTGGAAGTTTATTTTTGATTTAGATCATTTAGTCCAAATTCCTGGAAAGAAGTTTCTCCAGCAATAATGGATTCATTTTATAGGAAAGGAGTAAAATAGATTACATATGATAATCCTTTCTTGCTATAGACTGATCATATCAATGATGAAGGGCATGAACAAAAGTAAAGCATGAAACAAAACACAAGGTCATGGAATTAGTCCATACACAAGTTGTCATAGTAGAATTGACATTCTCTTTTCAATGGGTTTCTCCTATGTCACAGGCTGATACTGACCTCCTGGATTCAAGCAAAAATCATATCTTCATTTTCTCAGGCATCTCAGTTCTAGCTCTGCCCCTTTAAGCTCTTTTTAAATTTAGGGAAGAAAGAAAATCAGCCTCACATTTCAACTAACCACTATAATGACTCCAGTCTGGGAAACATAATTTTAAAGATAAGTATGATATAAGCACTTTTAAATATATTTTCCTCATGAGTTTACAAAAATATTTTGAAAAATGGATCAAGCATCAACATCCACATGTTGTGGCAATAATCACAACACATTGTGGAATATATATATCATGTGTGAATAGTTTGTTATCCTTTCAAAGGTTTCATTATATGGTTTCTAGAAAAATTGTACCACAAAATTACCTATATTGAGGTTCCATGTTTCCATCGTCAATTTTACCCTTTTTTCTTCTATTTTTTTCATAGGCTGGATGCTCTTGGATAAAAGATATAATATATATTTTAGATTTGATCCCATCCAGCATGCACTTAATAATGTAAAATAAACATAGAAGATGAATTTTACCTTGAAGGAATCACATAAATCCTGAAGAACTGAAAAGAGATTGAGATGATGCTCAAATAAATCTGAATATGCAAAGGGGAGGGGGGAGGGTATGTGGGGGCAGGAAAGATGGTGGAATAGATGGACATAATTACCCTAGGTACTGTATATATATGGTGACACTACACTGTGTACAACCATAGAAATGTGAAGCTGTGCTGCAACTGCGGAGAATGCATCAAAATGCATTCTGCTGTCATGTATATACCTAATTAAAATTAATTACTTTCAAAAAAATCTGAATATAACAAAACTACCCTCATTACACACTAAATGAATATGGACCCTAGTCCTGGTAGTTAGCATTGGTGAAGACTATTTTAGCTTTAGGAATCCTCTTTCATTTGGGGGCTTTATGTTGAGCAATGACAGAAGACTCAAATGTACTAAATCAGAATCAGGAATATAGGTTTCAGAAAACTTGCAGTTAAGTTTCCAGTAGTAAAATCACTTTTGCAATGGTCTTTAATAGAATGCTAGAGATGCAGAATGCTGAAGAGCACAGTGATCTGTTTTCAGAAGAGGAAAAAAGGACCCTGAGAAGTGCAATAAGGAAACTGAGTTTAAAATGTGGCAGGACATATCTCGAGTGAACCCTATCAGAATCATTTAATCCATTTTATTATAAGTATGCTTCCTGTCCCTCATTTGCCTCATAATTAACAAATCCATTTTTGCAATGAGTTTTCAGGAGAAGGTATACTTATGTGCACATCAGAGAGAGTTTTCTGAGCTATGTGATATGTGTTTTTAGAATAAAAAGTAATACACATATTGCTCAAACTTATGTGAAAAACTGATTCTTTTCCCAGAAACACTTGTTTAATCAATAATTACTTTCTTTTTGCACTCTCCTGGAAGACAGTGGTTCCTTATCCATTGAAAAAAATATACAGTAAAGCTAAAGTGTGCAGACTAGGAAATACTAGGCACTTTTCCAAAAAGAAAAGTGTTCTGAAAGTTTTCAGAATTATCATATATCAATAGACTAGTGTGTTTCAAAGAAATTTGTTGATACAAAAAGAGTATCATATTGGTGTTGGAGGAGAAAACTTCATGAAAGTTTTCTGGTTAAAAAATGAGTCTGGTGTGGCTTATCTTGACAGCTTTTCAAGTAATTGCATATAAGTTCCAGATGATCACAACATTTGCTTTCTGGAGTTCAGAATTTACCTCAGCAATATGGTGCATTCCTGGAACATCCAGGGACATGGTTTCTCACAAAGCACCAATAAAATAATGAAATCAACAATATTAAGGATGATAATGAGAATAGTAAGTATGGAAATATTAGTGTCCTTTAAAGCAATGAATGCTTCAAAAATGCAACAGTGCTCATCTGAATGACACATGGATGCCTCACACACTGTGATGCCTCTGGATATAGACGGGGGAAATGAGTAGCTGCAGGTTACACAGATTCTTCTAGTTGTAACTGATTCCTATCATGACTGCTTGGGATTTTGAGTTGAAACAGACAAAGTGAAAAGAACTGACGAGAATTCTCTCCTGCTTCTCATATTTCCTTATTGCTTGTTTCCATATTCCATATTGCTAAATTCTATGTTACCTTCATCACATTCCCATCCCTTTAGCTTTTCCAAAGAAACCCATGGAAGTGGGAGCGTGTCTCCTTACATTTTACATTTTATGTATGGCTCTTTGCCACACCTTGCTGCCTGTCAATGTGACAGATTTATCTTAGAAATATCTTCTCTTCACCTTAGTCTTTGGGTCCCTCCCACATCTCAAGAGACATGCTCAGAATGAAAAGCAAGATTTGTGCTTGCACTTGACCTGGTTGTGTCCTGAAATGTAGGAACTGATAGTGTTTCTTGCATAGTTCCCAAAAGGATATCCAATGCACAGCTCCAAATCATTTTTTCTACAGACCAGGATCATTTGAATCACCATAGACTATAATGAACATATAGAAGCTATGACCTGCTGACTCACAACAAGATTTTGAACATGGTCACTAAGAGATGATTCCTAACCGTTGCAGAGTGACAGTGTGAAATTTGTCAGCTTCTAATTCCTCTAGGTTAATTTGAATGTAGCTCTGGATTCATCCCTCAAAATAAAGTTTAGAAGAATCTGTAAGCTTTCCAAAGTTAATTTTAGATACCTGTGGATTTGGAAAATGCCCAATAACAATTCCTAATTTTTTCAACTAATCCATTTGCTGTTTCTGCCCTAAAATTTTGCCCTAGTGAGTAGCAACATGTTGTATGTCATTAACTTGTACACCTGCCTAATCATTAGGGTAAGTGAACTTTGCTCTGTGGAAACAGGTCTTCACTTCTCAATTCATTCCCAACTGTGAGTAAGTCAGAAGAGTGAAAAAGTTAAATCCTCTCCATCATTCAACTTTGGAACTGGAAACACACAAATTCTTCCCCCATTTTGAAAACCCTGTTCTTTTCCCTTCTCACATGTTGTTGGGATTTCCTACCCTCTCCTGAGTACCACTTGTTCTTCTTTACTTTTATTCTTTTTGATGATGTGTACTCACTACCTTCATCAGTCTTAATTCCCTCTTTTTTATGACCTTTTCCTTATTTAAATTTCCCTGTGATAAAAGTATGTCTCAATGCAACTCACAGTTCAGTACCTTTATCTATACATCCAATTTAACCTGTGGCTGAAACCTAATGAGATACTCCACTTCTTACATTTTTTTCTTAAACTTTACTACTTATTTAATATGCACATGTCTTGCACAATTAGTATTTACCAGTGCTCATATTTCTTGGCCATATTCTTTCCAATGTATTTAGTCTTCTATGTGGTTCTTACCTTTTACAAGTTCATTTATACCCTTTTTTGTGCTTGCATTGATCTCAACAGATTCAGAAGCAGCACACATCTCCTGATGTTTCTCAGAATCACTCTGGTAATAATAATGACAAAATGAGTTACATATAGATAATATCATCACTCTTTGCACATCCCCATATTTACATTTGTGCAGTCTTTGAATTGGAGATTAGACCATTACACTTAGTGAAACAATATTTCCTTATGAGGCATGATCTTATGCAGCCCCAATGAAGCTGAGCTCTTCTCTTCATCTAGCTACCCATAGGATAAAACTAGGAAAAATGAAAGAGGAAATGTGTTCTCTGACAACAATCACTGATACTCATATACTCAAAACATCTCACATCAGTGCTTAACTAGCAATGTGTGCATTCTCCCAACAAAACTAAGAACACAGTAGAAAACAATCAAAACTCTTTTGAGACTGGAACTTGATGTTATATAGATTTGAAATTTTAGACATAGGATGGTTAAATTTAATTTTTTAAAAATTTTGCTTGTGGTTGGGCATGATTCATTTATTTGATTGATTTATTTTTATGTGATGCTGAATCAAATCCTGGGTTTCACACATGCAAGGAAAACAGTCTTATCACTAAGCCACAACTGCAGCCTGTGAGGGTTAAATACTTAATGTCAAAATGTGATATTTCATGTGATAGAGACTTTCAAATGTGTCACGTCAAGTAGGAAGAAAATATGCTTGGAATTGTTTAATTTGAGTCATAGAATCTTCCAAAAATTAATATGTTTCAGCAAAGTATTTACTTTATGAAAATTTCATTTTCAAGGAAGAGAAATTTGGAACGAAAATATGTCTACAATTAATGTGGACAAAGGAAAACACTGCATTTGGGTAGAGTATGCAAACATCTTCATTGAAGAAAGTCTTGGAATTCCATGGAAGGAATACACTATTTAATGACTGAGTATTTTCAGAGATTTGAGCCAGAAAAACTGGTGTATGGCTACATAATGAATAAGTCAGGCTGTTTGGAAATGCTGGAAAGCCACAACAGAGAACCAGTGATGAGATGAAATACAGAATTCATGGATTTTTTTCAAAAAGAAATGCATTCATTGAAGAAATACACTGCAGCATTGCCAGGAAAAAGTAGCAGAGCACAAGTAATGAATCTCTCCTTTTGAAGGCTGAGGAGAATCTCACTAACCCAATTAAACAATGGGAAAAGCAAGAGATACATAGTTCTTAAATCAGGAATTACAAAATGCCCACTAGAATTCAAGGAAATACCATTCCAAACTTCATTGGCATTTCAGATGCCCCCAATCAGAATGACATTTTTCAAGTATTCCAATAATAAGTGCAGTTCAGGATGTGGCAGGAAAGTCCAATCCTACACTGCCAGACTGAAAATTAAGACCTCCACATTGGAAAGCATTACGGAGATTCCTTTAGATTCTAGGAATACAATCCAGCTTTCCCACTCCTTCCAATTAATCCCAATGTATGAATCAGAATGCACACGTGATATATGAACTTCAATTTTAGCACTGAAAGTCACATTTATAGAGTTATAGAACTAATTGATACCCACCAACAAAGAATGGATTAAAGAAAACACATGGAATTTTCAGCGCTGATTTTTTTAATATTTATTTTTGGTAGTTGTACACAATAACTTTTATTTATTTATTTATTTATTTATTTATTTATTTATATCTGGTGTTGAGGATTGATCCCAGGGCCTTGCACTTGCGAGGTGAGTGCTCTACCACTGAGCCATAACCACAGCCTCTTCAGCACTGATTTTTAGCAATTTAGTTATTCTTGATAAATCATTATGGCAAAATGATTCCTCATATTGTGTATTAAAATACTGCCTTAAATCTTTCAAACATATAAAAGTTATAGCAGCAAGATCTTCTTAAATGTATAAAAATTATTTTAGAGAGAAAATAGGAAGCTAATATAGACTCCTTTCAACTCAAATACAACATTTTCAGCAAAGGAGAGACTTGGATTTTTGCATGGTTTTCAAACAAAGTTCAAAATACTGCCCAAATTCCTAGGCAGAATTAGATGGTGAGTGCAGGATCTTTTTCACTCTGGTTACCTCACAGAGGCTTTTTTCCTGGGATAACTGAAAAAACATACATTCCTATTTCAACTTCTATCAGATGAAACCATGGCACAAAACAATGGTTAGGAGGCACCCAAAAGAAGAATTAAAATGGGTTTTAAAAAGAATCTGAGACCAGATCTGCTGAGAGCTCTGCATAGCTGCAGCTTGGACCTGTGGTCTGACAAAGACTAAAAAGTCATGGTACTTTCATTGAAATGTGTTGTTTGAAGCTCTAAGAATCCTCATTCTAAAAGCACAAATCAACAGCCACACCAGGGATGGTAAACAATCTCAGCTGAGATGCATCTGGAGACTTGTTCATATTTCCAACACACTGGTGCTTACAGAAAGTCTCCTGGGGATTACAATAAAATCCTCAGGGCACACACCTTGGAGAAGAGTCCCATTGTAGTGACCCTGTGTGCTGGATCGGAAACCACTGCAGGTCTTCCAACTTCAAAACACAGAATCTAGTCTCCTTACAGAATGGTAGAAGTTTACCCTGATCTAATGGTGTCAGGATAGTGATAATTAGAGTGGGATGGAATCTCTCACCAGGAATACATGCGTTGTGCCTGTTGGATAGTTATTTTGAGTAGAGATCCACAGAACACTATCTCTTGAAATGGTTGTTTAGAATAATGACAGTGAAGGAGAAGTGCTTTTTGAAAATTCAAGTGACAGAAGAATGCAGTAGTGCTGGGGCATTATAAGGTGTAATGGTGTTTGCCTTCAGTTCCCAGAGGAAATCACAGATTCTGCAAGTAGATCATGCCTGCTCTTCTCCAATAGGTTGTAAGAAAACCCCACAGAGATATGGACTCTTGCCCACCTCTACATCACTGATTATAGGAGTCCATCCTTGGAGTCTGCATTACTGAGTAGTTCCCAGGGTTCAAGGGCCAGAGTGTTTGTCAGTTTCCATGTTAGATGGGTCCACAGCCCTGTGTATATGAACAAGTACTAAGGGTGAGGATTTTCTTCAAATTGTAGAGTTCCCTCATTTCTCTGGGTGAGGTGGGGAACCAAGGAGTCTATGAGCTCAGCTTATTCATGCCAATAGCAGGTTAGGCCTTTTGGGGCTAGAGCAAATAATGAAAGAGCTGGATTATTTTTGTTTCCCAGAAACCTGCCAAAGTAGGTTTCTAAAATTAGAAATCCTGGACAAACTATCTTCTATAATGTTAGTATAAGGGAAATCTGAAGCTTTTGCTGTTGTTGTTCTTGATATATTTTTGTCTGCTATTGGTATAGAGTTTTCACCTTATTTAGTTTTTCACCATCAATCTTATTTTTTTTTCTTAAAATTTAATTCCATTACTCTCTGTGTGTGTGTGTGTGTGTGTGTGTGTGTGTGTGGGCGGGGGGCTGTGCATTCACTATGAAGTGGCCAGTTTAGTTCTCATTTTAATTTTTCTTTTCAACGAGAGAGAGAGAGAGAGAGAGAGAGAGAGAGAGAGAGAGTTTTAATATTTATTTTTTAGTTTTTGGTGGACACAACATCTTTGTTTGTATGTGGTGCTGAGGATCGAACCTGGGCCACACGAATGCCAGGCAAGAGTGCTACCGCTTGAGCCACATCCCCAGCCCAACTTTCCTTCATTTTTAACAGAAGTTCTAATAATTGTATTATAACCAAGGCCCTTTTGATTTTCCAGGTAAACATTGTTGTTTCCTACTTCATCTCTTCCTTTTGTCGTGTTCTAGAGATGATTTTAAAAATACATTTTATTTACAGTTGTGTTTTTCTATGAACTGTGATCATTGTTGGGAGTTTATTGTCTACTATCACAGAAATACCTGTGAGTGAAACTGGCATGTGGAAAATGCTGGTTTTCAAACCTGATACTCAGATATAATTCCTGCTATGGACACATCCCAAAGAGAATCTTGAACACTACAAGGACCCATGTGTAAATGTGGATGAGAACCCATGCAAATGCATGTAAGTCCTTTACATAGTAACACAGATCATATGAGAACAGGAGGAAAACAACCCTTCAGAATTTCATAATTTCCCAAAAATAGCATCCAAAATCTTTGGTCTAACCTCACATAAAGAGGTAAAGTAAACATTTTCATAATTTTATTGATTTCTTGCAGACAATGGATAGGAAACAAGTATTGTTTGTACATTAGCAGAACAATACCCATCCTGAGGTGTTCTCATCCCATAAGGAGAGAGTTTTGTTTCTGATTGGAGCCTGTTCCCTTCCTCAATGGAGACACTGGAAACCTTGGCCTAGATGACAGGTAATGTGAAATTAAATGTTAAGCCTTTGGGAATGAAGATGTTTTTTCCATGAATGGATTCAGTGAGTCATTGCCTTTCATGTGTTCCTGGTTTCAAATGGTTATTTCTAAGTCTCCAAGTTATCACCCTCCACTTATGGATGGTGCACAGATGCAAACACAAACATTCTTCAAAAATATAGGAACACTGCTAATATAAAGCTTACCTGTAATCACCTTGATTTCTAAAGCTATTTTTATATTAATGATCTGTTAACATCTTTACACTTAAATATTAATTTGTGATGTTTGGATCCCCAAAGAGTGTTCTATGAGTTCAATTCACTTGGCCTAATTGATCTACTGAGAATGAGAAAAATAGAAGTAATTTGGAATTTGACACATGTACATACTTGTTGTTTGCTGTGCCCAGAACCTTCAAGTCTCTGTTGCTCTTCTTGGCATATCTTGCCCAAATGGGACTCTGCTGAAAAATGCACAAATTTTTAAACTACTTAGAAAATAATGTGAATGGCAATTAATCCAAGTAAAAAGGAACAGTAGTAATAGTCCTATCATTTTACTTTCCTCAAAATACAGTTTCAATCAAGCTTAATTTTAGGTGAATAAATCTCATGTTTGAAATTTTTATTTTGTTTGCATGAAGGCCTGGGTATTTTATCCAGGAACATGTATATCCTTGGCAAGAACTATTGCATTTATATCAAATTCCCTGTCTTAATATTTGGAGACAGGGCGTCTGTAAGTACCAAAGTTGGCTTGAAACCTGACAGGGATCTGTCCTCAGCCTTTTAAGTACCTGCAATTATAGACGTGTCCCTCTGAAGCTAGTACATATTGATATCAATTAGTAATAATTTTAGTGATCAATGCATCAGAGCACCAATTGGGGTCATACCCTGTGTCACTATGTACAATGCTAAAATAACTCACAGGTTGATCTACTTTAGGTGAAAGTGAATTTCACAGAGAAAAAATTATATTTCTATGGAAATAGGAGGCATCAGAATTTTTACTATCTCTTCTTTTACATATTATATTTAAAAATGTCCATTGTACATCATTTATGATATCTTGCAAAAGTGATCACATTTACATCTTTATCAACAAATTTCATAGTTTTTAAAAATTTGTTTTGTTTCTTTTCATTTTTACTATTAGGAATCAGTCTGACTTGTGAAGCATCTATGATTATTGCTGTTATTCCTGATGTAAAGTCTTTTTTCTTTTGCTGGGGCTTCAACAGACATTTTATAGCTTCCAAACTGGGTAATAAACATGTGACCTGTAAAGTATTCATTTTCCTGTCTACTTCCTCATTTCCTGGACTTGAGTGGACTACTTTTATATTATGTTGCAGTCAACATTTTTATTAATTTCCACCACAGTTGAGTTTGTGATAAGAGCCTTAGAAAACAGGTGCTAGCGATGATTTATATTCTAGAGATGGAGATAGTGGAGACTTCAGAAGTGAGATTACCTACCAGAGGCTAGAAATACTCAGAGCTGAAAGGCTGTACATAGAGACAGGGTTTAAATAGGAACATGTTTTATGATGATTTAGGGATTGGTGAGAGAAGAGCAAGAGGACAGTGCAGGCAGATAGAGGGAACAAGATAGAGACTGAGGCAAAATTTACATTATGAAAGATTCCTAGGAAAGTTAAGATGCTTGGACATTCATGTTCTAAAGAGGGACAATGGTCATATGTGCAGTATATGCATAAATAACAGGACCATCCTCAGTGCTATGAGCAGGTGATGATGATGAAGAAGGACCTGTGCATGAATGGAGATGAATAATGAGAAGGCAATAAGTGCATTAGCAAGTTGATGCCAGCCTGAATGGAGGGAATATTTCCAGAAATACAGAGGATAGAAAATTGTCAGTGACCTTTTTACAATGAAGATTAATGACATGAACAAA
Source organism: Marmota flaviventris (assembly GCF_047511675.1). Classification (NCBI taxonomy): domain Eukaryota; kingdom Metazoa; phylum Chordata; class Mammalia; order Rodentia; family Sciuridae; genus Marmota; species Marmota flaviventris. The sequence continues at coordinate 1,317,412 of NW_027287680.1, read as the reverse complement.
GAAAAAAGGTAGGCCACAGGAATGTATGGTTTTTTACCTCACAGTTACAAAGATTTCAAATAAGAAGTGCAGTAAAGTACAGCTAATGTGAATGTTGATTTTCTTTACCAAGTAGTCTTTCTTACGGTAACATCTTCCTATGTTCAGGAAACTCCTTTAGGAAGAAGGTGGGCAATTTTCTGAATCTTGGATATATGAAACACACCAGAAAATGAGAGAGGTCTGTGGGAGAGGTTCAGTGGGAGATCACTGCTTAGCATGTAAAAGGATCCTGTTCAGTGCCCAGCATTGAGAAGAATAGGAACAAACAAACCGTGTCAAAGAAATATGAGCAAATGTTTCTTTGGTATATGCAAGTATATATTTGATTTACAACTCTTAGTCAAAATTTCTGGAAAACTGTACTCCAACAAATGGATATCTATGTGCAAAAAAGGGCCAATAAAAGCAGTAAAATGAATTAAATATGTGTGTTGAGTAAAGCCACAAGACTCAAAGTACTTAAACAAAATCAGGAATATGGGCTCAGTAATATTTACACAGTTGAGTTTTAAAGGAAAAATCATTTTTGGAATGACCAATTATAGAAAGACATAGGTATATATACCAGTGTCAAGATGCAGAATGATCTGTAGTCAGAGGAGGAAAGAAGAAGCCTGAGAAATTCAGTGTCAAAGCTGAGTTAAAAATGTGGCAGTGCAAATCTTTAGTGAATCTTACCAGAATCATTTAATACATTTTATTATGTTTCCTAATCTTCATTTGCCTTATAATTAATAATTCCAAAATTGTTATGAAATTCCCAGGGAAGATATAATTGTTTGCTCATCATGGAGAGTTTTCTGAGCTATAATTAGCTCAGATATATGTGCTGAGAGCATCAGCTAACACCATCTCAATGTTTGTTCATACCCATGTGGGAAACTGGTGTGTCATCTTTTCCTTTATCCACTCGTTTAACCAACATCAGTTTTATATTTCCTCTCTTGTATGAAGAAAGTGATATAACATGTATGGAAAAAAAAAAAGATGTATGATAAGGCTCAAAGGATTCAGACAAGGCCAACCCAAAGACAAATTGTTTTGAAAACTTAAAGAGTTATCAGATATCAATAAACCATTGTGTTTTAAAGAAATCGGTAAATACATTAAGAGTAATAGTGTTAGTGTTTGAGGAGTAAACTGAATAAAAGTTTCTGGTTAAAATTTGAGTCTGGTGTGGCATATGTAGACAGCTTTTTAAGGAATTGCACACAAGTCCCAGATCATCCCAACATCTATCTGCTTTCTAGAGTTCAGAATTTTTCTCAGTAATACGGTGCATTCCTGTCATGTCCAGGGACATGGTTTCTCACAAAAATCAATAAAATAATGATGAAAGCAAAATATTAAGGATGTTAATAAGAAATGTATAGATGAAAATATTAGACTTCTTTAAAGTAAAGAATCCTTAAAAAATGCAATGTTGCTACTCTGAATGACACATACAAATACCTCACACAATGTGGTGCCTACTAAATAAGAAGGGGAGAAATTGGTAGCTGTAGGGTACCCTGATTCTTCCAGCTGCTACTCGTTCTTATCATCTTAGCACCAGATTTTGACTTGAAAGCAGACAAACTGAAGAGAGCTGACTAGAATTCTCTCCATTTACTTCTATTTTCTACCTAAATGCTATTTCCTCCCCCCTCACTTTCCCTTTAGTTTTTCCAAAAAATCCATAAAGTGGGAGCTTCCCTTTTTCCATTTTACACCCTTTATATGGATCTTTGCCACTATTTGTTGCCTGCCAAAGTAACAGATTTATCTTAGAAATATCATTTCTTCATCTTAGTCCTATGTCCTTTGCACATCTCAAGAGACATGCTCAGAATGAAAGCCAGATTTATGATTGCACTTGATCCGGTTGTGTCCTCAAACTGTAGGAATCAATAGCAATTCTTGCATATTTCCCAAAAGGAGATACAATGCACAGATCCAAATCATGTTGTTTATACATCAGAATCATTGGAATCACCTTAGATTCTAATGGACAAGTAGAAGCAAGAGTTTCAAGATGGTGCCCAAAGGATGATTCCTTATAGTTGCAGAGTTCCCGTGTGAAATTTGTCATCTTCAAATTCGTCTAAGTTAATTTCAATGTATCTGTGGATTCCTCCCTAAAATGTCCCCACAAATTAAAATTCATAAGGATGTGTAATATCTTCATTGATAATTTTTCATTATTAATTTTAGATTAGATATCTGTGGATTTTGGACATGCTTAATTACCATTCATACTTCTTTCTACTTTTACATTTGGTGTTTCTGCACTATCATTTTGCCCTAGGCTGTATCAACATATTATATGTCATTAAATCATTTGGGGTAACTGAACTTAGCTCTGTGGCAACAGGTATTCACTCCTCAATTTATTCCCAACTGTGAATAAGTCAAAAAGGGTGGGAAAGTTTTACTTTCCCCTTCACTCAACTTTGGGAATGGAAACATGCAAATTCTTCCCACATTTTGAAAACCCTGTTCTTTTCCCTTTTCAAGTGTTGTTGAAATTTCCTACCCTATCCTGACTACCATTTATTCTTTCTATTTTTTTTACTATGTGTACTTACTGCCTTTCTCAGTCTTCACTCCCTCTTCTTCTGTTATTTTCCTTATTTCAGATTTACCTGTGAGAGAAGCATGTGTCAAATGCAATTCACAATGCAATTCCTTAAGCAATACATTCAATTCAACCTGTGGCTGAAAAGTAATGAAATACACCATTTCTTATATTTATTTAACCCTACTATTTATTTTAATAGACATATTTCTTTAACAAGTACTGTATGCCAGTGCTCATATTTTTTGGCAATGCCCTTTACAATGTATTTTGTATTCTATATGGTTCTTACCTTGTCCATGTCCATTTATTGTCTTTGTGCTTGGTTCAAATATCCTGGACCCACAAGCAGCACACACCTTTTGATGTTTCTCAGAATCACTCTGGTAAAAATAATGACAATAATAAGTTTCATATAGCTTTCTGCATCCCTCTCTGACCATCATTATATTTATACTTAGGAAGACATTGCAATTGCAGATTACACCATTACATTTTCTGCAACAATATTTCCATATAAGACACAATTTCACATGCTGTCTTGATGAAGCTGAGCTCCTCTCTTCATCTGGCTACTGATGGGGAACATCAGGAAGAATGAAAGAGGAAATGTATTCTCTTACACCAAACTCACTGATATACATATATCCAAAACAACTAACATCAGTGTTTAATTAGTAAGCTCTGCATTCTTACTCAAATCTAAAAACAGAGTTGAAAATTTATTTAAAATGCTTTTGTGAATTAGATTTCATGTTTTACAGATTCAGTATTTCTAACAATGAAGGGCCAATTGTTTTATTGATTTATATGATACTTGTTATGATAAGACCCTTCCAATGGGTCACCTCCAGTAGGAAGAAAATACTCTTGGACTTGTTTCATTTGAGACTCCAGAAACTTCCAAATATTTACCTCATTGAGTACTAAAAGAAGAGAGAGTCAATAAGAGAATGTATCTATTTTGTATTCTAACTTGTTACATATGACAGCAGAATGATTACAATTCATATTACACATAAAGAGCATAATTTTTCATATCTCTGGTTGTATATATAGTGCATATTTTATGTGAACAAAGAAGCACACTCAATTTGGTTAGAGTATGCAATACTTTTCATTGAAGAAGGAACTAAAAGGAATTTCAAAACAGTAAGGCAGTAGCACAGCATCACACTGAGTTTCTTGACTGACTACTTTCAAAGTTTTGAACCAGAAAAACTGATGAATCTGCATAATGAATAAGACAGCCTGTGTGGAAATACTGGGGACTCTCAACAGGAATCAGTGACCAGATGAACACACATGTGCCTACACACCATGTAGGGTCAAGCCACTCAGATGACAGGCATTTCAAGTTCTTTTCCATATTATCACCACACTGATATTGTAGACACCATCCTGGAAATTACAATAAAATCCTGAGGGCAAACACCTTTGAGAAGTGTTCTATTGTAGTACCTCTGTGGGCAACACAGAAATCATGGCTTTAAAAACAAGAGGTGCGATGGTATCTTAGGGTGGTTTTGATTTGCATTTCTCTGACTGCTAGAGATGGTGAGCATTTTTTCATGTACTTGTTGATTGATTGTATGTCCTCCTCTGAGAAGTGTCTGTTCAGGTCCTTGGCCCATTTGTTGATTGGGTTGTTTGTTCTCTTATTGTCTAATTTTTTGAGTTCTTTGTATACTCTGGAAATTAGGGCTCTATCTGAAGTGTGAGGAGTAAAGATTTGTTCCCAGGATGTAGGCTCTCTATTTACCTCTCTTATTGTATCTTTTGCTGAGAAAAAACTTTTTAGCAGTTAGATTGGCAGCCATTATGAAGTCAAACAACAACAAGTGCTAGCGAGGATGTGGGGAAAAGGGTACACTTGTACATTGCTGGTGGGACTGCAAATTGGTGCAGCCAATTTGGAAAGCAGTATGGAGATTTCTTGGAAAGCTGGGAATGGAGCCACCATTTGACCCAGCTATTCCCCTTCTCGGTCTATTCCCTAAAGACCTAAAAAGAGCATGCTACAGGGACACTGCTACATCGATGTTCATAGCAGCACAATTCGCAATAGCTAGACTGTGGAACCAACCTAGATGCCCTTCAATGGATGAATGGATAAAAAAAATGTGGCATTTATACACAATGGAGTATTACTCTGCATTAAAAAATGACAAAATCATAGAATTTACAGGGAAATGGATGGCATTAGAGCAGATTATGCTAAGTGAAGCTAGCCAATCCCTAAAAAACAAATGCCAAATGTCTTCTTTGATATAAGGAGAGTAACTAAGAACAGAGTAGGGTCAAAGAGCATGAGAAGAAGATTAACATTAAACAGGGATGAGAGGTGGGAGGGAAAGGGAGAGAGAAGGGAAAATGCATGGAAATGGAAGGAGACCCTCAGAGTTATACAAAAGTACATACAAGAGGAAGTGAGGGGAAGGGGAAAAATAATACAAGGGGGACAAACGAATGTCAGTAGAGGGGGCAGAGAGAGAAGAGGGGAGGGGAGGGGAGGGGAGGGGGATAGTAGAGGATAGGAAAGGCAGCAGAATACAACAGACACTAGTATGGCAATATGTAAATCAATGGATGTGTAACTGATGTGATTCTGCAATCTGTATATGGGGTAAAAATGGGAGCTCATAACCCACTTGAATCAAATTGTGAAATATGATATATCAAGAACTATGTAATGTTTTGAACAGCCAACAATAAAAAATTAAAAAAAAAAAAAACAAGAGGTGCATTCATAGAAGAAATAGATGGCAACAGTGCCAGGGAAAACTAGTGATGTGCAAGCAATGAATTCCCCCTCTAGTGGGTTGAAGAGAGTCTCACAAACCCAATTAGGCAATGGCAAAAAGCAGGAAATAGGAAGTTCTCAAATCAGGAATTACAAATTGTTCATAGATATATCACATTTGGTCAACATCATACCATGATTTTATTCTCTTTTATTGCTGAGTAAAATTCCATTGTGTATATATGCCACATTTTTTTCCATTCATCTACTAAGGTCATTTAGATTGGCTCCACAATTTAGCTATTGTGAATTGTGCTGCTATAGGAGGGGGAGTAAGGGAGGAATAGATGAACTCTAGATAAGGCAGCGGAATGGGAGGGAAAAGAAGGGTGCAGGGAGTTAGTAAGGATGGTAGACAGTGATAGACATCATTATCCAAAGTACATGTATGAAGACATGTGTGAATTGGTGTCAACATACATTATATACAACCAGAAATATGAAAAATTGTGCTGTACATGTGTATTAACAGTTTTAATGCATCCTACTGTAATTTATTTTTTAATCAATGAAAAAGAAATATCATTTAAATCTGAATTGATATTTCAGATGTCCCCAGTAAGAATGACATTTATCAAGTAGTCAAAAAATACATGCAGTGCAGGATGTAGCAGGAAAGACCAATCCTATACTGCCAGACTGAAAATTAAGACTTCCACACTAGAAAGCATTTTGGAGATTCCTCAGGATTCTAAGAATATGACTGCCATATGACCCAACTTTTCTACTCCTCGATCAGAACCCCAGTGTGTACCAAAACCAGAATGCACATGTGATTTATGAATGTTGCTGTTTTAGCACTGAAAGTCAAGATTATAAAGTTATGGAACTAACTCTGATACCCACCAACAGTAAAATGTATTTAAAAAAACCAAAAAGATACTTAGCACTGAATAAGTAGGAATGAACAAGTAGCAATATACTTATTCATTGTACTCCACTCTGTCAAAATGAATCCCAACTCTTTATATGAATTCAGCACCCTAAAATATTCTAATATACAAAAGGCACAACAGCAAAATCTCCTTAAGTATATAAAGAAAAATATTTTAGTAAAAATAGGAAATTAATGTAGATTCCTCTCAGTTCAAATACAACATTCTCAGCAAAGGAGGGAGTTAAATTTTTTAAGGTGAATCAACCAGTATTCAAAATACTGCCAAACATTCTAGGCAATATTCAAGAGCCTCTTTGCCCAATGCACATTATCCATACTTTTTTCCCAGATTTCAGAAAAAAAATTCATTCCTATTTTTTAATAAGATGGACCTCTGTCACAGACAGTGGTTAATGGAGGTACTCACAACAAGTATTAGGGTGGTATAAAACTGAAACTGAGACATAGATCTGTTGATAGCTCTGGGCGGCTACATTTTAGTTCTGTGGTCCACCTAAAGATTAAAAGTTCCTGGCACTTTCACTGAAACATGTTGTTTGATTTTCTGTGACAGCAAGTGCCAAGGTAAAACAACATACATGTGCATACACACCATGTAGGTTCAAGCCACTCAGCTGAGAGGCATTTCAAGTTCTTCTCCATATTATTGCCATACTGATATTGTAGACACCATCCAGGGAATTACAATAAAATCCTGAGGTCAGACTCCTTTAAGAAGTGTTCCATTGTAGTAACTCTGTGGGCAAGATCTGAAACCACTGCATGTTTGAACTTCCCAGATGCATAGCCAACTCTCCACACAGAATGGTGGAGGTTCACCCTCTTCATATGTTCTCAGGATAGTGATAGGAATGGGCTGAAAATTCTCATCAGGAACACATGTGTTGTGTCTGTTGGACAGTTAGTTGAATAGCGTTTAAATAGGTTGTTTAGAATAATGATTGTGAAGGAGAATGCTTTTTGAAAATTCAAGTGACGCAAGAATCCAGCAGTGCTGGGGCATTGTCAGGTGCAATGGTATGTTCCTTCAGTTCCCAAAAGATTCTGCAAGCAGGCTATGACTGCCATGCTCAAATAAGTTGCCAGGAAACCCCTCAGAGACATGGAATCTTGCCCACCTTTAGACCACTGACTTCAGAAATCCATCAGGTGGTCTGCATTACATACTGGTCCCTAGGCTCCATGAACCAGAGTGTGTGTCAGGAAGTTTCCACATTAGATAGACCCACATGTCTGAGTAGATTAACAAGTAATGATGGTGAGATTCTCCTTGAAATTGCTAAGTTCCCTCAGCATTCTCTGTATGTGGTGAGAGACAAAGGAGCAGAGAAGCTCAGCTTATTCATGCAAATAACAGGTTAGGCCTTTTGGAGCTAGAACAAATAAAGTGTTGAATAATATTTGTTTCCCAGAAACCCCCAAAGTTATGTGTGAGTAAAATTAGAAATCCTGGACAGAAATATCTTCTTTTCTACTATGTTAATATTAGAGAATCTCAAGCTTCTTATATTATTGTTTTTGATATTTTTGTTTGATAATTTTTATGAGTTTTCCATGTTATTTATTTTTCTCTATTTATTTGAGAGTTTTATTCCATTCATTCATTTTTGTTGTTAGCCAGAGACAACTTTAATTCTCATTTTAAATATTTTCATTTCTCATTTTTATTGCATTTTTTCCTTTTCTCCTATTCTGACTCTGCTTATTCTCACCACTTTCCCTCTACTTACTTTTTTGAAATATGCTCCAATAATTATATTATAACTAGGACATTTTTTTTGCAGGTAAACCTTTTTATTCCTACTCCATCTCTTCATTTTGTGCTGTTCTGGAGATCATTTAAAACATAATATTTTATGTACAGTGGATACATATTTTGGTTTATGCTGTGATCATTATTGGAGTTTATTCTCTCCTGACAGGAGCCAATGTGAACTTGGTGTGAAGCAAATTGACCAGAAAGCTGTGTCAGGTTCAGCATTGCACTGGAGATGGGTGGACCCGCTGGAGCCACACAGCTACACAGCCTTTCAGAGTTGGGTGTGGCCTGTCAAGATGCCAAATCAACTTCATTGTTGCAAGAATCCTAACACACCAAAAGCAATATTTCTCCTGCTAAAACCTTATCTCTGCCTTTGATCTACTCTCCCTTAAATAAACAACTTGATCCTTTTTCTAGTTGTTCAGTTCCAGCTTCTACTGGGATTGGGGAACTTTTCAGGAGCTCTGCTTTCCTTTTCAAACTTAATTTCTGGCTCTGTCTCTTATTTATTTACTAATTATTTGAGACTTTCTTTTTCCCAGGTGGCTTACACTTTCTGAGCAGGAAACTACCCTGGCAGGGTGATGGCGGCTCTGTGATATTCTCCCCTTACAGAGATACTTGTGAGTGAAAGTAACATGTTAAACATGCTCATTTTTCAGATGTGATCCTCATCTATAAACCTTGTCCAGGAAACATCCCAAAGAGAAACTTGCGCACTACAAGTACCTATGAGACACTATGGAACAGAAATCCATTCCAATGCATGGAAATCCACCATCTATTAACACAGATAACATGAGAACAGAGGAAAAATACACCTCTCAAATTTCATAATTTCTCAATAATTACATCCTAAATACATTAGGTCTAACAACAACTAGATACTAAGAAAAAATATGTTTAATAAGTGAATTGATTTCTTGAAGGGAAAGGACATAAAATCAATAGAAATTATATGTATATTAACAGAAAAGTACCCATCCTGAATCATTCTAATTCCATTAACAGGCAGTTTTGTGTCTCATTTGAGTCTGGTATCTTCCTCAGTAAAGACACAGAAATCCATGGAGAATGACATCTTTAACCTTGGCATGGGTGACAGCTAATGTGAAATTAAACACTGAGCCTTTGGGAATGAAGCTATTTTTACATGAATGTGTTCAGTGGTCATTGCATTTATGAATGTTCCTAGTTTCACCTGATATGTGATATTTATAAGTCTCCAATTTATCATTCTCCATTTAAGGCTGTCACACAGATGAAAATGCAAACATTATTGGAAAATATTAGTGCAATTGCTTGCATAAAGTTTATCTGGCATGCACCTTGATTGCTAAAGCTATTTTGATATTGATGACCAGTTAACTTATCTGTACTTAAATATTTAATTACTATGTTTGGAGTTTCAAAGAGTATTGTAGTAGGTCATTTCAATTGGCATCTGGAAGCAAGAAAAAAAAAATGACCAGGAATTTAAATTGACACATATGCCTACCTTTTGCTGGTGATGTGCATTAGCATCCATATCATGAAGCCTCTTCTGTTCTGCCTCAGATGATCTGTACAAATTTGACTCTGCTGACAAATGCACAGATAAACTTAAAGTACTTAAAAATTCATGCTAAAGACAAATTATCCAAATTATAAAAAGGAAGAGTAATAATAATCATATAATTTTATTTGTCCAGTTATATTTTTATTGAAGTTTTACTTTAGAAGAATATATATCATGTGTAAAATTTGTATTGCTGTTTGTGTGTGGGCCTATGTATTTTACCCCAAAACATGTGTATCCTTGGAAAATACTATAATGCTTACTTCAGATCCCAAGTCTTTATCCTGGGAGACAGGGTGTTTTTCAATTCCAGGGTTTTCTGGAAACCTGAGAGGCTGCTTCAGCCTCTCAAGTACCTGCAATTATGGATGTGTTATCTCTGAACCCCATGCATACTGACGTCATTGAAGAGTAATTTTACTGGTCCAATACTTCAGAAAACCACATGGGGAGACACTAGGTATCCACCATGTATGATGCCTATAATAACTCACAACTTGATCCATTCAAGTTGAATGAAAATTTCACAGTAAAAAATTTTTCTATGTACACTATAATCATCACACTTTTACTATCTCTTCCTCAATTATTAAATTTTAAAAATCCATTGTACTTCATTGTGTTCCAAATAAATGATTGCATTTACATCTTAATAGAATGAATTCCATATTATTTTTCTTTTTAGGTTCCATTTCTTCTCATATATTTTTTTTTCAATCAAAATTGCCTCTGTCTTGCAAAACATTCATGATTATGCCTGTTATTCCTGACATAAAATGGTTTTCTTTCCTTGGGACTACCTCAGACAGATTACAACTTTTGTGCTGAGTAATAAACATGTGAGTTGTAAAGTATTCATTTTCCTACCCAGTTCATCAGTTACTGGACTTGAGAGGACTCCTTTTATATCATAATACTGTCAAAAGCTTTATTTATTTCCACCTGTAATTGAATTTGTGGTAAGAACTAGAGGAGAAAATAGGGGCCAGGGATGATGTCTTTTCTAGAGATAGAGATTAATGGAGACTTCAAAAGTGAGGTTATCTGCCAGAGGGAGGAAATGCTGAGGGCATGTGAGACTGTACATACACACAGGGCTTAAATGGAACATGCCTGACTGACTATAGGGATTGGCAAGGAGAACTGCCAGAGGACATCTCAGGCAGAGAGAGGGATCAAAATACATAGTGAGGAAAAATTTGTATTAAGAAAGATTCTTAAGAAATTTAAGATGCTTGGAAATCCATGTTTTAGAGAGGTATTATGGTCATATGTGCACTATATGCATAAATAGCAAAACCAACCTCAATGTGATAAGCATGTGACCATGGGTGGAATGTGCGTGAATGGAGATGAATAATGAGAAGGCAGTAGTGCACCTGAAAATTGATGCAGGCCTGACTGGATGGAATTTTTCCAAAAATACAGAGGGTATAAAATTTTCAGTGAGATTTATGGAACCCCTTTTAATTAAATGAACAAAGAAAGAAAGTGGCTCACAAGACTGTGGAACCAACCTAGATGCCCTTCAATAGACGAATGGATAAAAAAAAATGTGGCATTTATACACAATGGAGTATTACTCTGCATTAAAAAATGACAAAATCATAGAATTTGCAGGGAAATGGATGGCATTAGAGTAGATTATGCTAAGTGAAGCTAGCCAATCCCTAAAAAACAAATGCCAAATGTCTTCTTTGATATAAGGAGAGTAACTAAGAACAGAGTAGGTATGAAGAGCATGAGAAGAAGATTAACATTAAACTGGGATGAGAGGTGGGAGGGAAAGGGAGAGAGAAGGGAAATTGCATGGAAATGGAAGGAGACCCTCAGGGTTATACAAAATTACATACAAGAGGAAGTGAGGGGAAAGGGGAAAATAATACAAGGGGGAGAAATGAATGATAGTAGAGGGGGTAGAGAGAGAAGATGGGAGGGGAGGGGAAGGGAGGGGGAGGGGGGATAGTAGAGGATAGGAAAGGCAGCAGAATACAACAGACACTAGTATGGCAATATGTAAATCAATGGATGTGTAACTGATGTGATTCTGCAATCTGTATATGGGGTAAAAATGGGAGTTCATAACCCACTTGAATCAAAGTGTGAAATATGATATATCAAGAACTATGTAATGTTTTGAACAACCAACAATAAAAATTAAAAAAAATGAATCTGATGTGGCAAGTCTAGACAGCTTTTCAAATATTTTCACGAAAGGGCTGGTTGAACACAATATTTGCTATCTAGAATTTTTCTCAGGAGTACTGTACTTTCCTGACACATTTGGGAACATATTTTCACTGCAACACACCAATAAAATAATGAGAAATACAATAATATTAATAAAAATCTTAATCAATGAAACCATAGAATATTAGCTGTCCTTAACAATCAATGTGTCAAAAATGCTAGGTTGCTCATCTGAGTGACTGCTAAGGTATCTTCTACATTATGGTGCCTACTAGATATAGAGGAAAGAAATTTTTAGCTGCAGGTTGCTCTGATTCTTCCAGTCTCTACTGCTTCCAATCATCTCTGGACCAGGACCAGTCTCACTTTGATTTGAGGCAGATAAACGTAAAACAGCTGAATAGCATTTTGTCCATTTTCTCATTTTTCCTAGCTAACTTATTCAGTTCCTACATTATTTTCCTTCCCTATTGGCTTTTCAAAGACACCCACAGAGGGGGCTTGATTCTTTCCATTTTACATTCTTTGTTTTGATTAGTTTTCACACCTTGCCTGCCAATGTAGCAACTTTATCTTAGATATATAATTTCTTTTTTTAAATTAATTTTTTATTTATATATGACAGCAGAATTCATTACTATTCATATTACACATGTAGAGCAAAATTTTTCATAACTCTGATTGTATACAAAGTATATTCACACCAAGTCGTGTCTTCATACACGTACTTTGGATAATTATGTCCATCACATTCCACTATCATTTCTAACCCCATGCCCCCTATCTTCCCCTCCTATCCCTCTGCCCTATCTAGAGTTTTTCTATTCCTCCCATGCTCCCCGCCCCACTATGAATCAGCCTCCTTAAGATACATAATTTCTTCATCTTTGTCTTTTGAGTCAGTCCCAATTACCAAGAGACATGCTTGAATGTAAGCAAAATTTATGCTTGCACTTGATCATTTTCTGTCCTGAATTGTTGGAACCAATAGCTGTTTTTTTTAAAAATTCCCCCCCCCCACAAAATCCATTCCCTGGCTCCAAATACTGTCTGTGACAGGAATCTTTGGAATAACCTTAAAATGTAATGGATATGTAGAAGCAAAGACCTACTCAGTCAAAATGTTTTGAACATGGTCCCCAAGAGATGTTTCCTTACAGTTTAAGAGTTCCAGTTTGAACACTGTCAGTTCCAATTATTCTATATTAATTTGAATGTACCTATCATTTCTTCCCTATGCTTTCCCCTCAAATAAAATGTAAAAGTAACTATAATCTTTCCAAAGTAAATTTTATATATCTTTGGATTTGGAGATTGCTCCATAACCATTCCTACTTCTCTCTATTATTCCATTTGCTATTTGTTCCCTGAATTTTGTCCTAGGGAGTAGCAACATGTTGCATATCATTAAATTGTATATATGCCTAATCATTCATGGTCAGTGAACTTAGCTTTGTGGGATCAGATCTTCACTTCTCAATTCATTTCCAACTGTGAATAAGTCAGGAAAGTTGGGAAAGCTTTACATTAACTACCCTTCATTCATCTTTGGAACTTGAAACTCACAAGTTCTTCCCACATTTTCAAAAACCTGTTCTTTTCCCTTCTCAAATATGGCTTGAATTTCCTACCCTCCACTGAATTCAACTATTTTTTTCCCTTCTTTGACTCCCTGTTTTTATTATCATCCTCAATCTTCATTGCCTCCTCTTCTCTCCTTTTCCTTATTTCCAACTTTCCTGGGAGTGAAGCATGTTTCAAATGCAGCTCATATTTCAGTTCCTTTAACAATACACCCAATTTAACCTGTGACTAAAACCTAATAATTATTCCACTCTTTTTCTATTTGATAGGTACATTCTTTGAAAAACTTACAATATTCTAGTGTTCAGGATTTAAGGCACATTCACTTTAAAACATTTTAATCCCATATGATTTGTATATTCTACAATGTCTATTACCTTCTTTCTTTGCTCTTCGAGGAAACTCACCAGATATACAAGAAGCAGACACCTCTGGATGTTGCTCAGAGTGACTCTGATAAAAATAATGGCAATAATCAGTTGCATATAGATTTTATTATCACTCTTTAGACATCACCATATTTCTAGTGATGAAATCAATGGAATTGGAAATTAGACCACTACATTTTGTGCACCATATTTTCTTAAGGGACACTATCTTATATACTGCAGATGAAGCTGAGCTCCTCCCTTTATCCGGCTACTCTTAGGTAAACTAAGATGGATGAAATAGGAAATGTATTCCCTGACAACAAACTCACTGATGTGGATATATCCAAAACAACTCACATCAATGTTTAACTAGCTTATTATGCATGCCCCAGAAAATCTATGAACACAATAGGAAACTTATTTAAATCTCTTGAGAAAAGTATTTTATGTTATACAGCATTCAACATTTTAAACATTAGAAGGCCAAAATTTTAAAGTAAAATATGTTACTTCATGTTTAATCTTGTCACTTTGTGTAAGAATGACATAGTGTTGCACTTGCTCCATTTAAATTAACTGAGTCTGAGTTTTACACATTTAAAAATGTACTTGGCACAGAAAATGTGTCTACTTTCAACTGGACATAATATATATATATATATATATATATATATATATATATATATATATATATATATATCCAGATGGGAAGAAAACTCATAGCCCAACTCAATTACTGAAACAGATTCATGGATTCATGTGAAGGTACTTCAATATAAAATTTCAGAAACATGGGGAAATATATGAAAATTTTTCATAAGACAACTGAAATCAGGTAAAATGAAACAGGATTTAAAATATAAATTCTGTCTGATCATCAGTATCATGAACTAGATAGAATTCAATAGTATATTTGTTCAATATTATGAAATATTTTTTTTCATGTAGAATTTGATATCCATAAAAATTATTCAGTGAATGTTAAGTATAAAGTAAATTTATTCTCTGGCATCTCAGGAAATTGATCTGATCTGGGTCTTTGTTAACATGTTTTAAAGCATTACAAAAGGAAAGAGGCTTGATTTTAGGCAATGAATCCAGCACAAATAGTAATAAGCACACACACACACACACACACACACACACACACACACACATGCCTCACATGTAACGTGTATAGGAAACCATGAAGACATAAAGGCGATTCCCATAATCAAAACAGAAAGAAACCCTAGCTCTATAGTGGAGAATAAGAAGAGGAAGGATATCTCCAATGAGGAAAATAAGGTATTTAATTATGTGAAAGAATTAAAAATGTAGAAAATTATGGTGAGAAATATGCTACAGTGATTTTCCATAAATTCAGTGAAATTATGCAAATGAAAAATACAATCATCTATTTGTGTAAAACATAAAGTTGAACCAAAATTGAAATACAATTAAAGTGTACTGCTTGTCTCAGTAGAGAACAATATTTTCATACTAAGAATAAGGGATTTAAACATAAATTTTAAGATCACTATGTTGAATAGAAGCAGGAATGTGAGTTATTTTTTCTCATCTAACATAATTCGTATTTGATAATATTTATTATTTCATCAAAATTTAGGAATTTTTATTTTTATTTCATCATTTTAGATAGAAACATTTTTATTTTGGTGGTAACTTACTTTTTTAAAATTGAGGTTTATTATGTAAATTAAAGGTATACAACTTAATGATTCAATGTACATATACTTTATGATATAATCATTACAAATAAGCTAAATAATATAACATAATCTTGAACAGTTATCACTTTCTTCCTTTTATTTGTTGTAAGAACAATGACAATAGACCTATTAGCAAATTTTAAATACACAATAATCAAGTACACTTTATAAGATATCCTTATCATACATTAAGAAGCTAGGGATTTATCATTCTGAAAAACAAAACTTTGTACTTCTTGATCAACATCTCATTTTCCCCTATTCCTAACCTATAGCAACCTTCATTCTACACTCTACTTTTGTATATTGGATTTTTTTAATATTCCACATATAAGATCATGCAATTAAAAAAAAGAAGGCTCAATTTGGATACAGTGTGCAACACTTTTCATTGAAGACAGAACTAAAAAGAATTCAAAGGGACAATGGTAGAAGCACAGGATCATATGCTGCTTACTGACTGCAAATTATTGGAGATAGGAGTCAGATGATTTTGTGTGTGACTGCATGATGAAAAAGATGGGCTATGGGAAAACACAGGAAAGCCACTATGGAGAGCCTGTGACCAGATGAAATCAGAAACAGTGTCTTGTAAAGGAATAAATGCATTTATATAAGAAAAAAAGCTGTAGAAATGCCAGGGGAAATCTAGCTGGGTGGACAAGTGGAATTTTCCCTTTGGTACCTGAGGAAAACTTCACCAATCCAATTAGGAAATGGAGAAATGAGTAGATAGAGTGTTCCCAAAAATAAGAAATACAAATTGCTTATAACCATATGAAAAAGTTTTTTTTTTTTTTTTTTTTTTAACATTTCCAGCTTTCAGGGAAATACCATTCAAAACTTCGTTGACATTTTAGCTGACCCTGTCAAATAACATTCATCAAGTATTCAAATAATAAGTGCTGGTGAACATGTGAAGGAAAAGTAAATAATATACCATGAGACTAAAATTTAGCATTTATATTCTGCAAAGCAGTATGAATATTGCTCAGAATACTAGAAAAATGATACCATATGGCCCAGATTTCCCAGTCCATGCTTTTTTCCCCGATGTACTTAAATATTTATGCACATGTGACATATGAACTTCAATATTTATAGTGGTACAAGTCACAACCAGAAAGTTATGGAACTAACCCCGACACTCTCCAACAGAAGAAAAGATAAAAATTTGGGGTAATACTTGGCACTTAACTTGAACAAGTTAGATTTTCATGATACACCATTTTGTAAAAAAAAAATGCATATCATGGATGAAAACAGTTCCCTAAAATTTCTATAATATGAAAGTTGTAACATCAAAATCTTCCTAAATTTATAAAAGTATGATATTTTGTAGTAAAAACATGAAACTTATATAAATTCCTCTCAATTCAAATACAACATTTTATGCAAAATAAAGACTTGGATTTTTCCAAAAGGAAAATTCAGTGTACTAAAAAAATTGCCAGAGAGAATCAGAGTGTCTGTGCAGGAGCACCTTCACTAATGTTAATTTATGTAGGCTTTCTTCCTAGGATATCAAAAAACCCCACTAATTTGTACTCTTAACTTTTGTAAGACTGAACTGTGGCATAAAACAGTTGCATAAAGCATAAAGCATAAAGCACTTGCAATAAGAATCATGGTGGGTATAGTAGAGAGAGTCAGATGTAGATGTGTGCAGCTAGAGCATGGTCTTAGGTTATATCTAAATAATAGAAGCATATGGCACATTCATTGAAACACATTCATGGTGTTTTCATTTCTGTGACAACACCAGGGATAAGTCTGGTAGAAAACTGGCTGCATGCAGAACAATACACATGAGCAGATATACCAGGTCAACAAACTGTGCTGAGAGTCATTTGGAGATATTGCTCCCATTATACCATACTAGTGTTGAGGGGCAGCATCCTGAAAATTACAATATACAACTCAGACAAAATCCTTTACAGAAGGGTACAATTTTAGCAATACTCAGTGAAAGGTCACAAACCATGCATGTTATACACCTCCAAGACTTGCAGCCAGACCTCCTAACAAAATGTTGGAGGGTTCCTCAATCTTATAGCCTCAAGATAATGATTGATTTCAATGTTTTCAAAGCTCTCATCAGGAAGACGAGTGTTGGTCCTGTTGAACAAACTATAGAGTAAAGGTCCACAGGAGCACTGCCTCATTCAAATGGGTGCTTTGGAAATAATCATAGTGAGGGAGAAGTGCTGTTTGAAAATTTAAGGGACAGATGATTCCAGAAGTGCTGGGGCAGGATCAGAAGGAATGATATTTTCAGGAAGTTATCTGAAGAAGTCACAGATTTTGAAACCAAGCCATGTCTCTCATGCTCCAAGAGATTGTAGGAAAAGGCCTCAGTGACTTGGAATCATGCCCAGTACAAGACCACTGAGTACAGAATTCCATAATTGGGGTCTGTACTACAGATTAGTTTCCTTGGACCACAGGGTTTATCAGGCAATTTCTACATTATATAGACTCATGTCTCTGAGTACACAAACTAATACTGAGAGTGCATTTTCTCTGCAACTTTTAAAGTTCACTCAGCATTCTCTGGGAGGTATGGGGGAGCAAGGAGCAGAAGCCTTTTGGAGCTAGAGCAGGTAAGGAAACTGATGGGCAATATTTACATCCTCCAAACCACAAAAAGCTTTAGCTTTCCAAAATTAGAAATTCTGGACAGAAGTATCTCCATTTTAGTTACATTAGTTTCAGGGAATTGTGAAGATTTCCATGGTTTTATTTGTGACTTTTTTTTTGGTCTGCTATTTCTTTGGGTTTGCCAAATTATTTCTTTTTTCATAATAGATCTGATTTTCCAAGATATTTTCATTCATTTCTTGTTTTATTTCCTTGATTACATTTTTATTCTTATTTTAAATTCTTTCCTATTCTCATTCTTATTGAATTTCATTGCCATCTTCTCTTTAGTCTGTCTCTGCTTACTATAACCACTTTCATTGTCTGTTCTTTTTAAAATCGATCATGATATGTTTATTGTCACTAAGGCTTTTTTTTTTTCCAGCCAGGTGCACATTGTTATATCCTATGAACTTTAGTTCATTTCTTGGTATTATAGAATATATATATATATATATATATATATATATATATATATATATATATATATATATATATATATATAATTTTTATGGTATGTATGTTTTGCTTTAAGCTATGATTGTTCTCAGAGATTACTCTTTCTCCTTGATGAGTTGCTCATCTGGAACTTGATGCTGAGAATGATGGCTTGACCAAACACATCCCAAAGAAAAACCTGCACACTGAAAGGACACACACATAACATTGGAACTAAAATGATTGCAAAATCGCCTCCTACTACTGTAGAAAAAAGGGAAAAAAAGGGGACATTAAGATACCACCAACATTTTAAAAGTTACCAATAACTGCATCCATGATGTGTATCCTTGGCAAGAACTGTAGCACTTCCTTTTTACTAATGTCCACTTCAGAGGTAGGATAAAAATGTTTAGTGATTTTCTTGATTTCTTGCATGAAAAGTAAATGAACTAGAAAGTTTCTCTTTGTACACTAAGAGAAAGGATACATCCTGAAAGGATTTTGATTCCTTTAACAGACTGTTCAGTTTCTCATTTAAGCTTATTTCCTGCCTCAACCTACATAGTGGAGTCAAGGGAGAATGGAATCTTTAACACCGGCATGGATTAGTGGTAATGGGAAACTAAAATTTTGAGCCTTTGGGAATGATGATGTTTTAACAGAAATGTTTTCACTGGCCATTATAATTAAGTATTTTCTGACTTTTGACTGGGTCTTTCAGAGTTTCAAATTTATTCTTTATGATGTGAGGAGATCACATAGAAGACAACTGACACAATATTCAAAAAATTTCCTCTATTGCTAAAATGAAGGTTACTTCAAAGCTTCCGCTTCCATGATTTCTAAAGCTATTTTCATGTTTGTTTCCTGTTACATACTTTAGATTTAAATATTGAATTAGGATATTTGATTTCCAAGTAAATATTGTTTGAGCTCATTTTGTTCAGCACAATGTCCTTTCCAAAGCAAAGAAGGGACAAACACCAGGAATTTAAATTGATACATTTACATACCTGTTGAGGACTATTTTCTGTGACATCAAGCCACTTCTTCTCTTCAGATGATGACTTGTCCCAATGTGACTCTGGGAATGAATGCATAGATGTACTTAAATTACTTAAAAGAGTTAGACTGAGTGAAAATATAGCCAACTACAAAAGTAATAATCATAAAATTTTATTTTCACAATGATACTTTTAAGTTAAATTTAATTTTAGGTGAACGTTTATGTTGTTTGAAATTTTTTGATTGTTATGTGGGCCTGGCGGTTGTACACAGAGCCATGTGCATCCTTGGCAACAACTGTAGCACTACGTTCAAATCTGAGGCCTTAAATGTTTTTGGAGACAGAGTGTCTAAATATACCCTGGCTCATTGGAAACCTGCCTACCTCAGCCTCCCACTAAGTTGAAATATACTAAGTTGAAATACCCAGGGCGTTTTGAGAGATTTAGGGAATAGTTTTACTAATCCAACTTCAGAGACACTAGTGGTCACCATGTTCAATAAACATGATATCTTAAAGATTCAGCCATTAAAAAATGATATTTTACAGAAAAAAATATTGAAATAACAACGGACAGAAGAAACTTCACACTGTTTACTATGTCTTTTTCCTAATAGTAATTTTTAATGAATCACTGCACACGATGTTTGGTTTCTGGAAAAAAAAAAAAAAAGAGAGAGAGAAAGGAGAAGAGAAAAAAAGAGGTCACTGTCATACCTTTGCCAGTGAACCCCATATTCCTTTCCTTTCCTTTTCCTGCATTTCTTCTGTTAGGAATCACTATGTTTTTGGAAGCATTCCTCATGGTGCCTGTTAATCCTGAAATAAACTGTTTTTGCTTTTCTGGTGTTAGCTACCTCAGACCATGACCCGCTATTGTACTTGTTAACAACCAGTTGGCCTGTAAATTATTCCTTCTCTGTCTAGTTCTGTAGGTCCTGGACTTCAGGGTCTCCTTTTCAACCCACTGGTTTGAACACCCATAATAAAGTGTCAGCTAAGTGTCTGAGGCAATAACACTTGGCGTGGATGGTGTCTTTTCTAGAGGTAAGGATGAATGGAGACTTGAGGAGTGAGGCCATCAGCCAGAGGAAGAGAATGGTGAAAATGTGGAAAGCTATAGTATGACTTAGAGACAAGGGTTAAGGGGGATGGTATATGTCTGATGATACAGGGATTGGTGAAAACTGCCAGAAGTTCATGCACTAGAAAAACAGGCTAAAGATAGATTTAGGAAGACTAGCATTGTGAAAGATGTCTCAAAATGTTAAGGTCCTTGGACATACACATACCAAAGAATGTCATCTATGCCATGGGCACATATAAATCTGGAACCATCTTAATTCTGTGGGCATGTGAACTTGAGGGGCATGTTCATGATTGGAGATGAATAATGAGAATGCAAAGTACACTATGAGGTTGATGCAGGCCTGAATGGAAGGAATGTCTCCAAAAGGATCTGGGTTCTGTTTTTACCATACAGATGAAACAAGCAAACAACAAGACAAAGAACAATGAGCAAAAATTCCATTGGGATATGCAGGTATGGATTGACTACTCTGAGTTAAAATTTCAGGAAAGAGTGTTCACCAGCAAATGTTCACTTTAGAAGCAAGGGGTAAACTAAAGTATATATGACCATACATCTTATTATTTCTTGCTACACACTGACCACAAGAGTTTTCAAAGTCAGGGCATAAGTGGCATAAAAACAACTTTGATGCACATAAGACATGTGATGTCACACTAGATGTCAGGGTAGAGTGCACATTGTCTTATAAATGAGATTTTCCTGTATTTCACAGACTGGTCTTGACATCTTGGCTTCAAGAAAACTAGAATTCCTCATAATATCAGGATTCTGGATTTCAGTCCTGCTCCCCTGGACCTATTTTTAAAATTTGGGTGGGAAAAAAAATCAGCCCCACAATCCACCTAACAGGTGTCATGAAGTTTAATTGTAGAAACATCTATGATATAGGTTATTTTAAAACATCATTTCCTCAGGCATTTACAGAAATATTTTGAAATGTGGATGCAGCACCAACACAGACCCGATGGGGCAACTCCTCCCAACACATGGCAGAAAATGGATATATTAAGAGTGAGAAGATTGCTATCATTTCCAAGGTTTAAACACAGGCAGTTTTATAGAAGTTGTACTGCAACAGTTACCTGACTCCAGTGTTTTTGTTCCATTCTTCCATTTTGGTTTTTTTGGATCTTTATCTTTGCTTTTGATGGTCGGCTTGATGTGCATGGAGACAAGATATTATATAAGTATTTTACAGTACATCCAGCATACTGTTAATAATATCACATAAATATAGAAGATGAATTACCTTGTAGGAAGCATGTACATCCTTAGAGCCTGAAAAGCAAGTGAAATATATAATCAATAAAACCTGAATATTAAGAAAAACACATTCATCATTCTATGAAATAAGTAGAGAGCTCAGTCTGAGTGATAACAATTTTCGTTTGCATTGATACAAACTACATTCTCTTGGGGGTTTTGTGTTTGTGGATTTTGTTGAGTACAATCACAAGACTGAAATGTAGTAAATCAATATGGAGAAAATATCTTTAGTAATTAAAACTTGTAGTTAAGTTTCAAATAATAAGAACACCTTTGCAATCATCATAAATATTTAGGCAAGGTACATATACAAATGTGAAGATGCAGAATCTGGAGACCACAGTGATCTGTATTCAGAGAAGCAAAGAGAAACCTGAGAAGTTCAATGTCAAAGCTGAAGTAGTCAGATGGCAGCACATATGTCAAGTGACCTATGAATTCTTTAATCCATTTTATTATAACTGAGTATCCTCTACCTCATCTGTCTTATTATTAAAAAGTTTTCATCCAAGATCTGCGGAAATGTACACTTTATTTCTCATCAAACTGTTTTTTTCTGAATTAATTGGACTAGATATATGCATTTAGAATAATAGGTAATACATATATGTGTGTTTTTTCATACCCATCTGGGAGCATGGCACATCTTCTAATCCTGCTTCCTTTGTTTTAGTCGATATCATGATTTCCTTTTCACCCTTGTACAGAGATACAGGTCCTGCGTCTGAAAAAATATCAGAAAGCATAAAGAATTCAAATATGGCTATCCACAGCAAACTGTGATCCAAAAGCAGGCAGAATTGACAGATAGGAATGAAGTATTGTGTTTCCAAGTCTTTCATATAAACATGTTAGAAACAGTCTTGGTGTATGAGAAATAAATTCCATAAAGAATTCTGGTTAAAAAAAAATGAGTCTGACATAAAACACCAGACATGATATCACATATTTTCTGAAAGTGCTGGCTCATCAGAAAATGAGGCATCTAGAGATCAGAATTAAGCACAGGAATGGAGTGCATTCTTGCAGCACCACGGACATGGTTTCATTCCAAAGCTCCAATATCATCATCATCATCATCATCATCATCATCATCATCATCATCATCCAGAATAATAAAAATAACTATCTTCCAATAAACAAAAGGTACAAAAACACTAAGTCACTGATCTAAATCACTCTTATAAATGTTACACACATGGTGTGTGGCCTGGTAGGTGTGCAGGATAGATTTGTTTCAGAAGGTTGCCCAGATTTTTCCAGTCCCTACATGTTTAAATCATCTCTGGACCAGGAATCATCTCACCTTTGGCTTGATAGCAGGTACACTGAAAAATGCTGAATTGCATTCTCTTTTTCACCTCCACAATTACCTGGCTAACTTCTTTATTTTCTCTCTCATTTTGCCTCCCTTCTAGCTTTTTCAAAAACAAAACCCTCTAGAGTAGAGGACTTCATTATTTCCATTTTACATTCTTTGTACGGGTTATTCCAACTACTTCCTGTCTGCCAATGTAGCAAATTTATCTTAGAAATATGATTTCTAATTTTCAGAGAAATGGATGAAGTTAGAGAAGACAATGCTAAGTTAAGTTAGCCAATCCCAAAAAACCAAATGCTGAATGTTCTTTCTGATATAAGGAGGCTGATTCATAGTGGGGTACAGAGGGGGAGCATGGGAGGAATAGATGAACTAGGGCAGAGGGGTGGAGTGGAAGGGAGGGGGCCATGGGGTTAGAAATGATGGTGAGATGTGATTGACATCATTATCTAAAGTACATGTATGAAGACACGAATCCTTGTGAACATACTTTGTAAGCAAACAGAGTTTTGAAAAATTGTGTTCTACATGTGTAATATAAATGGTAATTAATTTTGGTGTCATATATAAATAAAAAAATTAATTAACAAAAAGGACTATACTTTGAAAATATACATGGAAACTAATATAAATATACAGGATCTGACACAGGGAACAGTAAAGTGTAAGTCCTATGAATATATAGTTTGTGTATAAGGGGACAAATTAATAATTCCTATATAAGATATATTTTGATATGTAAGCAAACTTAACATCCAAAATTAAAAAAAATGGCAAAATACAGTCTAAAATTTATTTTGTGTACATAAACTTTAATTACAGTAATTATAGATACAGAATTTTGGAAAGGGTAATATCAAATATTTTTAGTGAGCTGGGGTTAGGGTTTGAAAACTAAGATTAATATGTGGAAATATTAATAAGAATGTACTTGTGACCTAAATACATGTATCTTCATACATGTATATGAACGGAGTGACTCTACTTTGTGTACAAACAGAGATATAAAAAAAAATGTGCTCTATAAGTATACTATGAATTGTAATGCATCCTGTCATATGTAATAATTTAAAATAAAATATTAAAAAGAGAAAAAAGAAATACGATTTCTAAATTTTTTGTCTTTTGTGTTATCCCCACTACATAAGAAATATGATCAGAATTATAGCAATATTTATGATGGCACTTGATCTTCTTCTTTCCCAGTTTGTAGGATCTACTAGTGTTTTTTGTTTTTTTTTTTTAATTTCCCAAAGGGACATTCTTTTCCTGGCTACAAAAATGCTGTTGGCATACCAGGATCATTGGAATCACCTTCGAATCTAAAGGAAATGTACAAGCAAAGACGTTCTAAGTCATAATGACATCTGAACATGGCCTCAACTGATGATTCACTACAGTTTGAGAGTTCCAATGTAAACATTGTTGGAATCAAATACCTCTAACTTAACTTGAATGTAGCTCTGGGTTTCTCCCTAGTGGTACCCATTAAATGAAAGTTTATAAAAAGCTATAACTTTCCAAATTTAGATATAGGTGAATTTTGGGACCACTCTGTAACCATTTCTATTTCTTTCCATTTTCCTAATTGGTGTTTCTACCCTATACATTCTTTGTACAGATACCAACACATTATGTGTCATTAGATTTTTTACATGAATAATCTTTTGTGATAAACAAACATAACAATCTGGGAGTCCTTCTTCACTTCTCAATTTAATTCCATTCCAACTGTGACTAAATCAGGAAGGTTGGAAAATTTTTACTTTACACCTCATTCAGCTTTGAACATGGAAACTCAAAAATGCTTCCCATATTTTGAAAACACTGCTCTTTCACCCCTCTTATGTAACTGAGGGTCCTTCTTTCCACTGAGTACAACTGCTACCTCTTCCTTGACTCCCTGTAATTAATGCCTGTCTCAGTGTTCATACCCTCTTCTTCTGTTTCATTTCTACTTTACTTTGATTGAAGCATGTATCAAAATGCATATCCTAATTCAGTTTCTTTAGCAATATCCACAGTTTAACCTGTGACACAAACCTAATACCATATGACTCACTATATTTCTTTGTCCTCACTAGGTAACACATACTCTCTTTAAACAATTAAAATATACTAGTGCTCATGTTTTAAGGCAATAGGCTCAGCAATGAATTTTGCATTATTCGTGACTCTTACCTTCTCTATGTCCATTTATTCTATTCTTTGATTGTGAAGAGGACACACCAGATATGCTAGAAGTACAAACCTCTGGAGGTTTCTCACAGACATTCTGGGGAAAATAATGCCAATAATGAGTTGCATGAAGATTTCATCATTACATTAATTTCATCATCATATGTCTATTTAAAAATCATCAGAATTGGAAATAAGATGAGTGCATTTTGAACAAGATTATATTGCATAAGTTTCACTGTCTTAGGCACCTCAGATTAAGTGAGCTCTTATATAATCTACTGATTGGATAAAGCCAGAATGAGGGACATAGGAACTGTGTTCCCACAGAATATACACACTGACAAGCATATACCCAAAACAACGAGCATCAGTATATAATCAGTCAACTTTGCAATCTGTATTTTGGGTAAAATTGGGAGTTCATAACCAACTTGAATCTAATGTATGAAATATGATATGTCAAGAGCTTTGTAATGTTTTGAACAACCAATAAAAAAAGTATATAATCAATCAACTTTCACTCCCAGCAGTTCTAAAAATGCTTTGAAAGACTTTTAAGAATGGCACTTGGTGTTCCATAGCATTTTAAATTTGAATGGCCAATTTTTTATTCTGAAAGAATGATACTTGGTAAGATGAGAGTTTCAATCTGTCAACTTGTGTAGGAATGATAAACTGTTGTGCTTGCTTCATTTATTCATCAGAGACTTCGAAAACTTAATGCATTTCGGCAAAATATTTACCAAGTCAAAACATATTTTAAAAAAGTAAAATATACTGAGGAAATGTGTCTGTATGTAACATGAAAATAACAGCAAACAAACTTGGGTAAAGTATGCAACACTTTCATTGGAGAAGAAACTAAGAATGCTTGCGGCCCCGGTTCCATCTTCAGCACCACATACAAAAAAAGATGTTGTGTCCACCGAAAACTAACAAATAAATATTAAAAAATTCTCTCTCGCTTTCTCTCTCTCTCTCTCTCACACTCTCTTAAAAAAAGACCACTGTGTAAGAAATTCCATAATTAGGGTCTACATTACAGATTAGACCCCAGCCTTCATGGATCACTGGGTTTATCAGGCAATTTCTACATCCATAGACCCATCTCTCTGAGTACAAAATCAAATACTGAGAGTAATTTCCTTTGTAACTTTCAAAGTTCCCTCAGCATTGTCTGGGAGGAGTTGAGGAGCAAGGAGCAGAGGAGATCCACTTGATCACACCAATGTCAGGGAAGGCCTTTTTGAGCTAGAGCAGATAAAGAAACTGATGGACAATATTTGCATCCTCCAAACCATAAAAAGCTTTAGCTTTCCAAAATTAGAAATCCTGGACAGAAGTATATCCATTTCAGTTATATTAGTTTACGGGAGTTGTGAAGATTTTCATTAGTTTGTTTGTGCCTTTTTTTTTTTTTCACAATATATATGATTTTCTAAGATTTTTTTTTCAGTTTTCATTTTATTTCCTTTATTACATTTTTATTCTTATTTTATATTCTTTCCTATTGTCATTAATATTGAATTTCATCCTGATTTCCTCTTCAATCTCTGCTTACTATAACCACTTTCATTATCTGTTCTTTTTAAAATTTATCATGATAATTTTATTGTCACTAATCACTTTTTTCAAGTCTTACGAGTATTCTTATTTCCTTTGAACTTCGATTAATTATTAAGTATTATAGAAACCACATTAAATATACAGTTTGTTTATATGCATGTTTTGCTTTAAGCTATGATTGTTCCTAGAGGGTCATCTTTCTCCTTGATGAGATACTGGTGAGTAAATATTTTATGTTAAATATGTTCATTTGGGAATTTGATTCTGAACATGATGGCCTGACCCAAACACATCCCAAAGAAAAATCTGTACACTAAAAGCACACATACATAACAGCTGAACTAAAATGCTTGCAAATTCTCCTCCTAAAATATAGGGCATTATGATACCACAAAAATTTTGCAACTTCCCAGTAACTGCATCCAAGTTCTTTTTATTAATGTCCACTTCAGAGGTGGAATAAAAATGTTTAGTAATTTTCTTGATTTCTTGCATGAAAAGTAAAGGAACTAAAAGTTTTTGTTCGTACTCAAACAGGATTGATGGATACATCCTGAAAGGACCTGATTCTATAATAGGCTGTTTGGTTTCTCCTTTAAGTCTATTTCCTGCCTCAGCCTACATACTGGAGTGTGTAGGGAGACTGGAGTCTTTAATACCATCATGGATTACTGGTAATGGGAAACTAAAATTTTGAGCCTTTGGGAATGATGATCTTTAACATGAATGTGTTCACTGGCCATTTCAATTATATACTCTTCAACTTTCAACTGGATATTTCCGAGGCTTAGATTTAATCCTCATTACGTGAGGAGGTCACACAGAAGAAAATTGAAACAATACTCAAAAAAATCTCCCCACATTACTAAGATGAAGGTTACTTTTAAGCTTCTGTTTAAAATCATGTGATTTCTAAAGCTATTTTCATGTTCATGTTGTGTTACATTTTTAGACTTAAATATTAAATTATGACCTTGATTTCTAAGTATGTATTGTGTGATGTCATTTTGTTTGGCATAATCTTCCTTCCCATCAAAGAAGAGAAATAGACCATGAATTTAAATTGACACATTTACTTACCTGTCCATGGCTTTTATCCATGCCATCAACCCCCTCCTTCAATTCCTCTGATGACATATGGCAATGTGAATCTGGGGATAAATGCATAGATGTACTTTCTTAAACTACTTAAAAGAGTTAGACTGAGTGAAAATCTAGCCAACTAAAAACATAATTGTAATAATCATACAATTTGATTTTCATAATGATACGTTTTTAGGTAAGTTTAATTTTAGGTGAATGTTTATGCTGTTGGAAATTTTTGGATTCTTGTGTCAGCTTGGTGGCTGTACCCAGAGCCATGTGTATCCTTGGCAAGAACGCAAGTACTTACTTCAAATAAAAGGCCTTTATTTTTATTTATTTATTTATTTTTGAAGACAGAGTGTCTGAATATTCCCTGGCTCACTGGGAACCTGACATCAGCCTGCCTCAGTCTCTAACTAAGCTGAAATTACAGATGAGTCCCTCTTCACCCAGGGTGTATTGAGTGATTTAGCAGGGATTTTTACTAATCTAATGCTTCAACAAAACAAGAGTTCACCATATTCAATGCACATGATATCTCAAAGATTCAACCACTCAAAGAAAAATGATATTTTGAAGAAAAAAATGCTAAAATTACAATGGAAAGAAGACACTTCACACTGTTTACTATGTCTTTTTCCTAATAGTAATTTTTAATGAACCACTGCATGTAACTTTGGTGTCAACAAAAAAGTATGTGTATATACGATCACTGTGATACCTTTGACAGTGAACCACATATTCCTTTCCTTTCCTTTACCTGCATTTCTTCTGTTAGGATTCACTCTGTTTTTGGAAGCATTACTCATGGTGCCTATTATTCCTGACATAAACTGTTTTTGCTTCTCTGGCGTTAGCTATCTCAGATCTTGACCCGCAATTGTACTGAGTAAAAATCAGTTGGCCTGTAAGTTATTCATTCTCTGTCTAGTTCACTAGGTCCTGGACTACAGGAGATGTTCTTAAAACACACAGGTTTGAACACCCCATAATTGAGTGTCAGGTAAGTGCCTGAGGCAATAACACTTGGCGTGGATGGTGTCTTTTCTCGAGGTAGGGATGAACGGAGACTCGAGGAGTGAGGCCATCAGCCAGAGGCAGAGAATGGTGAAAATGTGGAAGGCTATAGCATGACATAGAGACAAGGGTTAAGGGGGACGGTATATGTCTGATGATACAGGGATTGGTGAAAACTGCCAGAAGATCATGCAGGTAGAAACGGGCTAAACATACAGTTAGGAAGAATTTGCATTGTGAAAGATGCCTCGAAATGTTGAGATGGTTGGACATACACAGAGCTAACACTTTCATCTAGGCCATGTATCCATATATAGCTGGAACTATCTCAAATCTGTGGGCACATGAGCTTGAGGGGCATGATCATGAATGGAGATGAATAAAGAAAATGCAAAAGTGCACTATGGGGTTGATGCAGGACTGAATGAAGGAATGTCTTCAAAAGGATCTGGGTTCTGTTTTTACCATACAGAGGTAACAGACAAACAACAAGTCAAAGAATAATGAGCAAAGACTCCATTGGGATGTGGAAGAATTTATGGATTGATTACTCTGAGATAAAATTTCAGGAAAGAGTGTTCACCAGCAAATGTTCACTTTAGAAGCAAGGGATAAACTAAAGTATATATGATCATTCCTTTTATTATTTCTTGCCTCAAACTGACCACAAGAGTTGTCAAAGTCAGTACCTAATTAGCATAAAAACAAGTTTGATGCATTTGGTTGATACACTAGATGTCAGGGTAGAGTGCACATTGTCTTTTAAATTAGATTTTCTTGTATTTCACAGACCGGCCTTGACATCTTGGCTTCAAGAAAAATACAAGTCCTCATCATCTCAGGATTCTGGATTTCAATCCTGCTCCCCTGGACCTACTTTTAAAATTGGGTTGGGAAGAAAAATCAGCCTCACAATCCAACTGACAAGTGTCATGACTCCGATTTGGGAAGTTTAATTGTAGAAACACCTAGGATATAGGTTATTTTAAAACATCTTTTCCTCATAGATTTACAGAAATATTTTGAAATGTGGATGCACCACCAACACAGACCTGATGGGGCAAATCCTCCCAACACATGGCACAAATGGATATATCAGGAGTGAAAAGTTTGCTATCATTTCCAAGGTTTAATCATAGGTAGTTTTATAGAAGTTGTACTGCAAAAGTTACCTGATTTCCGTTTTATTTTTTGCTTCCACCATTTTTGTTTTTTGAGAGCTGTATCTTTGCTTTTAATGGTAGGCTTCATGTGCTTGGAGACAAGATAATACGTAAATATTTTACAGTGCATACAGCATGCATTTAATAATATAACACAAACATAGAAGATGATTTACCTTGTATAAAGCATGTACGTCTTTAGATACTGAAAAGCAAATGAAATACATAATCAATAAAATCTGAACATAAAAAGAAAACACACTCATATTCCTACTAAGTGAGTACAGAGCTCAGTCCAATGATAACTATTTTTATTAGCATTGATAAAGATTACATTAGCTTTGGAGTTTTAAGTTTGGGGATTTTTGTTGATCACAAGACTGAAATGTTCTAAATGAATATTGACAATATATCTTTAGTAAATAAGTCTTGCAGTTGAGTTTCAAAAGGTAAGAACACCTTTGTGATCATTATAAATAATTCGGCAAGGGTACATATACAAATGTGAAGACGCAGAATGCTGGAGACCACAGAGATCTGTATTCAGAGAAAGAAAGACGAATACGGAGAATTTCAATGTCAAAGCTGAAGTAGTCAGATGGCAGCACATATGTCAAGTGACCTATGAATTGTTTAATCCATTTTATTATACCTAAGTATCCTGTACCTCAAGATCCAGGGCAAGGTATACTTTATTTCTTATCAGTTATTTTTTTTCTGAACTAATAGGATCAGATATATGCATTTAGAATAACAGCTAATATGAACATGATTGTTTTTTCATACCCATCTGGGACTGTGGCACATCTTCTAATCCTGCTTCCTCTGTTTTAGTGGATATCGGGTTACCCTTTTCACCCGTGTACGAAGATACAGGTCCTGCATCTTAAAAAATATGAGAAAGCATAAAGAATTTAGATATGGTCATCCACAGCAATCTGTGATCTGAAAGCAGGCAGAATTGACAGGACTCAAAAGACTGTCACATAAACACATTAGTAACACTCTTAGTATTTGAGGAATAAATTCCATAAGGAATTCTAGTTTAAAAATGAGTCTGCCATAACACATACAGTCATGATTTCACATATTTTTTTGAGTGTGCTGGCCGATCCAAAAATTAGTTATCAGAATTTAGCACAGGAGTGGAATGTATTCCTGTAGCACAAAGGGACATGGTTTCATTCCAAAGAACCAAAATAATAATAATAATAATAATGATAATAATAATAATAATAATAATAATAATCAAAAATAAAACTATCTTTGAAAAAAACAAATTTTCAAAAACACTTGGTCACTGATCTAAATCACTCTTAGGATGCCACACACATGGTGGGGCCTGGTGGGTGTGCAGGACAGATTTGTACAGCAGGTTGCCCTGATTTTTCCAGTCCCTACTTGTTTCAATCACCTGGGGACCAGGAATCATCCCACTTTTGGTTTGAAGGCAGGCACACTGAAAAATGCTGAATTGCATTTTATCATTTTCCCCTCTAAAATTTCCTTGCTGACTTCTTTATTTTCTTCCTCATTTTGCCTCTCTCCTAGTTTTTCATAAAACCCTCTAGAGCAGGAGACTATTTTATTTCCATTTTCTGTTTTTTTGTATGGGTTATTCAAACTCCTTCCTTCCTGGCAATGTAGCAATTTTATGTTAGAAATGTAATTTTTAAATTTTTGTCTTTTGTGTTATCCCCACTACCTAAGAAATATGCACATAATTATTGCAACATTTATTCTGGCAGTTGATCTTCTTCTATCTTGGTTTGTAGGGTCTACTAGCGTTTTTTTTTTGTTTTGTTTTTTTTTTTTTTTTTTTTTTTTTGTCCCACAGGGACATTCTTTGCCTGGCTACAAAAAATGCTGTGGGCATACCAGGATCATTGCAATCACCTTAGAATCTATAGGAAATGTAGAAGGAAAGAACTTCTGAGTCACAATGAGCTTCTGATCATGGCCTCAACAGATGATTCATTATAGTTTGAGAGATCTAGTATAAATTTTGTTGGAATCCATTGCCTCTACCTTAACTAGAATGTAGCTCTGGGTTTCTCCCTAGGATGTTACCCTCAAATGAAAGTTCAGTCAAGCTATTATCTTTCCAAATTTAGTTTTAGATATCTGTGAATTTGGGGACCACTCTGTAACCATTTCTATTTCTTTCCACTTTCCTAATTGGTGTTTCTACCCTATACATTTTTTTGTACAGAGTAGCAACACATTTGGTGTCATTAGATTTTATACATGAAGAATCTTTTGTGATAAACAAACTTGACAATGTGGGAATTCCTTCTTCACTCCTCAATTTTATTCCATTCCAACTGTGACTAAGTCAGGAATGTTGGAAAATTTTTACTTTACACTTCATTCAGCTTTGGACCTGGAAACTCAAAAATGCTTCCCAAATTTTGAAAATGCTGCTCTTTCCCCCCCTCTTATGTAACTGAGGGTCCTTCCTTCCACTGAGTACAACTGCTACCTCTTCCTTCATTGACTCCCTGTAATTAATGCCTGTCTCAGTGTTCATATCCTCTTCTTCTCTTTCATTTCTATTTTACTTTGATTGAAGCATGTCTCAAAATGCAACTCATAATTCAGATTTTTTTAGCAATATCCCCAGTTTAACCTGTGACAGAAACCTAATACAATATGACTCATTATATTTCTTTTTCCTTACTAGATAATACATACACTCTTGGAACAATTACAATATTTTAGTGCTCTTGCTTTAAAGCAATACGCTCACCAATGTCTTTTGCATTTTTTGTCATTCTTACCTTCTCCATGTTCGTTTGTTCTATTCTTTGCTTGTGTATAGGACCCAACAGATATACTGGAAGCACAAGCTTCTGTAGGTTGCTTACAGACACTCTGGGGAAAGTAATACCAATAATAAGTTGCATGAAGTTTTAATCATCACATATTACTTATCACCATATATATATTTGTGAAATCATCAGAATTAGAAATTAGATGAGTGCATTTTGAACAAGAATATATTGTACAAGTTTCACTGTCCTAGGCAGTTCAGATTAACTGAGCTCATATATCATTCTGGCTACTGATTGGATAAAGCCAAGATGAGGGACATAGGAACTGTGTTCCCTCCGAATATACACACTGACAAGCATATACCCCAAACAACTAGCATCAGTATATAATCAGTCAACTTTGCACTGCCCAGCAGTTCTAAAAATGCTTTGAAACACTTTTAAGAATGGCACTTGGTGTTCCATAGCATTTTAAATTTGAATGGCCAATTTTTTATTCTGAAAGAATG
Source organism: Marmota flaviventris (assembly GCF_047511675.1). NCBI lineage: Eukaryota > Metazoa > Chordata > Mammalia > Rodentia > Sciuridae > Marmota > Marmota flaviventris. The sequence goes on along the minus strand of NW_027287680.1, from coordinate 1,283,872 downwards.
ATACTTGGTAAGATGAGAGTTTCAATTCTGTCACCTTGTGTAGGAATGATAAACTGTTGTACTTGCTTCATTTATTCATGAGAGACTTCGAAAACTTAATGCACTTCAGCAAAATATTTACCGAGTCAAAACTTATTTTAAAAAAGTAAAATATAGTGTGGAAATGTGTCTGTATGTAACATGAACATAACAGCACACACACTTGGGTAAAGTATGCAACACTTTCATTGGAGAAGAAACTAAGAGGTATTTCAAAAGAGAAAGGTGACTCCCATCTCTGAAAAGCTGACTATTTGCAGAGGTGGGAGTCATTTGAACTGGTGCATTGCTGCTTGAAGAAAAAGACAGGCTGTGGGAAATCACAGGAGTGACACAATGGAGAGCCTGTGACCAGATGAAACCAGAAATATGAGATACTCAAAGAGGAAATGCATTCGTGGGAGAAATAGTGTAAAGCCGCAGTAGGGAAAACTAGCTTGCTATGAGAGAGGAATATGCTGACTGGTGAGCTGAGGAGAATCTCACCCATCCAATTAGGAAATGGAGAAAAGCAAGAGATAGATGTTCTCAAAACCACAAACACAAGTTCATTATAAATACATAAAATACATCAAGCATTCAGGGAAATACCCTCCCAAACTCCATTGATATTTCAGCTCATGCCATCCAGAGAGGCATTCATCAAGACTTTAAATAATAAGTGCTGGAGAGGATGTGGGTAAAAATGTACAACCGTACACTGTGGGACTGAAAATCAGGACTTCCCATCTGAAAAGCAGTATGGAGAGTCATCAGAAGATAAGGAATATGAACATCCTGTGCCCAGGGTTCCCAATCCTTGTTCTTATACCCAATTTACAATGATTCTGTATACACATGAGACACTGGAACTTCAATGTTTACAGTGGTTTCTATCACAATTAGAAAGATATGAAATGAGCCCAGATGCACCTTAACACAAAAAATGGATAAATAAACACCTAGAAACTTGGCACTGAATTTGAGCAAACTAGTTTTTCATGATACACCATCATGTCAAAATGAGTCCTCATATAGCATATAAAAACACTGCCCTAAAAATTTCTAAAATATAAAACCTGTAACATCAAAATCCCTTAAGTTTATACAAGGATGATATTTTAAAGCAAACAAGTAGGAAACTTATTATTCTAAGGCCAAATAGAACCTTTTCAGCAAAGGAAAGACTTCATTTTCCCCGCAATGTCAAGGAATATTTGATGTAATCCAAACCTTCCAGGCAGAATCTGAGCGTGTGTTTAGGAGCCTCTCCACTCCTGTTACTTTATCGCGACTTTCTTTCTGGGATATCCGAAAAATATTACCCAGTTTTTTCCTAACTTTTCAAAGACTGAATTTGGCATAAAAATGTGGTTTGGAGGTACCCATAACCATAATCAAGGCGGGAGCAGGAGAGAAACCCAGACATAGAGCTGCTGAGAGAGCTGGCACCTGTAGTCTATGTTAAGAATAGTAGTTCATGGCACTGTCATGCATCATATGGTGCTTGCAGCTCTGTGACAGCAAGGGCCAAGGCTAAATCTGATAGACAAAGGGCAGCCTGCAGTACCATAAACATGAAATGAATACTAGGCATGGTCAACCCACTCTACTGAGAATAATTTAGAATACCTACACCCCTATTAACATTACACAGGCAGTCAAAGGCACCCTCTTAAGAATTACAATATTGCCCTGAGTACATGGGCTCTCAGTGGTGTCTCATCACGAAACACTGCATCCCTTACACCTCCATGATTCAGTCGCCAGGTATCCTCCCACAACTTTAGTTGGTTACTCATCATATGGGCTCAGGATAGTGAGTGACAGGCATGTGCTGAAAGCTCTCATCAGGAAGAGGTGTGTTGCTGCTGTGGACGTTCTGTAGAGTAGAGGTTCACAGCGGTACTGTCTCTTTCAAACTGGTGCTTTGGGAGTAATGAACGTGAGCAACAACTGCTAGTTGAGAATTCAAGGGACAGAAGATCCCATAAGTGCTGGGGCAAGATCAGGTAGAATGGTATTTTCACTGAGTTCTCAGAAGAAGTCACAGATTCTGAAACCAGACCATGTCTCCCATGCTCCAAGAGATTATAGGAAAAGGCCTCAGTGACTTGGAATCATGCACAGTACAAGACCACTGAGTTGGGCTGGGGATGTGGCTCAAGCGGTGCGCGCTCGCCTGGAATGCGTGCGGCCCCTGTTCGATCCTCAGCACCACATACAAACAAAGATGTTGTGTCCACCGAAAACTAACAAATAAATATTAAAAAAATTCTCCCTCTCTCTCTTGTCTCTCTCTCTCTCTCTCTCTCTCTCTCTTAAAAAAAAAGACCACTGTGTAAGAAATTCCATAATTGGGGTCTGCATTACAGATTAGTCCCCAGCCTTCATGGATTACTGGGTTTATCAGGCAATTTCTACATCCATAGACCCATCTCTCTGAGTACAAAATCAAATACTGAGAGTAATTTCCTTTGTAACTTTCAAAGTTCCCTCAGCATTATCTGGGAGGAGTTGGGGAGCAAGGAGCAGAGGAGATCCACTTGATCACACCAATGTCAGGGAAGGCCTTTTTGAGCTAGAGCAGATAAAGAAACTGATGGACAATATTTGCATCCTCCAAACCATAAAAAGCTTTAGCTTTCCAAAATTAGAAATCCTGGACAGAAGTGTCTCCATTTCAGTTATATTAGTTTAAGGGGATTGTGAAGATTTTCATGAGTTTGTTTGTGCCTTTTTTTTTCACAATATATATGATTTTCTAAGATTTTTTTTTTCAGTTTTCATTTTATTTCCTTTATTACATTTTTATTCTTATTTTATATTCTTTCCTATTGTCATTAATATTGAATTTCATCCTGATTTCCTCTTCAATCTCTGCTTACTATAACCACTTTCATTATCTGTTCTTTTTAAAATTTATCATGATAATTTTATTGTCACTAATCACTTTTTTCGAGTCTTACGAGTATTCTTATTTCCTTTGAACTTCGATTAATTATTAAGTATTATAGAAACCACATTAAATATACAGTTTGTTTATATGCATGTTTTGCTTTAAGCTATGATTGTTCCTAGAGGGTCATCTTTCTCCTTGATGAGATACTGGTGAGTAAATATTTTATGTTAAATATGTTCATTTGGGAATTTGATTCTGAACATGATGGCCTGACCCAAACACATCCCAAAGAAAAATCTGTACACTAAAAGCACACATACATAACAGCTGAACTAAAATGCTTGCAAATTCTCCTCCTAAAATATAGGGCATTATGATACCACAAAAATTTTGCAACTTCCCAGTAACTGCATCCAAGTTCTTTTTATTAATGTCCACTTCAGAGGTGGAATAAAAATGTTTAGTAATTTTCTTGATTTCTTGCATGAAAAGTAAAGGAACTAAAAGTTTTTGTTCGTACTCAAACAGGATTGATGGATACATCCTGAAAGGACCTGATTCTATAATAGGCTGTTTGGTTTCTCCTTTAAGTCTATTTCCTGCCTCAGCCTACATACTGGAGTGTGTAGGGAGACTGGAGTCTTTAATACCATCATGGATTACTGGTAATGGGAAACTAAAATTTTGAGCCTTTGGGAATGATGATCTTTAACATGAATGTGTTCACTGGCCATTTCAATTATATACTCTTCAACTTTCAACTGGATATTTCCGAGGCTTAGATTTAATCCTCATTATGTGAGGAGGTCACACAGAAGAAAATTGAAACAATACTCAAAAAAATCTCCCCACATTACTAAGATGAAGGTTACTTTTAAGCTTCTGTTTAAAATCATGTGATTTCTAAAGCTATTTTCATGTTCATGTTGTGTTACATTTTTAGACTTAAATATTAAATTATGACCTTGATTTCTAAGTATGTATTGTGTGATGTCATTTTGTTTGGCATAATCTTCCTTCCCATCAAAGAAGAGAAATAGACCATGAATTTAAATTGACACATTTACTTACCTGTCCATGGCTTTTATCCATGCCATCAACCCCCTCCTTCAATTCCTCTGATGACATATGGCAATGTGAATCTGGGGATAAATGCATAGATGTACTTTCTTAAACTACTTAAAAGAGTTAGACTGAGTGAAAATCTAGCCAACTAAAAACATAATTGTAATAATCATACAATTTGATTTTCATAATGATACGTTTTTAGGTAAGTTTAATTTTAGGTGAATGTTTATGCTGTTGGAAATTTTTGGATTCTTGTGTCAGCTTGGTGGCTGTACCCAGAGCCATGTGTATCCTTGGCAAGAACGCAAGTACTTACTTCAAATAAAAGGCCTTTATTTTTATTTATTTATTTATTTTTGAAGACAGAGTGTCTGAATATTCCCTGGCTCACTGGGAACCTGACATCAGCCTGCCTCAGTCTCTAACTAAGCTGAAATTACAGATGAGTCCCTCTTCACCCAGGGTGTATTGAGTGATTTAGCAGGGATTTTTACTAATCTAATGCTTCAACAAAACAAGAGTTCACCATATTCAATGCACATGATATCTCAAAGATTCAACCACTCAAAGAAAAATGATATTTTGAAGAAAAAAATGCTAAAATTACAATGGAAAGAAGACACTTCACACTGTTTACTATGTCTTTTTCCTAATAGTAATTTTTAATGAACCACTGCATGTAACTTTGGTGTCAACAAAAAAGTATGTGTATATACGATCACTGTGATACCTTTGACAGTGAACCACATATTCCTTTCCTTTCCTTTACCTGCATTTCTTCTGTTAGGATTCACTCTGTTTTTGGAAGCATTACTCATGGTGCCTATTATTCCTGACATAAACTGTTTTTGCTTCTCTGGCGTTAGCTATCTCAGATCTTGACCCGCAATTGTACTGAGTAAAAATCAGTTGGCCTGTAAGTTATTCATTCTCTGTCTAGTTCACTAGGTCCTGGACTACAGGAGATGTTCTTAAAACACACAGGTTTGAACACCCCATAATTGAGTGTCAGGTAAGTGCCTGAGGCAATAACACTTGGCGTGGATGGTGTCTTTTCTCGAGGTAGGGATGAACGGAGACTCGAGGAGTGAGGCCATCAGCCAGAGGCAGAGAATGGTGAAAATGTGGAAGGCTATAGCATGACATAGAGACAAGGGTTAAGGGGGACGGTATATGTCTGATGATACAGGGATTGGTGAAAACTGCCAGAAGATCATGCAGGTAGAAACGGGCTAAACATACAGTTAGGAAGAATTTGCATTGTGAAAGATGCCTCGAAATGTTGAGATGGTTGGACATACACAGAGCTAACACTTTCATCTAGGCCATGTATCCATATATAGCTGGAACTATCTCAAATCTGTGGGCACATGAGCTTGAGGGGCATGATCATGAATGGAGATGAATAAAGAAAATGCAAAAGTGCACTATGGGGTTGATGCAGGACTGAATGAAGGAATGTCTTCAAAAGGATCTGGGTTCTGTTTTTACCATACAGAGGTAACAGACAAACAACAAGTCAAAGAATAATGAGCAAAGACTCCATTGGGATGTGGAAGAATTTATGGATTGATTACTCTGAGATAAAATTTCAGGAAAGAGTGTTCACCAGCAAATGTTCACTTTAGAAGCAAGGGATAAACTAAAGTATATATGATCATTCCTTTTATTATTTCTTGCCTCAAACTGACCACAAGAGTTGTCAAAGTCAGTACCTAATTAGCATAAAAACAAGTTTGATGCATTTGGTTGATACACTAGATGTCAGGGTAGAGTGCACATTGTCTTTTAAATTAGATTTTCTTGTATTTCACAGACCGGCCTTGACATCTTGGCTTCAAGAAAAATACAAGTCCTCATCATCTCAGGATTCTGGATTTCAATCCTGCTCCCCTGGACCTACTTTTAAAATTGGGTTGGGAAGAAAAATCAGCCTCACAATCCAACTGACAAGTGTCATGACTCCGATTTGGGAAGTTTAATTGTAGAAACACCTAGGATATAGGTTATTTTAAAACATCTTTTCCTCATAGATTTACAGAAATATTTTGAAATGTGGATGCACCACCAACACAGACCTGATGGGGCAAATCCTCCCAACACATGGCACAAATGGATATATCAGGAGTGAAAAGTTTGCTATCATTTCCAAGGTTTAATCATAGGTAGTTTTATAGAAGTTGTACTGCAAAAGTTACCTGATTTCCGTTTTATTTTTTGCTTCCACCATTTTTGTTTTTTGAGAGCTGTATCTTTGCTTTTAATGGTAGGCTTCATGTGCTTGGAGACAAGATAATACGTAAATATTTTACAGTGCATACAGCATGCATTTAATAATATAACACAAACATAGAAGATGATTTACCTTGTATAAAGCATGTACGTCTTTAGATACTGAAAAGCAAATGAAATACATAATCAATAAAATCTGAACATAAAAAGAAAACACACTCATATTCCTACTAAGTGAGTACAGAGCTCAGTCCAATGATAACTATTTTTATTAGCATTGATAAAGATTACATTAGCTTTGGAGTTTTAAGTTTGGGGATTTTTGTTGATCACAAGACTGAAATGTTCTAAATGAATATTGACAATATATCTTTAGTAAATAAGTCTTGCAGTTGAGTTTCAAAAGGTAAGAACACCTTTGTGATCATTATAAATAATTCGGCAAGGGTACATATACAAATGTGAAGACGCAGAATGCTGGAGACCACAGAGATCTGTATTCAGAGAAAGAAAGACGAATACGGAGAATTTCAATGTCAAAGCTGAAGTAGTCAGATGGCAGCACATATGTCAAGTGACCTATGAATTGTTTAATCCATTTTATTATACCTAAGTATCCTGTACCTCAAGATCCAGGGCAAGGTATACTTTATTTCTTATCAGTTATTTTTTTTCTGAACTAATAGGATCAGATATATGCATTTAGAATAACAGCTAATATGAACATGATTGTTTTTTCATACCCATCTGGGACTGTGGCACATCTTCTAATCCTGCTTCCTCTGTTTTAGTGGATATCGGGTTACCCTTTTCACCCGTGTACGAAGATACAGGTCCTGCATCTTAAAAAATATGAGAAAGCATAAAGAATTTAGATATGGTCATCCACAGCAATCTGTGATCTGAAAGCAGGCAGAATTGACAGGACTCAAAAGACTGTCACATAAACACATTAGTAACACTCTTAGTATTTGAGGAATAAATTCCATAAGGAATTCTAGTTTAAAAATGAGTCTGCCATAACACATACAGTCATGATTTCACATATTTTTTTGAGTGTGCTGGCCGATCCAAAAATTAGTTATCAGAATTTAGCACAGGAGTGGAATGTATTCCTGTAGCACAAAGGGACATGGTTTCATTCCAAAGAACCAAAATAATAATAATAATAATGATAATAATAATAATAATAATAATAATAATAATCAAAAATAAAACTATCTTTGAAAAAAACAAATTTTCAAAAACACTTGGTCACTGATCTAAATCACTCTTAGGATGCCACACACATGGTGGGGCCTGGTGGGTGTGCAGGACAGATTTGTACAGCAGGTTGCCCTGATTTTTCCAGTCCCTACTTGTTTCAATCACCTGGGGACCAGGAATCATCCCACTTTTGGTTTGAAGGCAGGCACACTGAAAAATGCTGAATTGCATTTTATCATTTTCCCCTCTAAAATTTCCTTGCTGACTTCTTTATTTTCTTCCTCATTTTGCCTCTCTCCTAGTTTTTCATAAAACCCTCTAGAGCAGGAGACTATTTTATTTCCATTTTCTGTTTTTTTGTATGGGTTATTCAAACTCCTTCCTTCCTGGCAATGTAGCAATTTTATGTTAGAAATGTAATTTTTAAATTTTTGTCTTTTGTGTTATCCCCACTACCTAAGAAATATGCACATAATTATTGCAACATTTATTCTGGCAGTTGATCTTCTTCTATCTTGGTTTGTAGGGTCTACTAGCGTTTTTTTTTTTTGTTTGTTTGTTTGTTTTTTTTTTTTTTTTTTTTGTCCCACAGGGACATTCTTTGCCTGGCTACAAAAAATGCTGTGGGCATACCAGGATCATTGCAATCACCTTAGAATCTATAGGAAATGTAGAAGGAAAGAACTTCTGAGTCACAATGAGCTTCTGATCATGGCCTCAACAGATGATTCATTATAGTTTGAGAGATCTAGTATAAATTTTGTTGGAATCCATTGCCTCTACCTTAACTAGAATGTAGCTCTGGGTTTCTCCCTAGGATGTTACCCTCAAATGAAAGTTCAGTCAAGCTATTATCTTTCCAAATTTAGTTTTAGATATCTGTGAATTTGGGGACCACTCTGTAACCATTTCTATTTCTTTCCACTTTCCTAATTGGTGTTTCTACCCTATACATTTTTTTGTACAGAGTAGCAACACATTTGGTGTCATTAGATTTTATACATGAAGAATCTTTTGTGATAAACAAACTTGACAATGTGGGAATTCCTTCTTCACTCCTCAATTTTATTCCATTCCAACTGTGACTAAGTCAGGAATGTTGGAAAATTTTTACTTTACACTTCATTCAGCTTTGGACCTGGAAACTCAAAAATGCTTCCCAAATTTTGAAAATGCTGCTCTTTCCCCCCCTCTTATGTAACTGAGGGTCCTTCCTTCCACTGAGTACAACTGCTACCTCTTCCTTCATTGACTCCCTGTAATTAATGCCTGTCTCAGTGTTCATATCCTCTTCTTCTCTTTCATTTCTATTTTACTTTGATTGAAGCATGTCTCAAAATGCAACTCATAATTCAGATTTTTTTAGCAATATCCCCAGTTTAACCTGTGACAGAAACCTAATACAATATGACTCATTATATTTCTTTTTCCTTACTAGATAATACATACACTCTTGGAACAATTACAATATTTTAGTGCTCTTGCTTTAAAGCAATACGCTCACCAATGTCTTTTGCATTTTTTGTCATTCTTACCTTCTCCATGTTCGTTTGTTCTATTCTTTGCTTGTGTATAGGACCCAACAGATATACTGGAAGCACAAGCTTCTGTAGGTTGCTTACAGACACTCTGGGGAAAGTAATACCAATAATAAGTTGCATGAAGTTTTAATCATCACATATTACTTATCACCATATATATATTTGTGAAATCATCAGAATTAGAAATTAGATGAGTGCATTTTGAACAAGAATATATTGTACAAGTTTCACTGTCCTAGGCAGTTCAGATTAACTGAGCTCATATATCATTCTGGCTACTGATTGGATAAAGCCAAGATGAGGGACATAGGAACTGTGTTCCCTCCGAATATACACACTGACAAGCATATACCCCAAACAACTAGCATCAGTATATAATCAGTCAACTTTGCACTGCCCAGCAGTTCTAAAAATGCTTTGAAACACTTTTAAGAATGGCACTTGGTGTTCCATAGCATTTTAAATTTGAATGGCCAATTTTTTATTCTGAAAGAATGATACTTGGTAAGATGAGAGTTTCAATTCTGTCACCTTGTGTAGGAATGATAAACTGTTGTACTTGCTTCATTTATTCATGAGAGACTTTGAAAACTTAATGCACTTCAGCAAAATATTTACCGAGTCAAAACTTATTTTAAAAAAGTAAAATATAGTGAGGAAATGTGTCTGTATGTAACATGAACATAACAGCACACACACTTGGGTAAAGTATGCAACACTTTCATTGGAGAAGAAACTAAGAGGTATTTCAAAAGAGAAAGGTGACTCCCATCTCTGAAAAGCTGACTATTTGCAGAGGTGGGAGTCATTTGAACTGGTGCATTGCTGCTTGAAGAAAAAGACAGGCTGTGGGAAATCACAGGAGTGACACAATGGAGAGCCTGTGACCAGATGAAACCAGAAATATGAGATACTCAAAGAGGAAATGCATTCGTGGAAGAAATAGTGTAAAGCCGCAGTAGGGAAAACTAGCTTGCTATGAGAGAGGAATATGCTGACTGGTGAGCTGAGGAGAATCTCACCCATCCAATTAGGAAATGGAGAAAAGCAAGAGATAGATGTTCTCAAAACCACAAACACAAGTTCATTATAAATACATAAAATACATCTAGCATTCAGGGAAATACCCTCCCAAACTCCATTGATATTTCAGCTCATGCCATCCAGAGAGGCATTCATCAAGACTTTAAATAATAAGTGCTGGAGAGGATGTGGGTAAAAATGTACAACCGTACACTGTGGGACTGAAAATCAGGACTTCCCATCTGAAAAGCAGTATGGAGAGTCATCAGAAGATAAGGAATATGAACATCCTGTGCCCAGGGTTCCCAATCCTTGTTCTTATACCCAATTTACAATGATTCTGTATACACATGAGACACTGGAACTTCAATGTTTACAGTGGTTTCTATCACAATTAGAAAGATATGAAATGAGCCCAGATGCACCTTAACACAAAAAATGGATAAATAAACACCTAGAAACTTGGCACTGAATTTGAGCAAACTAGTTTTTCATGATACACCATCATGTCAAAATGAGTCCTCATATAGCATATAAAAACACTGCCCTAAAAATTTCTAAAATATAAAACCTGTAACATCAAAATCCCTTAAGTTTATACAAGGATGATATTTTAAAGCAAACAAGTAGGAAACTTATTATTCTAAGGCCAAATAGAACCTTTTCAGCAAAGGAAAGACTTCATTTTCCCCGCAATGTCAAGGAATATTTGATGTAATCCAAACCTTCCAGGCAGAATCTGAGCGTGTGTTTAGGAGCCTCTCCACTCCTGTTACTTTATCGCGACTTTCTTTCTGGGATATCCGAAAAATATTACCCAGTTTTTTCCTAACTTTTCAAAGACTGAATTTGGCATAAAAATGTGGTTTGGAGGTACCCATAACCATAATCAAGGCGGGAGCAGGAGAGAAACCCAGACATAGAGCTGCTGAGAGAGCTGGCACCTGTAGTCTATGTTAAGAATAGTAGTTCATGGCACTGTCATGCATCATATGGTGCTTGCAGCTCTGTGACAGCAAGGGCCAAGGCTAAATCTGATAGACAAAGGGCAGCCTGCAGTACCATAAACATGAAATGAATACTAGGCATGGTCAACCCACTCTACTGAGAATAATTTAGAATACCTACACCCCTATTAACATTACACAGGCAGTCAAAGGCACCCTCTTAAGAATTACAATATTGCCCTGAGTACATGGGCTCTCAGTGGTGTCTCATCACGAAACACTGCATCCCTTACACCTCCATGATTCAGTCGCCAGGTATCCTCCCACAACTTTAGTTGGTTACTCATCATATGGGCTCAGGATAGTGAGTGACAGGCATGTGCTGAAAGCTCTCATCAGGAAGAGGTGTGTTGCTGCTGTGGACGTTCTGTAGAGTAGAGGTTCACAGCGGTACTGTCTCTTTCAAACTGGTGCTTTGGGAGTAATGAACGTGAGCAACAACTGCTAGTTGAGAATTCAAGGGACAGAAGATCCCATAAGTGCTGGGGCAAGATCAGGTAGAATGGTATTTTCACTGAGTTCTCAGAAGAAGTCACAGATTCTGAAACCAGACCATGTCTCCCATGCTCCAAGAGATTATAGGAAAAGGCCTCAGTGACTTGGAATCATGCACAGTACAAGACCACTGAGTTGGGCTGGGGATGTGGCTCAAGCGGTGCGCGCTCGCCTGGAATGCGTGCGGCCCCTGTTCGATCCTCAGCACCACATACAAACAAAGATGTTGTGTCCACCGAAAACTAACAAATAAATATTAAAAAAATTCTCCCTCTCTCTCTTGTCTCTCTCTCTCTCTCTCTCTCTCTCTCTCTTAAAAAAAAAGACCACTGTGTAAGAAATTCCATAATTGGGGTCTGCATTACAGATTAGTCCCCAGCCTTCATGGATTACTGGGTTTATCAGGCAATTTCTACATCCATAGACCCATCTCTCTGAGTACAAAATCAAATACTGAGAGTAATTTCCTTTGTAACTTTCAAAGTTCCCTCAGCATTATCTGGGAGGAGTTGGGGAGCAAGGAGCAGAGGAGATCCACTTGATCACACCAATGTCAGGGAAGGCCTTTTTGAGCTAGAGCAGATAAAGAAACTGATGGACAATATTTGCATCCTCCAAACCATAAAAAGCTTTAGCTTTCCAAAATTAGAAATCCTGGACAGAAGTGTCTCCATTTCAGTTATATTAGTTTAAGGGGATTGTGAAGATTTTCATGAGTTTGTTTGTGCCTTTTTTTTTCACAATATATATGATTTTCTAAGATTTTTTTTTTCAGTTTTCATTTTATTTCCTTTATTACATTTTTATTCTTATTTTATATTCTTTCCTATTGTCATTAATATTGAATTTCATCCTGATTTCCTCTTCAATCTCTGCTTACTATAACCACTTTCATTATCTGTTCTTTTTAAAATTTATCATGATAATTTTATTGTCACTAATCACTTTTTTCGAGTCTTACGAGTATTCTTATTTCCTTTGAACTTCGATTAATTATTAAGTATTATAGAAACCACATTAAATATACAGTTTGTTTATATGCATGTTTTGCTTTAAGCTATGATTGTTCCTAGAGGGTCATCTTTCTCCTTGATGAGATACTGGTGAGTAAATATTTTATGTTAAATATGTTCATTTGGGAATTTGATTCTGAACATGATGGCCTGACCCAAACACATCCCAAAGAAAAATCTGTACACTAAAAGCACACATACATAACAGCTGAACTAAAATGCTTGCAAATTCTCCTCCTAAAATATAGGGCATTATGATACCACAAAAATTTTGCAACTTCCCAGTAACTGCATCCAAGTTCTTTTTATTAATGTCCACTTCAGAGGTGGAATAAAAATGTTTAGTAATTTTCTTGATTTCTTGCATGAAAAGTAAAGGAACTAAAAGTTTTTGTTCGTACTCAAACAGGATTGATGGATACATCCTGAAAGGACCTGATTCTATAATAGGCTGTTTGGTTTCTCCTTTAAGTCTATTTCCTGCCTCAGCCTACATACTGGAGTGTGTAGGGAGACTGGAGTCTTTAATACCATCATGGATTACTGGTAATGGGAAACTAAAATTTTGAGCCTTTGGGAATGATGATCTTTAACATGAATGTGTTCACTGGCCATTTCAATTATATACTCTTCAACTTTCAACTGGATATTTCCGAGGCTTAGATTTAATCCTCATTATGTGAGGAGGTCACACAGAAGAAAATTGAAACAATACTCAAAAAAATCTCCCCACATTACTAAGATGAAGGTTACTTTTAAGCTTCTGTTTAAAATCATGTGATTTCTAAAGCTATTTTCATGTTCATGTTGTGTTACATTTTTAGACTTAAATATTAAATTATGACCTTGATTTCTAAGTATGTATTGTGTGATGTCATTTTGTTTGGCATAATCTTCCTTCCCATCAAAGAAGAGAAATAGACCATGAATTTAAATTGACACATTTACTTACCTGTCCATGGCTTTTATCCATGCCATCAACCCCCTCCTTCAATTCCTCTGATGACATATGGCAATGTGAATCTGGGGATAAATGCATAGATGTACTTTCTTAAACTACTTAAAAGAGTTAGACTGAGTGAAAATCTAGCCAACTAAAAACATAATTGTAATAATCATACAATTTGATTTTCATAATGATACGTTTTTAGGTAAGTTTAATTTTAGGTGAATGTTTATGCTGTTGGAAATTTTTGGATTCTTGTGTCAGCTTGGTGGCTGTACCCAGAGCCATGTGTATCCTTGGCAAGAACGCAAGTACTTACTTCAAATAAAAGGCCTTTATTTTTATTTATTTATTTATTTTTGAAGACAGAGTGTCTGAATATTCCCTGGCTCACTGGGAACCTGACATCAGCCTGCCTCAGTCTCTAACTAAGCTGAAATTACAGATGAGTCCCTCTTCACCCAGGGTGTATTGAGTGATTTAGCAGGGATTTTTACTAATCTAATGCTTCAACAAAACAAGAGTTCACCATATTCAATGCACATGATATCTCAAAGATTCAACCACTCAAAGAAAAATGATATTTTGAAGAAAAAAATGCTAAAATTACAATGGAAAGAAGACACTTCACACTGTTTACTATGTCTTTTTCCTAATAGTAATTTTTAATGAACCACTGCATGTAACTTTGGTGTCAACAAAAAAGTATGTGTATATACGATCACTGTGATACCTTTGACAGTGAACCACATATTCCTTTCCTTTCCTTTACCTGCATTTCTTCTGTTAGGATTCACTCTGTTTTTGGAAGCATTACTCATGGTGCCTATTATTCCTGACATAAACTGTTTTTGCTTCTCTGGCGTTAGCTATCTCAGATCTTGACCCGCAATTGTACTGAGTAAAAATCAGTTGGCCTGTAAGTTATTCATTCTCTGTCTAGTTCACTAGGTCCTGGACTACAGGAGATGTTCTTAAAACACACAGGTTTGAACACCCCATAATTGAGTGTCAGGTAAGTGCCTGAGGCAATAACACTTGGCGTGGATGGTGTCTTTTCTCGAGGTAGGGATGAACGGAGACTCGAGGAGTGAGGCCATCAGCCAGAGGCAGAGAATGGTGAAAATGTGGAAGGCTATAGCATGACATAGAGACAAGGGTTAAGGGGGACGGTATATGTCTGATGATACAGGGATTGGTGAAAACTGCCAGAAGATCATGCAGGTAGAAACGGGCTAAACATACAGTTAGGAAGAATTTGCATTGTGAAAGATGCCTCGAAATGTTGAGATGGTTGGACATACACAGAGCTAACACTTTCATCTAGGCCATGTATCCATATATAGCTGGAACTATCTCAAATCTGTGGGCACATGAGCTTGAGGGGCATGATCATGAATGGAGATGAATAAAGAAAATGCAAAAGTGCACTATGGGGTTGATGCAGGACTGAATGAAGGAATGTCTTCAAAAGGATCTGGGTTCTGTTTTTACCATACAGAGGTAACAGACAAACAACAAGTCAAAGAATAATGAGCAAAGACTCCATTGGGATGTGGAAGAATTTATGGATTGATTACTCTGAGATAAAATTTCAGGAAAGAGTGTTCACCAGCAAATGTTCACTTTAGAAGCAAGGGATAAACTAAAGTATATATGATCATTCCTTTTATTATTTCTTGCCTCAAACTGACCACAAGAGTTGTCAAAGTCAGTACCTAATTAGCATAAAAACAAGTTTGATGCATTTGGTTGATACACTAGATGTCAGGGTAGAGTGCACATTGTCTTTTAAATTAGATTTTCTTGTATTTCACAGACCGGCCTTGACATCTTGGCTTCAAGAAAAATACAAGTCCTCATCATCTCAGGATTCTGGATTTCAATCCTGCTCCCCTGGACCTACTTTTAAAATTGGGTTGGGAAGAAAAATCAGCCTCACAATCCAACTGACAAGTGTCATGACTCCGATTTGGGAAGTTTAATTGTAGAAACACCTAGGATATAGGTTATTTTAAAACATCTTTTCCTCATAGATTTACAGAAATATTTTGAAATGTGGATGCACCACCAACACAGACCTGATGGGGCAAATCCTCCCAACACATGGCACAAATGGATATATCAGGAGTGAAAAGTTTGCTATCATTTCCAAGGTTTAATCATAGGTAGTTTTATAGAAGTTGTACTGCAAAAGTTACCTGATTTCCGTTTTATTTTTTGCTTCCACCATTTTTGTTTTTTGAGAGCTGTATCTTTGCTTTTAATGGTAGGCTTCATGTGCTTGGAGACAAGATAATACGTAAATATTTTACAGTGCATACAGCATGCATTTAATAATATAACACAAACATAGAAGATGATTTACCTTGTATAAAGCATGTACGTCTTTAGATACTGAAAAGCAAATGAAATACATAATCAATAAAATCTGAACATAAAAAGAAAACACACTCATATTCCTACTAAGTGAGTACAGAGCTCAGTCCAATGATAACTATTTTTATTAGCATTGATAAAGATTACATTAGCTTTGGAGTTTTAAGTTTGGGGATTTTTGTTGATCACAAGACTGAAATGTTCTAAATGAATATTGACAATATATCTTTAGTAAATAAGTCTTGCAGTTGAGTTTCAAAAGGTAAGAACACCTTTGTGATCATTATAAATAATTCGGCAAGGGTACATATACAAATGTGAAGACGCAGAATGCTGGAGACCACAGAGATCTGTATTCAGAGAAAGAAAGACGAATACGGAGAATTTCAATGTCAAAGCTGAAGTAGTCAGATGGCAGCACATATGTCAAGTGACCTATGAATTGTTTAATCCATTTTATTATACCTAAGTATCCTGTACCTCAAGATCCAGGGCAAGGTATACTTTATTTCTTATCAGTTATTTTTTTTCTGAACTAATAGGATCAGATATATGCATTTAGAATAACAGCTAATATGAACATGATTGTTTTTTCATACCCATCTGGGACTGTGGCACATCTTCTAATCCTGCTTCCTCTGTTTTAGTGGATATCGGGTTACCCTTTTCACCCGTGTACGAAGATACAGGTCCTGCATCTTAAAAAATATGAGAAAGCATAAAGAATTTAGATATGGTCATCCACAGCAATCTGTGATCTGAAAGCAGGCAGAATTGACAGGACTCAAAAGACTGTCACATAAACACATTAGTAACACTCTTAGTATTTGAGGAATAAATTCCATAAGGAATTCTAGTTTAAAAATGAGTCTGCCATAACACATACAGTCATGATTTCACATATTTTTTTGAGTGTGCTGGCCGATCCAAAAATTAGTTATCAGAATTTAGCACAGGAGTGGAATGTATTCCTGTAGCACAAAGGGACATGGTTTCATTCCAAAGAACCAAAATAATAATAATAATAATAATGATAATAATAATAATAATAATAATCAAAAATAAAACTATCTTTGAAAAAAACAAATTTTCAAAAACACTTGGTCACTGATCTAAATCACTCTTAGGATGCCACACACATGGTGGGGCCTGGTGGGTGTGCAGGACAGATTTGTACAGCAGGTTGCCCTGATTTTTCCAGTCCCTACTTGTTTCAATCACCTGGGGACCAGGAATCATCCCACTTTTGGTTTGAAGGCAGGCACACTGAAAAATGCTGAATTGCATTTTATCATTTTCCCCTCTAAAATTTCCTTGCTGACTTCTTTATTTTCTTCCTCATTTTGCCTCTCTCCTAGTTTTTCATAAAACCCTCTAGAGCAGGAGACTATTTTATTTCCATTTTCTGTTTTTTTGTATGGGTTATTCAAACTCCTTCCTTCCTGGCAATGTAGCAATTTTATGTTAGAAATGTAATTTTTAAATTTTTGTCTTTTGTGTTATCCCCACTACCTAAGAAATATGCACATAATTATTGCAACATTTATTCTGGCAGTTGATCTTCTTCT
The DNA here is from genome assembly GCF_047511675.1 of Marmota flaviventris. Lineage (NCBI taxonomy): Eukaryota > Metazoa > Chordata > Mammalia > Rodentia > Sciuridae > Marmota > Marmota flaviventris. The sequence goes on along the minus strand of NW_027287680.1, from coordinate 1,266,474 downwards.
ATCTTGGTTTGCAGGGTCTACTAGCGTTTTTTTTTTTGTTTTTTTTTTTTTTTTTTTTTTTTGTTTTTTTTTTTTTTTTTTGTCCCACAGGGACATTCTTTGCCTGGCTACAAAAAATGCTGTGGGCATACCAGGATCATTGCAATCACCTTAGAATCTATAGGAAATGTAGAAGGAAAGAACTTCTGAGTCACAATGAGCTTCTGATCATGGCCTCAACAGATGATTCATTATAGTTTGAGAGATCTAGTATAAATTTTGTTGGAATCCATTGCCTCTACCTTAACTAGAATGTAGCTCTGGGTTTCTCCCTAGGATGTTACCCTCAAATGAAAGTTCAGTCAAGCTATTATCTTTCCAAATTTAGTTTTAGATATCTGTGAATTTGGGGACCACTCTGTAACCATTTCTATTTCTTTCCACTTTCCTAATTGGTGTTTCTACCCTATACATTTTTTTGTACAGAGTAGCAACACATTTGGTGTCATTAGATTTTATACATGAAGAATCTTTTGTGATAAACAAACTTGACAATGTGGGAATTCCTTCTTCACTCCTCAATTTTATTCCATTCCAACTGTGACTAAGTCAGGAATGTTGGAAAATTTTTACTTTACACTTCATTCAGCTTTGGACCTGGAAACTCAAAAATGCTTCCCAAATTTTGAAAATGCTGCTCTTTCCCCCCCTCTTATGTAACTGAGGGTCCTTCCTTCCACTGAGTACAACTGCTACCTCTTCCTTCATTGACTCCCTGTAATTAATGCCTGTCTCAGTGTTCATATCCTCTTCTTCTCTTTCATTTCTATTTTACTTTGATTGAAGCATGTCTCAAAATGCAACTCATAATTCAGATTTTTTTAGCAATATCCCCAGTTTAACCTGTGACAGAAACCTAATACAATATGACTCATTATATTTCTTTTTCCTTACTAGATAATACATACACTCTTGGAACAATTACAATATTTTAGTGCTCTTGCTTTAAAGCAATACGCTCACCAATGTCTTTTGCATTTTTTGTCATTCTTACCTTCTCCATGTTCGTTTGTTCTATTCTTTGCTTGTGTATAGGACCCAACAGATATACTGGAAGCACAAGCTTCTGTAGGTTGCTTACAGACACTCTGGGGAAAGTAATACCAATAATAAGTTGCATGAAGTTTTAATCATCACATATTACTTATCACCATATATATATTTGTGAAATCATCAGAATTAGAAATTAGATGAGTGCATTTTGAACAAGAATATATTGTACAAGTTTCACTGTCCTAGGCAGTTCAGATTAACTGAGCTCATATATCATTCTGGCTACTGATTGGATAAAGCCAAGATGAGGGACATAGGAACTGTGTTCCCTCCGAATATACACACTGACAAGCATATACCCCAAACAACTAGCATCAGTATATAATCAGTCAACTTTGCACTGCCCAGCAGTTCTAAAAATGCTTTGAAACACTTTTAAGAATGGCACTTGGTGTTCCATAGCATTTTAAATTTGAATGGCCAATTTTTTATTCTGAAAGAATGATACTTGGTAAGATGAGAGTTTCAATTCTGTCACCTTGTGTAGGAATGATAAACTGTTGTACTTGCTTCATTTATTCATCAGAGACTTCGAAAACTTAATGCACTTCAGCAAAATATTTACCGAGTCAAAACTTATTTTAAAAAAGTAAAATATAGTGAGGAAATGTGTCTGTATGTAACATGAACATAACAGCACACACACTTGGGTAAAGTATGCAACACTTTCATTGGAGAAGAAACTAAGAGGTATTTCAAAAGAGAAAGGTGACTCCCATCTCTGAAAAGCTGACTATTTGCAGAGGTGGGAGTCATTTGAACTGGTGCATTGCTGCTTGAAGAAAAAGACAGGCTGTGGGAAATCACAGGAGTGACACAATGGAGAGCCTGTGACCAGATGAAACCAGAAATATGAGATACTCAAAGAGGAAATGCATTCGTGGAAGAAATAGTGTAAAGCCGCAGTAGGGAAAACTAGCTTGCTATGAGAGAGGAATATGCTGACTGGTGAGCTGAGGAGAATCTCACCCATCCAATTAGGAAATGGAGAAAAGCAAGAGATAGATGTTCTCAAAACCACAAACACAAGTTCATTATAAATACATAAAATACATCTAGCATTCAGGGAAATACCCTCCCAAACTCCATTGATATTTCAGCTCATGCCATCCAGAGAGGCATTCATCAAGACTTTAAATAATAAGTGCTGGAGAGGATGTGGGTAAAAATGTACAACCGTACACTGTGGGACTGAAAATCAGGACTTCCCATCTGAAAAGCAGTATGGAGAGTCATCAGAAGATAAGGAATATGAACATCCTGTGCCCAGGGTTCCCAATCCTTGTTCTTATACCCAATTTACAATGATTCTGTATACACATGAGACACTGGAACTTCAATGTTTACAGTGGTTTCTATCACAATTAGAAAGATATGAAATGAGCCCAGATGCACCTTAACACAAAAAATGGATAAATAAACACCTAGAAACTTGGCACTGAATTTGAGCAAACTAGTTTTTCATGATACACCATCATGTCAAAATGAGTCCTCATATAGCATATAAAAACACTGCCCTAAAAATTTCTAAAATATAAAACCTGTAACATCAAAATCCCTTAAGTTTATACAAGGATGATATTTTAAAGCAAACAAGTAGGAAACTTATTATTCTAAGGCCAAATAGAACCTTTTCAGCAAAGGAAAGACTTCATTTTCCCCGCAATGTCAAGGAATATTTGATGTAATCCAAACCTTCCAGGCAGAATCTGAGCGTGTGTTTAGGAGCCTCTCCACTCCTGTTACTTTATCGCGACTTTCTTTCTGGGATATCCGAAAAATATTACCCAGTTTTTTCCTAACTTTTCAAAGACTGAATTTGGCATAAAAATGTGGTTTGGAGGTACCCATAACCATAATCAAGGCGGGAGCAGGAGAGAAACCCAGACATAGAGCTGCTGAGAGAGCTGGCACCTGTAGTCTATGTTAAGAATAGTAGTTCATGGCACTGTCATGCATCATATGGTGCTTGCAGCTCTGTGACAGCAAGGGCCAAGGCTAAATCTGATAGACAAAGGGCAGCCTGCAGTACCATAAACATGAAATGAATACTAGGCATGGTCAACCCACTCTACTGAGAATAATTTAGAATACCTACACCCCTATTAACATTACACAGGCAGTCAAAGGCACCCTCTTAAGAATTACAATATTGCCCTGAGTACATGGGCTCTCAGTGGTGTCTCATCACGAAACACTGCATCCCTTACACCTCCATGATTCAGTCGCCAGGTATCCTCCCACAACTTTAGTTGGTTACTCATCATATGGGCTCAGGATAGTGAGTGACAGGCATGTGCTGAAAGCTCTCATCAGGAAGAGGTGTGTTGCTGCTGTGGACGTTCTGTAGAGTAGAGGTTCACAGCGGTACTGTCTCTTTCAAACTGGTGCTTTGGGAGTAATGAACGTGAGCAACAACTGCTAGTTGAGAATTCAAGGGACAGAAGATCCCATAAGTGCTGGGGCAAGATCAGGTAGAATGGTATTTTCACTGAGTTCTCAGAAGAAGTCACAGATTCTGAAACCAGACCATGTCTCCCATGCTCCAAGAGATTATAGGAAAAGGCCTCAGTGACTTGGAATCATGCACAGTACAAGACCACTGAGTTGGGCTGGGGATGTGGCTCAAGCGGTGCGCGCTCGCCTGGAATGCGTGCGGCCCCTGTTCGATCCTCAGCACCACATACAAACAAAGATGTTGTGTCCACCGAAAACTAACAAATAAATATTAAAAAAATTCTCCCTCTCTCTCTTGTCTCTCTCTCTCTCTCTCTCTCTCTCTCTCTCTCTCTCTTAAAAAAAAAGACCACTGTGTAAGAAATTCCATAATTGGGGTCTGCATTACAGATTAGTCCCCAGCCTTCATGGATTACTGGGTTTATCAGGCAATTTCTACATCCATAGACCCATCTCTCTGAGTACAAAATCAAATACTGAGAGTAATTTCCTTTGTAACTTTCAAAGTTCCCTCAGCATTATCTGGGAGGAGTTGGGGAGCAAGGAGCAGAGGAGATCCACTTGATCACACCAATGTCAGGGAAGGCCTTTTTGAGCTAGAGCAGATAAAGAAACTGATGGACAATATTTGCATCCTCCAAACCATAAAAAGCTTTAGCTTTCCAAAATTAGAAATCCTGGACAGAAGTGTCTCCATTTCAGTTATATTAGTTTAAGGGGATTGTGAAGATTTTCATGAGTTTGTTTGTGCCTTTTTTTTTCACAATATATATGATTTTCTAAGATTTTTTTTTCAGTTTTCATTTTATTTCCTTTATTACATTTTTATTCTTATTTTATATTCTTTCCTATTGTCATTAATATTGAATTTCATCCTGATTTCCTCTTCAATCTCTGCTTACTATAACCACTTTCATTATCTGTTCTTTTTAAAATTTATCATGATAATTTTATTGTCACTAATCACTTTTTTCGAGTCTTACGAGTATTCTTATTTCCTTTGAACTTCGATTAATTATTAAGTATTATAGAAACCACATTAAATATACAGTTTGTTTATATGCATGTTTTGCTTTAAGCTATGATTGTTCCTAGAGGGTCATCTTTCTCCTTGATGAGATACTGGTGAGTAAATATTTTATGTTAAATATGTTCATTTGGGAATTTGATTCTGAACATGATGGCCTGACCCAAACACATCCCAAAGAAAAATCTGTACACTAAAAGCACACATACATAACAGCTGAACTAAAATGCTTGCAAATTCTCCTCCTAAAATATAGGGCATTATGATACCACAAAAATTTTGCAACTTCCCAGTAACTGCATCCAAGTTCTTTTTATTAATGTCCACTTCAGAGGTGGAATAAAAATGTTTAGTAATTTTCTTGATTTCTTGCATGAAAAGTAAAGGAACTAAAAGTTTTTGTTCGTACTCAAACAGGATTGATGGATACATCCTGAAAGGACCTGATTCTATAATAGGCTGTTTGGTTTCTCCTTTAAGTCTATTTCCTGCCTCAGCCTACATACTGGAGTGTGTAGGGAGACTGGAGTCTTTAATACCATCATGGATTACTGGTAATGGGAAACTAAAATTTTGAGCCTTTGGGAATGATGATCTTTAACATGAATGTGTTCACTGGCCATTTCAATTATATACTCTTCAACTTTCAACTGGATATTTCCGAGGCTTAGATTTAATCCTCATTACGTGAGGAGGTCACACAGAAGAAAATTGAAACAATACTCAAAAAAATCTCCCCACATTACTAAGATGAAGGTTACTTTTAAGCTTCTGTTTAAAATCATGTGATTTCTAAAGCTATTTTCATGTTCATGTTGTGTTACATTTTTAGACTTAAATATTAAATTATGACCTTGATTTCTAAGTATGTATTGTGTGATGTCATTTTGTTTGGCATAATCTTCCTTCCCATCAAAGAAGAGAAATAGACCATGAATTTAAATTGACACATTTACTTACCTGTCCATGGCTTTTATCCATGCCATCAACCCCCTCCTTCAATTCCTCTGATGACATATGGCAATGTGAATCTGGGGATAAATGCATAGATGTACTTTCTTAAACTACTTAAAAGAGTTAGACTGAGTGAAAATCTAGCCAACTAAAAACATAATTGTAATAATCATACAATTTGATTTTCATAATGATACGTTTTTAGGTAAGTTTAATTTTAGGTGAATGTTTATGCTGTTGGAAATTTTTGGATTCTTGTGTCAGCTTGGTGGCTGTACCCAGAGCCATGTGTATCCTTGGCAAGAACGCAAGTACTTACTTCAAATAAAAGGCCTTTATTTTTATTTATTTATTTATTTTTGAAGACAGAGTGTCTGAATATTCCCTGGCTCACTGGGAACCTGACATCAGCCTGCCTCAGTCTCTAACTAAGCTGAAATTACAGATGAGTCCCTCTTCACCCAGGGTGTATTGAGTGATTTAGCAGGGATTTTTACTAATCTAATGCTTCAACAAAACAAGAGTTCACCATATTCAATGCACATGATATCTCAAAGATTCAACCACTCAAAGAAAAATGATATTTTGAAGAAAAAAATGCTAAAATTACAATGGAAAGAAGACACTTCACACTGTTTACTATGTCTTTTTCCTAATAGTAATTTTTAATGAACCACTGCATGTAACTTTGGTGTCAACAAAAAAGTATGTGTATATACGATCACTGTGATACCTTTGACAGTGAACCACATATTCCTTTCCTTTCCTTTACCTGCATTTCTTCTGTTAGGATTCACTCTGTTTTTGGAAGCATTACTCATGGTGCCTATTATTCCTGACATAAACTGTTTTTGCTTCTCTGGCGTTAGCTATCTCAGATCTTGACCCGCAATTGTACTGAGTAAAAATCAGTTGGCCTGTAAGTTATTCATTCTCTGTCTAGTTCACTAGGTCCTGGACTACAGGAGATGTTCTTAAAACACACAGGTTTGAACACCCCATAATTGAGTGTCAGGTAAGTGCCTGAGGCAATAACACTTGGCGTGGATGGTGTCTTTTCTCGAGGTAGGGATGAACGGAGACTCGAGGAGTGAGGCCATCAGCCAGAGGCAGAGAATGGTGAAAATGTGGAAGGCTATAGCATGACATAGAGACAAGGGTTAAGGGGGACGGTATATGTCTGATGATACAGGGATTGGTGAAAACTGCCAGAAGATCATGCAGGTAGAAACGGGCTAAACATACAGTTAGGAAGAATTTGCATTGTGAAAGATGCCTCGAAATGTTGAGATGGTTGGACATACACAGAGCTAACACTTTCATCTAGGCCATGTATCCATATATAGCTGGAACTATCTCAAATCTGTGGGCACATGAGCTTGAGGGGCATGATCATGAATGGAGATGAATAAAGAAAATGCAAAAGTGCACTATGGGGTTGATGCAGGACTGAATGAAGGAATGTCTTCAAAAGGATCTGGGTTCTGTTTTTACCATACAGAGGTAACAGACAAACAACAAGTCAAAGAATAATGAGCAAAGACTCCATTGGGATGTGGAAGAATTTATGGATTGATTACTCTGAGATAAAATTTCAGGAAAGAGTGTTCACCAGCAAATGTTCACTTTAGAAGCAAGGGATAAACTAAAGTATATATGATCATTCCTTTTATTATTTCTTGCCTCAAACTGACCACAAGAGTTGTCAAAGTCAGTACCTAATTAGCATAAAAACAAGTTTGATGCATTTGGTTGATACACTAGATGTCAGGGTAGAGTGCACATTGTCTTTTAAATTAGATTTTCTTGTATTTCACAGACCGGCCTTGACATCTTGGCTTCAAGAAAAATACAAGTCCTCATCATCTCAGGATTCTGGATTTCAATCCTGCTCCCCTGGACCTACTTTTAAAATTGGGTTGGGAAGAAAAATCAGCCTCACAATCCAACTGACAAGTGTCATGACTCCGATTTGGGAAGTTTAATTGTAGAAACACCTAGGATATAGGTTATTTTAAAACATCTTTTCCTCATAGATTTACAGAAATATTTTGAAATGTGGATGCACCACCAACACAGACCTGATGGGGCAAATCCTCCCAACACATGGCACAAATGGATATATCAGGAGTGAAAAGTTTGCTATCATTTCCAAGGTTTAATCATAGGTAGTTTTATAGAAGTTGTACTGCAAAAGTTACCTGATTTCCGTTTTATTTTTTGCTTCCACCATTTTTGTTTTTTGAGAGCTGTATCTTTGCTTTTAATGGTAGGCTTCATGTGCTTGGAGACAAGATAATACGTAAATATTTTACAGTGCATACAGCATGCATTTAATAATATAACACAAACATAGAAGATGATTTACCTTGTATAAAGCATGTACGTCTTTAGATACTGAAAAGCAAATGAAATACATAATCAATAAAATCTGAACATAAAAAGAAAACACACTCATATTCCTACTAAGTGAGTACAGAGCTCAGTCCAATGATAACTATTTTTATTAGCATTGATAAAGATTACATTAGCTTTGGAGTTTTAAGTTTGGGGATTTTTGTTGATCACAAGACTGAAATGTTCTAAATGAATATTGACAATATATCTTTAGTAAATAAGTCTTGCAGTTGAGTTTCAAAAGGTAAGAACACCTTTGTGATCATTATAAATAATTCGGCAAGGGTACATATACAAATGTGAAGACGCAGAATGCTGGAGACCACAGAGATCTGTATTCAGAGAAAGAAAGACGAATACGGAGAATTTCAATGTCAAAGCTGAAGTAGTCAGATGGCAGCACATATGTCAAGTGACCTATGAATTGTTTAATCCATTTTATTATACCTAAGTATCCTGTACCTCAAGATCCAGGGCAAGGTATACTTTATTTCTTATCAGTTATTTTTTTTCTGAACTAATAGGATCAGATATATGCATTTAGAATAACAGCTAATATGAACATGATTGTTTTTTCATACCCATCTGGGACTGTGGCACATCTTCTAATCCTGCTTCCTCTGTTTTAGTGGATATCGGGTTACCCTTTTCACCCGTGTACGAAGATACAGGTCCTGCATCTTAAAAAATATGAGAAAGCATAAAGAATTTAGATATGGTCATCCACAGCAATCTGTGATCTGAAAGCAGGCAGAATTGACAGGACTCAAAAGACTGTCACATAAACACATTAGTAACACTCTTAGTATTTGAGGAATAAATTCCATAAGGAATTCTAGTTTAAAAATGAGTCTGCCATAACACATACAGTCATGATTTCACATATTTTTTTGAGTGTGCTGGCCGATCCAAAAATTAGTTATCAGAATTTAGCACAGGAGTGGAATGTATTCCTGTAGCACAAAGGGACATGGTTTCATTTCAAAGAACCAAAATAATAATAATAATAATAATGATAATAATAATAATAATAATAATAATCAAAAATAAAACTATCTTTGAAAAAAACAAATTTTCAAAAACACTTGGTCACTGATCTAAATCACTCTTAGGATGCCACACACATGGTGGGGCCTGGTGGGTGTGCAGGACAGATTTGTACAGCAGGTTGCCCTGATTTTTCCAGTCCCTACTTGTTTCAATCACCTGGGGACCAGGAATCATCCCACTTTTGGTTTGAAGGCAGGCACACTGAAAAATGCTGAATTGCATTTTATCATTTTCCCCTCTAAAATTTCCTTGCTGACTTCTTTATTTTCTTCCTCATTTTGCCTCTCTCCTAGTTTTTCATAAAACCCTCTAGAGCAGGAGACTATTTTATTTCCATTTTCTGTTTTTTTGTATGGGTTATTCAAACTCCTTCCTTCCTGGCAATGTAGCAATTTTATGTTAGAAATGTAATTTTTAAATTTTTGTCTTTTGTGTTATCCCCACTACCTAAGAAATATGCACATAATTATTGCAACATTTATTCTGGCAGTTGATCTTCTTCTATCTTGGTTTGCAGGGTCTACTAGCGTTTTTTTTTTTTTTTTTTTTTTTTTTTTTTTTTTTTGTCCCACAGGGACATTCTTTGCCTGGCTACAAAAAATGCTGTGGGCATACCAGGATCATTGCAATCACCTTAGAATCTATAGGAAATGTAGAAGGAAAGAACTTCTGAGTCACAATGAGCTTCTGATCATGGCCTCAACAGATGATTCATTATAGTTTGAGAGATCTAGTATAAATTTTGTTGGAATCCATTGCCTCTACCTTAACTAGAATGTAGCTCTGGGTTTCTCCCTAGGATGTTACCCTCAAATGAAAGTTCAGTCAAGCTATTATCTTTCCAAATTTAGTTTTAGATATCTGTGAATTTGGGGACCACTCTGTAACCATTTCTATTTCTTTCCACTTTCCTAATTGGTGTTTCTACCCTATACATTTTTTTGTACAGAGTAGCAACACATTTGGTGTCATTAGATTTTATACATGAAGAATCTTTTGTGATAAACAAACTTGACAATGTGGGAATTCCTTCTTCACTCCTCAATTTTATTCCATTCCAACTGTGACTAAGTCAGGAATGTTGGAAAATTTTTACTTTACACTTCATTCAGCTTTGGACCTGGAAACTCAAAAATGCTTCCCAAATTTTGAAAATGCTGCTCTTTCCCCCCCTCTTATGTAACTGAGGGTCCTTCCTTCCACTGAGTACAACTGCTACCTCTTCCTTCATTGACTCCCTGTAATTAATGCCTGTCTCAGTGTTCATATCCTCTTCTTCTCTTTCATTTCTATTTTACTTTGATTGAAGCATGTCTCAAAATGCAACTCATAATTCAGATTTTTTTAGCAATATCCCCAGTTTAACCTGTGACAGAAACCTAATACAATATGACTCATTATATTTCTTTTTCCTTACTAGATAATACATACACTCTTGGAACAATTACAATATTTTAGTGCTCTTGCTTTAAAGCAATACGCTCACCAATGTCTTTTGCATTTTTTGTCATTCTTACCTTCTCCATGTTCGTTTGTTCTATTCTTTGCTTGTGTATAGGACCCAACAGATATACTGGAAGCACAAGCTTCTGTAGGTTGCTTACAGACACTCTGGGGAAAGTAATACCAATAATAAGTTGCATGAAGTTTTAATCATCACATATTACTTATCACCATATATATATTTGTGAAATCATCAGAATTAGAAATTAGATGAGTGCATTTTGAACAAGAATATATTGTACAAGTTTCACTGTCCTAGGCAGTTCAGATTAACTGAGCTCATATATCATTCTGGCTACTGATTGGATAAAGCCAAGATGAGGGACATAGGAACTGTGTTCCCTCCGAATATACACACTGACAAGCATATACCCCAAACAACTAGCATCAGTATATAATCAGTCAACTTTGCACTGCCCAGCAGTTCTAAAAATGCTTTGAAACACTTTTAAGAATGGCACTTGGTGTTCCATAGCATTTTAAATTTGAATGGCCAATTTTTTATTCTGAAAGAATGATACTTGGTAAGATGAGAGTTTCAATTCTGTCACCTTGTGTAGGAATGATAAACTGTTGTACTTGCTTCATTTATTCATCAGAGACTTCGAAAACTTAATGCACTTCAGCAAAATATTTACCGAGTCAAAACTTATTTTAAAAAAGTAAAATATAGTGAGGAAATGTGTCTGTATGTAACATGAACATAACAGCACACACACTTGGGTAAAGTATGCAACACTTTCATTGGAGAAGAAACTAAGAGGTATTTCAAAAGAGAAAGGTGACTCCCATCTCTGAAAAGCTGACTATTTGCAGAGGTGGGAGTCATTTGAACTGGTGCATTGCTGCTTGAAGAAAAAGACAGGCTGTGGGAAATCACAGGAGTGACACAATGGAGAGCCTGTGACCAGATGAAACCAGAAATATGAGATACTCAAAGAGGAAATGCATTCGTGGAAGAAATAGTGTAAAGCCGCAGTAGGGAAAACTAGCTTGCTATGAGAGAGGAATATGCTGACTGGTGAGCTGAGGAGAATCTCACCCATCCAATTAGGAAATGGAGAAAAGCAAGAGATAGATGTTCTCAAAACCACAAACACAAGTTCATTATAAATACATAAAATACATCTAGCATTCAGGGAAATACCCTCCCAAACTCCATTGATATTTCAGCTCATGCCATCCAGAGAGGCATTCATCAAGACTTTAAATAATAAGTGCTGGAGAGGATGTGGGTAAAAATGTACAACCGTACACTGTGGGACTGAAAATCAGGACTTCCCATCTGAAAAGCAGTATGGAGAGTCATCAGAAGATAAGGAATATGAACATCCTGTGCCCAGGGTTCCCAATCCTTGTTCTTATACCCAATTTACAATGATTCTGTATACACATGAGACACTGGAACTTCAATGTTTACAGTGGTTTCTATCACAATTAGAAAGATATGAAATGAGCCCAGATGCACCTTAACACAAAAAATGGATAAATAAACACCTAGAAACTTGGCACTGAATTTGAGCAAACTAGTTTTTCATGATACACCATCATGTCAAAATGAGTCCTCATATAGCATATAAAAACACTGCCCTAAAAATTTCTAAAATATAAAACCTGTAACATCAAAATCCCTTAAGTTTATACAAGGATGATATTTTAAAGCAAACAAGTAGGAAACTTATTATTCTAAGGCCAAATAGAACCTTTTCAGCAAAGGAAAGACTTCATTTTCCCCGCAATGTCAAGGAATATTTGATGTAATCCAAACCTTCCAGGCAGAATCTGAGCGTGTGTTTAGGAGCCTCTCCACTCCTGTTACTTTATCGCGACTTTCTTTCTGGGATATCCGAAAAATATTACCCAGTTTTTTCCTAACTTTTCAAAGACTGAATTTGGCATAAAAATGTGGTTTGGAGGTACCCATAACCATAATCAAGGCGGGAGCAGGAGAGAAACCCAGACATAGAGCTGCTGAGAGAGCTGGCACCTGTAGTCTATGTTAAGAATAGTAGTTCATGGCACTGTCATGCATCATATGGTGCTTGCAGCTCTGTGACAGCAAGGGCCAAGGCTAAATCTGATAGACAAAGGGCAGCCTGCAGTACCATAAACATGAAATGAATACTAGGCATGGTCAACCCACTCTACTGAGAATAATTTAGAATACCTACACCCCTATTAACATTACACAGGCAGTCAAAGGCACCCTCTTAAGAATTACAATATTGCCCTGAGTACATGGGCTCTCAGTGGTGTCTCATCACGAAACACTGCATCCCTTACACCTCCATGATTCAGTCGCCAGGTATCCTCCCACAACTTTAGTTGGTTACTCATCATATGGGCTCAGGATAGTGAGTGACAGGCATGTGCTGAAAGCTCTCATCAGGAAGAGGTGTGTTGCTGCTGTGGACGTTCTGTAGAGTAGAGGTTCACAGCGGTACTGTCTCTTTCAAACTGGTGCTTTGGGAGTAATGAACGTGAGCAACAACTGCTAGTTGAGAATTCAAGGGACAGAAGATCCCATAAGTGCTGGGGCAAGATCAGGTAGAATGGTATTTTCACTGAGTTCTCAGAAGAAGTCACAGATTCTGAAACCAGACCATGTCTCCCATGCTCCAAGAGATTATAGGAAAAGGCCTCAGTGACTTGGAATCATGCACAGTACAAGACCACTGAGTTGGGCTGGGGATGTGGCTCAAGCGGTGCGCGCTCGCCTGGAATGCGTGCGGCCCCTGTTCGATCCTCAGCACCACATACAAACAAAGATGTTGTGTCCACCGAAAACTAACAAATAAATATTAAAAAAATTCTCCCTCTCTCTCTTGTCTCTCTCTCTCTCTCTCTCTCTCTCTCTCTCTCTCTCTTAAAAAAAAAGACCACTGTGTAAGAAATTCCATAATTGGGGTCTGCATTACAGATTAGTCCCCAGCCTTCATGGATTACTGGGTTTATCAGGCAATTTCTACATCCATAGACCCATCTCTCTGAGTACAAAATCAAATACTGAGAGTAATTTCCTTTGTAACTTTCAAAGTTCCCTCAGCATTATCTGGGAGGAGTTGGGGAGCAAGGAGCAGAGGAGATCCACTTGATCACACCAATGTCAGGGAAGGCCTTTTTGAGCTAGAGCAGATAAAGAAACTGATGGACAATATTTGCATCCTCCAAACCATAAAAAGCTTTAGCTTTCCAAAATTAGAAATCCTGGACAGAAGTGTCTCCATTTCAGTTATATTAGTTTAAGGGGATTGTGAAGATTTTCATGAGTTTGTTTGTGCCTTTTTTTTTCACAATATATATGATTTTCTAAGATTTTTTTTTCAGTTTTCATTTTATTTCCTTTATTACATTTTTATTCTTATTTTATATTCTTTCCTATTGTCATTAATATTGAATTTCATCCTGATTTCCTCTTCAATCTCTGCTTACTATAACCACTTTCATTATCTGTTCTTTTTAAAATTTATCATGATAATTTTATTGTCACTAATCACTTTTTTCGAGTCTTACGAGTATTCTTATTTCCTTTGAACTTCGATTAATTATTAAGTATTATAGAAACCACATTAAATATACAGTTTGTTTATATGCATGTTTTGCTTTAAGCTATGATTGTTCCTAGAGGGTCATCTTTCTCCTTGATGAGATACTGGTGAGTAAATATTTTATGTTAAATATGTTCATTTGGGAATTTGATTCTGAACATGATGGCCTGACCCAAACACATCCCAAAGAAAAATCTGTACACTAAAAGCACACATACATAACAGCTGAACTAAAATGCTTGCAAATTCTCCTCCTAAAATATAGGGCATTATGATACCACAAAAATTTTGCAACTTCCCAGTAACTGCATCCAAGTTCTTTTTATTAATGTCCACTTCAGAGGTGGAATAAAAATGTTTAGTAATTTTCTTGATTTCTTGCATGAAAAGTAAAGGAACTAAAAGTTTTTGTTCGTACTCAAACAGGATTGATGGATACATCCTGAAAGGACCTGATTCTATAATAGGCTGTTTGGTTTCTCCTTTAAGTCTATTTCCTGCCTCAGCCTACATACTGGAGTGTGTAGGGAGACTGGAGTCTTTAATACCATCATGGATTACTGGTAATGGGAAACTAAAATTTTGAGCCTTTGGGAATGATGATCTTTAACATGAATGTGTTCACTGGCCATTTCAATTATATACTCTTCAACTTTCAACTGGATATTTCCGAGGCTTAGATTTAATCCTCATTACGTGAGGAGGTCACACAGAAGAAAATTGAAACAATACTCAAAAAAATCTCCCCACATTACTAAGATGAAGGTTACTTTTAAGCTTCTGTTTAAAATCATGTGATTTCTAAAGCTATTTTCATGTTCATGTTGTGTTACATTTTTAGACTTAAATATTAAATTATGACCTTGATTTCTAAGTATGTATTGTGTGATGTCATTTTGTTTGGCATAATCTTCCTTCCCATCAAAGAAGAGAAATAGACCATGAATTTAAATTGACACATTTACTTACCTGTCCATGGCTTTTATCCATGCCATCAACCCCCTCCTTCAATTCCTCTGATGACATATGGCAATGTGAATCTGGGGATAAATGCATAGATGTACTTTCTTAAACTACTTAAAAGAGTTAGACTGAGTGAAAATCTAGCCAACTAAAAACATAATTGTAATAATCATACAATTTGATTTTCATAATGATACGTTTTTAGGTAAGTTTAATTTTAGGTGAATGTTTATGCTGTTGGAAATTTTTGGATTCTTGTGTCAGCTTGGTGGCTGTACCCAGAGCCATGTGTATCCTTGGCAAGAACGCAAGTACTTACTTCAAATAAAAGGCCTTTATTTTTATTTATTTATTTATTTTTGAAGACAGAGTGTCTGAATATTCCCTGGCTCACTGGGAACCTGACATCAGCCTGCCTCAGTCTCTAACTAAGCTGAAATTACAGATGAGTCCCTCTTCACCCAGGGTGTATTGAGTGATTTAGCAGGGATTTTTACTAATCTAATGCTTCAACAAAACAAGAGTTCACCATATTCAATGCACATGATATCTCAAAGATTCAACCACTCAAAGAAAAATGATATTTTGAAGAAAAAAATGCTAAAATTACAATGGAAAGAAGACACTTCACACTGTTTACTATGTCTTTTTCCTAATAGTAATTTTTAATGAACCACTGCATGTAACTTTGGTGTCAACAAAAAAGTATGTGTATATACGATCACTGTGATACCTTTGACAGTGAACCACATATTCCTTTCCTTTCCTTTACCTGCATTTCTTCTGTTAGGATTCACTCTGTTTTTGGAAGCATTACTCATGGTGCCTATTATTCCTGACATAAACTGTTTTTGCTTCTCTGGCGTTAGCTATCTCAGATCTTGACCCGCAATTGTACTGAGTAAAAATCAGTTGGCCTGTAAGTTATTCATTCTCTGTCTAGTTCACTAGGTCCTGGACTACAGGAGATGTTCTTAAAACACACAGGTTTGAACACCCCATAATTGAGTGTCAGGTAAGTGCCTGAGGCAATAACACTTGGCGTGGATGGTGTCTTTTCTCGAGGTAGGGATGAACGGAGACTCGAGGAGTGAGGCCATCAGCCAGAGGCAGAGAATGGTGAAAATGTGGAAGGCTATAGCATGACATAGAGACAAGGGTTAAGGGGGACGGTATATGTCTGATGATACAGGGATTGGTGAAAACTGCCAGAAGATCATGCAGGTAGAAACGGGCTAAACATACAGTTAGGAAGAATTTGCATTGTGAAAGATGCCTCGAAATGTTGAGATGGTTGGACATACACAGAGCTAACACTTTCATCTAGGCCATGTATCCATATATAGCTGGAACTATCTCAAATCTGTGGGCACATGAGCTTGAGGGGCATGATCATGAATGGAGATGAATAAAGAAAATGCAAAAGTGCACTATGGGGTTGATGCAGGACTGAATGAAGGAATGTCTTCAAAAGGATCTGGGTTCTGTTTTTACCATACAGAGGTAACAGACAAACAACAAGTCAAAGAATAATGAGCAAAGACTCCATTGGGATGTGGAAGAATTTATGGATTGATTACTCTGAGATAAAATTTCAGGAAAGAGTGTTCACCAGCAAATGTTCACTTTAGAAGCAAGGGATAAACTAAAGTATATATGATCATTCCTTTTATTATTTCTTGCCTCAAACTGACCACAAGAGTTGTCAAAGTCAGTACCTAATTAGCATAAAAACAAGTTTGATGCATTTGGTTGATACACTAGATGTCAGGGTAGAGTGCACATTGTCTTTTAAATTAGATTTTCTTGTATTTCACAGACCGGCCTTGACATCTTGGCTTCAAGAAAAATACAAGTCCTCATCATCTCAGGATTCTGGATTTCAATCCTGCTCCCCTGGACCTACTTTTAAAATTGGGTTGGGAAGAAAAATCAGCCTCACAATCCAACTGACAAGTGTCATGACTCCGATTTGGGAAGTTTAATTGTAGAAACACCTAGGATATAGGTTATTTTAAAACATCTTTTCCTCATAGATTTACAGAAATATTTTGAAATGTGGATGCACCACCAACACAGACCTGATGGGGCAAATCCTCCCAACACATGGCACAAATGGATATATCAGGAGTGAAAAGTTTGCTATCATTTCCAAGGTTTAATCATAGGTAGTTTTATAGAAGTTGTACTGCAAAAGTTACCTGATTTCCGTTTTATTTTTTGCTTCCACCATTTTTGTTTTTTGAGAGCTGTATCTTTGCTTTTAATGGTAGGCTTCATGTGCTTGGAGACAAGATAATACGTAAATATTTTACAGTGCATACAGCATGCATTTAATAATATAACACAAACATAGAAGATGATTTACCTTGTATAAAGCATGTACGTCTTTAGATACTGAAAAGCAAATGAAATACATAATCAATAAAATCTGAACATAAAAAGAAAACACACTCATATTCCTACTAAGTGAGTACAGAGCTCAGTCCAATGATAACTATTTTTATTAGCATTGATAAAGATTACATTAGCTTTGGAGTTTTAAGTTTGGGGATTTTTGTTGATCACAAGACTGAAATGTTCTAAATGAATATTGACAATATATCTTTAGTAAATAAGTCTTGCAGTTGAGTTTCAAAAGGTAAGAACACCTTTGTGATCATTATAAATAATTCGGCAAGGGTACATATACAAATGTGAAGACGCAGAATGCTGGAGACCACAGAGATCTGTATTCAGAGAAAGAAAGACGAATACGGAGAATTTCAATGTCAAAGCTGAAGTAGTCAGATGGCAGCACATATGTCAAGTGACCTATGAATTGTTTAATCCATTTTATTATACCTAAGTATCCTGTACCTCAAGATCCAGGGCAAGGTATACTTTATTTCTTATCAGTTATTTTTTTTCTGAACTAATAGGATCAGATATATGCATTTAGAATAACAGCTAATATGAACATGATTGTTTTTTCATACCCATCTGGGACTGTGGCACATCTTCTAATCCTGCTTCCTCTGTTTTAGTGGATATCGGGTTACCCTTTTCACCCGTGTACGAAGATACAGGTCCTGCATCTTAAAAAATATGAGAAAGCATAAAGAATTTAGATATGGTCATCCACAGCAATCTGTGATCTGAAAGCAGGCAGAATTGACAGGACTCAAAAGACTGTCACATAAACACATTAGTAACACTCTTAGTATTTGAGGAATAAATTCCATAAGGAATTCTAGTTTAAAAATGAGTCTGCCATAACACATACAGTCATGATTTCACATATTTTTTTGAGTGTGCTGGCCGATCCAAAAATTAGTTATCAGAATTTAGCACAGGAGTGGAATGTATTCCTGTAGCACAAAGGGACATGGTTTCATTCCAAAGAACCAAAATAATAATAATAATAATGATAATAATAATAATAATAATAATAATCAAAAATAAAACTATCTTTGAAAAAAACAAATTTTCAAAAACACTTGGTCACTGATCTAAATCACTCTTAGGATGCCACACACATGGTGGGGCCTGGTGGGTGTGCAGGACAGATTTGTACAGCAGGTTGCCCTGATTTTTCCAGTCCCTACTTGTTTCAATCACCTGGGGACCAGGAATCATCCCACTTTTGGTTTGAAGGCAGGCACACTGAAAAATGCTGAATTGCATTTTATCATTTTCCCCTCTAAAATTTCCTTGCTGACTTCTTTATTTTCTTCCTCATTTTGCCTCTCTCCTAGTTTTTCATAAAACCCTCTAGAGCAGGAGACTATTTTATTTCCATTTTCTGTTTTTTTGTATGGGTTATTCAAACTCCTTCCTTCCTGGCAATGTAGCAATTTTATGTTAGAAATGTAATTTTTAAATTTTTGTCTTTTGTGTTATCCCCACTACCTAAGAAATATGCACATAATTATTGCAACATTTATTCTGGCAGTTGATCTTCTTCTATCTTGGTTTGTAGGGTCTACTAGCGTTTTTTTTTTTTTGTTTTGTTTTGTTTTGTTTTTTTTTTTTTTTTTTTTGTCCCACAGGGACATTCTTTGCCTGGCTACAAAAAATGCTGTGGGCATACCAGGATCATTGCAATCACCTTAGAATCTATAGGAAATGTAGAAGGAAAGAACTTCTGAGTCACAATGAGCTTCTGATCATGGCCTCAACAGATGATTCATTATAGTTTGAGAGATCTAGTATAAATTTTGTTGGAATCCATTGCCTCTACCTTAACTAGAATGTAGCTCTGGGTTTCTCCCTAGGATGTTACCCTCAAATGAAAGTTCAGTCAAGCTATTATCTTTCCAAATTTAGTTTTAGATATCTGTGAATTTGGGGACCACTCTGTAACCATTTCTATTTCTTTCCACTTTCCTAATTGGTGTTTCTACCCTATACATTTTTTTGTACAGAGTAGCAACACATTTGGTGTCATTAGATTTTATACATGAAGAATCTTTTGTGATAAACAAACTTGACAATGTGGGAATTCCTTCTTCACTCCTCAATTTTATTCCATTCCAACTGTGACTAAGTCAGGAATGTTGGAAAATTTTTACTTTACACTTCATTCAGCTTTGGACCTGGAAACTCAAAAATGCTTCCCAAATTTTGAAAATGCTGCTCTTTCCCCCCCTCTTATGTAACTGAGGGTCCTTCCTTCCACTGAGTACAACTGCTACCTCTTCCTTCATTGACTCCCTGTAATTAATGCCTGTCTCAGTGTTCATATCCTCTTCTTCTCTTTCATTTCTATTTTACTTTGATTGAAGCATGTCTCAAAATGCAACTCATAATTCAGATTTTTTTAGCAATATCCCCAGTTTAACCTGTGACAGAAACCTAATACAATATGACTCATTATATTTCTTTTTCCTTACTAGATAATACATACACTCTTGGAACAATTACAATATTTTAGTGCTCTTGCTTTAAAGCAATACGCTCACCAATGTCTTTTGCATTTTTTGTCATTCTTACCTTCTCCATGTTCGTTTGTTCTATTCTTTGCTTGTGTATAGGACCCAACAGATATACTGGAAGCACAAGCTTCTGTAGGTTGCTTACAGACACTCTGGGGAAAGTAATACCAATAATAAGTTGCATGAAGTTTTAATCATCACATATTACTTATCACCATATATATATTTGTGAAATCATCAGAATTAGAAATTAGATGAGTGCATTTTGAACAAGAATATATTGTACAAGTTTCACTGTCCTAGGCAGTTCAGATTAACTGAGCTCATATATCATTCTGGCTACTGATTGGATAAAGCCAAGATGAGGGACATAGGAACTGTGTTCCCTCCGAATATACACACTGACAAGCATATACCCCAAACAACTAGCATCAGTATATAATCAGTCAACTTTGCACTGCCCAGCAGTTCTAAAAATGCTTTGAAACACTTTTAAGAATGGCACTTGGTGTTCCATAGCATTTTAAATTTGAATGGCCAATTTTTTATTCTGAAAGAATGATACTTGGTAAGATGAGAGTTTCAATTCTGTCACCTTGTGTAGGAATGATAAACTGTTGTACTTGCTTCATTTATTCATCAGAGACTTCGAAAACTTAATGCACTTCAGCAAAATATTTACCGAGTCAAAACTTATTTTAAAAAAGTAAAATATAGTGAGGAAATGTGTCTGTATGTAACATGAACATAACAGCACACACACTTGGGTAAAGTATGCAACACTTTCATTGGAGAAGAAACTAAGAGGTATTTCAAAAGAGAAAGGTGACTCCCATCTCTGAAAAGCTGACTATTTGCAGAGGTGGGAGTCATTTGAACTGGTGCATTGCTGCTTGAAGAAAAAGACAGGCTGTGGGAAATCACAGGAGTGACACAATGGAGAGCCTGTGACCAGATGAAACCAGAAATATGAGATACTCAAAGAGGAAATGCATTCGTGGAAGAAATAGTGTAAAGCCGCAGTAGGGAAAACTAGCTTGCTATGAGAGAGGAATATGCTGACTGGTGAGCTGAGGAGAATCTCACCCATCCAATTAGGAAATGGAGAAAAGCAAGAGATAGATGTTCTCAAAACCACAAACACAAGTTCATTATAAATACATAAAATACATCTAGCATTCAGGGAAATACCCTCCCAAACTCCATTGATATTTCAGCTCATGCCATCCAGAGAGGCATTCATCAAGACTTTAAATAATAAGTGCTGGAGAGGATGTGGGTAAAAATGTACAACCGTACACTGTGGGACTGAAAATCAGGACTTCCCATCTGAAAAGCAGTATGGAGAGTCATCAGAAGATAAGGAATATGAACATCCTGTGCCCAGGGTTCCCAATCCTTGTTCTTATACCCAATTTACAATGATTCTGTATACACATGAGACACTGGAACTTCAATGTTTACAGTGGTTTCTATCACAATTAGAAAGATATGAAATGAGCCCAGATGCACCTTAACACAAAAAATGGATAAATAAACACCTAGAAACTTGGCACTGAATTTGAGCAAACTAGTTTTTCATGATACACCATCATGTCAAAATGAGTCCTCATATAGCATATAAAAACACTGCCCTAAAAATTTCTAAAATATAAAACCTGTAACATCAAAATCCCTTAAGTTTATACAAGGATGATATTTTAAAGCAAACAAGTAGGAAACTTATTATTCTAAGGCCAAATAGAACCTTTTCAGCAAAGGAAAGACTTCATTTTCCCCGCAATGTCAAGGAATATTTGATGTAATCCAAACCTTCCAGGCAGAATCTGAGCGTGTGTTTAGGAGCCTCTCCACTCCTGTTACTTTATCGCGACTTTCTTTCTGGGATATCCGAAAAATATTACCCAGTTTTTTCCTAACTTTTCAAAGACTGAATTTGGCATAAAAATGTGGTTTGGAGGTACCCATAACCATAATCAAGGCGGGAGCAGGAGAGAAACCCAGACATAGAGCTGCTGAGAGAGCTGGCACCTGTAGTCTATGTTAAGAATAGTAGTTCATGGCACTGTCATGCATCATATGGTGCTTGCAGCTCTGTGACAGCAAGGGCCAAGGCTAAATCTGATAGACAAAGGGCAGCCTGCAGTACCATAAACATGAAATGAATACTAGGCATGGTCAACCCACTCTACTGAGAATAATTTAGAATACCTACACCCCTATTAACATTACACAGGCAGTCAAAGGCACCCTCTTAAGAATTACAATATTGCCCTGAGTACATGGGCTCTCAGTGGTGTCTCATCACGAAACACTGCATCCCTTACACCTCCATGATTCAGTCGCCAGGTATCCTCCCACAACTTTAGTTGGTTACTCATCATATGGGCTCAGGATAGTGAGTGACAGGCATGTGCTGAAAGCTCTCATCAGGAAGAGGTGTGTTGCTGCTGTGGACGTTCTGTAGAGTAGAGGTTCACAGCGGTACTGTCTCTTTCAAACTGGTGCTTTGGGAGTAATGAACGTGAGCAACAACTGCTAGTTGAGAATTCAAGGGACAGAAGATCCCATAAGTGCTGGGGCAAGATCAGGTAGAATGGTATTTTCACTGAGTTCTCAGAAGAAGTCACAGATTCTGAAACCAGACCATGTCTCCCATGCTCCAAGAGATTATAGGAAAAGGCCTCAGTGACTTGGAATCATGCACAGTACAAGACCACTGAGTTGGGCTGGGGATGTGGCTCAAGCGGTGCGCGCTCGCCTGGAATGCGTGCGGCCCCTGTTCGATCCTCAGCACCACATACAAACAAAGATGTTGTGTCCACCGAAAACTAACAAATAAATATTAAAAAAATTCTCCCTCTCTCTCTTGTCTCTCTCTCTCTCTCTCTCTCTCTCTCTCTCTCTCTTAAAAAAAAAGACCACTGTGTAAGAAATTCCATAATTGGGGTCTGCATTACAGATTAGTCCCCAGCCTTCATGGATTACTGGGTTTATCAGGCAATTTCTACATCCATAGACCCATCTCTCTGAGTACAAAATCAAATACTGAGAGTAATTTCCTTTGTAACTTTCAAAGTTCCCTCAGCATTATCTGGGAGGAGTTGGGGAGCAAGGAGCAGAGGAGATCCACTTGATCACACCAATGTCAGGGAAGGCCTTTTTGAGCTAGAGCAGATAAAGAAACTGATGGACAATATTTGCATCCTCCAAACCATAAAAAGCTTTAGCTTTCCAAAATTAGAAATCCTGGACAGAAGTGTCTCCATTTCAGTTATATTAGTTTAAGGGGATTGTGAAGATTTTCATGAGTTTGTTTGTGCCTTTTTTTTTCACAATATATATGATTTTCTAAGATTTTTTTTTCAGTTTTCATTTTATTTCCTTTATTACATTTTTATTCTTATTTTATATTCTTTCCTATTGTCATTAATATTGAATTTCATCCTGATTTCCTCTTCAATCTCTGCTTACTATAACCACTTTCATTATCTGTTCTTTTTAAAATTTATCATGATAATTTTATTGTCACTAATCACTTTTTTCGAGTCTTACGAGTATTCTTATTTCCTTTGAACTTCGATTAATTATTAAGTATTATAGAAACCACATTAAATATACAGTTTGTTTATATGCATGTTTTGCTTTAAGCTATGATTGTTCCTAGAGGGTCATCTTTCTCCTTGATGAGATACTGGTGAGTAAATATTTTATGTTAAATATGTTCATTTGGGAATTTGATTCTGAACATGATGGCCTGACCCAAACACATCCCAAAGAAAAATCTGTACACTAAAAGCACACATACATAACAGCTGAACTAAAATGCTTGCAAATTCTCCTCCTAAAATATAGGGCATTATGATACCACAAAAATTTTGCAACTTCCCAGTAACTGCATCCAAGTTCTTTTTATTAATGTCCACTTCAGAGGTGGAATAAAAATGTTTAGTAATTTTCTTGATTTCTTGCATGAAAAGTAAAGGAACTAAAAGTTTTTGTTCGTACTCAAACAGGATTGATGGATACATCCTGAAAGGACCTGATTCTATAATAGGCTGTTTGGTTTCTCCTTTAAGTCTATTTCCTGCCTCAGCCTACATACTGGAGTGTGTAGGGAGACTGGAGTCTTTAATACCATCATGGATTACTGGTAATGGGAAACTAAAATTTTGAGCCTTTGGGAATGATGATCTTTAACATGAATGTGTTCACTGGCCATTTCAATTATATACTCTTCAACTTTCAACTGGATATTTCCGAGGCTTAGATTTAATCCTCATTATGTGAGGAGGTCACACAGAAGAAAATTGAAACAATACTCAAAAAAATCTCCCCACATTACTAAGATGAAGGTTACTTTTAAGCTTCTGTTTAAAATCATGTGATTTCTAAAGCTATTTTCATGTTCATGTTGTGTTACATTTTTAGACTTAAATATTAAATTATGACCTTGATTTCTAAGTATGTATTGTGTGATGTCATTTTGTTTGGCATAATCTTCCTTCCCATCAAAGAAGAGAAATAGACCATGAATTTAAATTGACACATTTACTTACCTGTCCATGGCTTTTATCCATGCCATCAACCCCCTCCTTCAATTCCTCTGATGACATATGGCAATGTGAATCTGGGGATAAATGCATAGATGTACTTTCTTAAACTACTTAAAAGAGTTAGACTGAGTGAAAATCTAGCCAACTAAAAACATAATTGTAATAATCATACAATTTGATTTTCATAATGATACGTTTTTAGGTAAGTTTAATTTTAGGTGAATGTTTATGCTGTTGGAAATTTTTGGATTCTTGTGTCAGCTTGGTGGCTGTACCCAGAGCCATGTGTATCCTTGGCAAGAACGCAAGTACTTACTTCAAATAAAAGGCCTTTATTTTTATTTATTTATTTATTTTTGAAGACAGAGTGTCTGAATATTCCCTGGCTCACTGGGAACCTGACATCAGCCTGCCTCAGTCTCTAACTAAGCTGAAATTACAGATGAGTCCCTCTTCACCCAGGGTGTATTGAGTGATTTAGCAGGGATTTTTACTAATCTAATGCTTCAACAAAACAAGAGTTCACCATATTCAATGCACATGATATCTCAAAGATTCAACCACTCAAAGAAAAATGATATTTTGAAGAAAAAAATGCTAAAATTACAATGGAAAGAAGACACTTCACACTGTTTACTATGTCTTTTTCCTAATAGTAATTTTTAATGAACCACTGCATGTAACTTTGGTGTCAACAAAAAAGTATGTGTATATACGATCACTGTGATACCTTTGACAGTGAACCACATATTCCTTTCCTTTCCTTTACCTGCATTTCTTCTGTTAGGATTCACTCTGTTTTTGGAAGCATTACTCATGGTGCCTATTATTCCTGACATAAACTGTTTTTGCTTCTCTGGCGTTAGCTATCTCAGATCTTGACCCGCAATTGTACTGAGTAAAAATCAGTTGGCCTGTAAGTTATTCATTCTCTGTCTAGTTCACTAGGTCCTGGACTACAGGAGATGTTCTTAAAACACACAGGTTTGAACACCCCATAATTGAGTGTCAGGTAAGTGCCTGAGGCAATAACACTTGGCGTGGATGGTGTCTTTTCTCGAGGTAGGGATGAACGGAGACTCGAGGAGTGAGGCCATCAGCCAGAGGCAGAGAATGGTGAAAATGTGGAAGGCTATAGCATGACATAGAGACAAGGGTTAAGGGGGACGGTATATGTCTGATGATACAGGGATTGGTGAAAACTGCCAGAAGATCATGCAGGTAGAAACGGGCTAAACATACAGTTAGGAAGAATTTGCATTGTGAAAGATGCCTCGAAATGTTGAGATGGTTGGACATACACAGAGCTAACACTTTCATCTAGGCCATGTATCCATATATAGCTGGAACTATCTCAAATCTGTGGGCACATGAGCTTGAGGGGCATGATCATGAATGGAGATGAATAAAGAAAATGCAAAAGTGCACTATGGGGTTGATGCAGGACTGAATGAAGGAATGTCTTCAAAAGGATCTGGGTTCTGTTTTTACCATACAGAGGTAACAGACAAACAACAAGTCAAAGAATAATGAGCAAAGACTCCATTGGGATGTGGAAGAATTTATGGATTGATTACTCTGAGATAAAATTTCAGGAAAGAGTGTTCACCAGCAAATGTTCACTTTAGAAGCAAGGGATAAACTAAAGTATATATGATCATTCCTTTTATTATTTCTTGCCTCAAACTGACCACAAGAGTTGTCAAAGTCAGTACCTAATTAGCATAAAAACAAGTTTGATGCATTTGGTTGATACACTAGATGTCAGGGTAGAGTGCACATTGTCTTTTAAATTAGATTTTCTTGTATTTCACAGACCGGCCTTGACATCTTGGCTTCAAGAAAAATACAAGTCCTCATCATCTCAGGATTCTGGATTTCAATCCTGCTCCCCTGGACCTACTTTTAAAATTGGGTTGGGAAGAAAAATCAGCCTCACAATCCAACTGACAAGTGTCATGACTCCGATTTGGGAAGTTTAATTGTAGAAACACCTAGGATATAGGTTATTTTAAAACATCTTTTCCTCATAGATTTACAGAAATATTTTGAAATGTGGATGCACCACCAACACAGACCTGATGGGGCAAATCCTCCCAACACATGGCACAAATGGATATATCAGGAGTGAAAAGTTTGCTATCATTTCCAAGGTTTAATCATAGGTAGTTTTATAGAAGTTGTACTGCAAAAGTTACCTGATTTCCGTTTTATTTTTTGCTTCCACCATTTTTGTTTTTTGAGAGCTGTATCTTTGCTTTTAATGGTAGGCTTCATGTGCTTGGAGACAAGATAATACGTAAATATTTTACAGTGCATACAGCATGCATTTAATAATATAACACAAACATAGAAGATGATTTACCTTGTATAAAGCATGTACGTCTTTAGATACTGAAAAGCAAATGAAATACATAATCAATAAAATCTGAACATAAAAAGAAAACACACTCATATTCCTACTAAGTGAGTACAGAGCTCAGTCCAATGATAACTATTTTTATTAGCATTGATAAAGATTACATTAGCTTTGGAGTTTTAAGTTTGGGGATTTTTGTTGATCACAAGACTGAAATGTTCTAAATGAATATTGACAATATATCTTTAGTAAATAAGTCTTGCAGTTGAGTTTCAAAAGGTAAGAACACCTTTGTGATCATTATAAATAATTCGGCAAGGGTACATATACAAATGTGAAGACGCAGAATGCTGGAGACCACAGAGATCTGTATTCAGAGAAAGAAAGACGAATACGGAGAATTTCAATGTCAAAGCTGAAGTAGTCAGATGGCAGCACATATGTCAAGTGACCTATGAATTGTTTAATCCATTTTATTATACCTAAGTATCCTGTACCTCAAGATCCAGGGCAAGGTATACTTTATTTCTTATCAGTTATTTTTTTTCTGAACTAATAGGATCAGATATATGCATTTAGAATAACAGCTAATATGAACATGATTGTTTTTTCATACCCATCTGGGACTGTGGCACATCTTCTAATCCTGCTTCCTCTGTTTTAGTGGATATCGGGTTACCCTTTTCACCCGTGTACGAAGATACAGGTCCTGCATCTTAAAAAATATGAGAAAGCATAAAGAATTTAGATATGGTCATCCACAGCAATCTGTGATCTGAAAGCAGGCAGAATTGACAGGACTCAAAAGACTGTCACATAAACACATTAGTAACACTCTTAGTATTTGAGGAATAAATTCCATAAGGAATTCTAGTTTAAAAATGAGTCTGCCATAACACATACAGTCATGATTTCACATATTTTTTTGAGTGTGCTGGCCGATCCAAAAATTAGTTATCAGAATTTAGCACAGGAGTGGAATGTATTCCTGTAGCACAAAGGGACATGGTTTCATTCCAAAGAACCAAAATAATAATAATAATAATGATAATAATAATAATAATAATAATAATCAAAAATAAAACTATCTTTGAAAAAAACAAATTTTCAAAAACACTTGGTCACTGATCTAAATCACTCTTAGGATGCCACACACATGGTGGGGCCTGGTGGGTGTGCAGGACAGATTTGTACAGCAGGTTGCCCTGATTTTTCCAGTCCCTACTTGTTTCAATCACCTGGGGACCAGGAATCATCCCACTTTTGGTTTGAAGGCAGGCACACTGAAAAATGCTGAATTGCATTTTATCATTTTCCCCTCTAAAATTTCCTTGCTGACTTCTTTATTTTCTTCCTCATTTTGCCTCTCTCCTAGTTTTTCATAAAACCCTCTAGAGCAGGAGACTATTTTATTTCCATTTTCTGTTTTTTTGTATGGGTTATTCAAACTCCTTCCTTCCTGGCAATGTAGCAATTTTATGTTAGAAATGTAATTTTTAAATTTTTGTCTTTTGTGTTATCCCCACTACCTAAGAAATATGCACATAATTATTGCAACATTTATTCTGGCAGTTGATCTTCTTCTATCTTGGTTTGTAGGGTCTACTAGCGTTTTTTT
Source organism: Marmota flaviventris (assembly GCF_047511675.1). Taxonomy (NCBI): domain Eukaryota; kingdom Metazoa; phylum Chordata; class Mammalia; order Rodentia; family Sciuridae; genus Marmota; species Marmota flaviventris. Next base: position 1,238,034 of record NW_027287680.1, on the reverse strand, counting down.
TTTTTTTGTCCCACAGGGACATTCTTTGCCTGGCTACAAAAAATGCTGTGGGCATACCAGGATCATTGCAATCACCTTAGAATCTATAGGAAATGTAGAAGGAAAGAACTTCTGAGTCACAATGAGCTTCTGATCATGGCCTCAACAGATGATTCATTATAGTTTGAGAGATCTAGTATAAATTTTGTTGGAATCCATTGCCTCTACCTTAACTAGAATGTAGCTCTGGGTTTCTCCCTAGGATGTTACCCTCAAATGAAAGTTCAGTCAAGCTATTATCTTTCCAAATTTAGTTTTAGATATCTGTGAATTTGGGGACCACTCTGTAACCATTTCTATTTCTTTCCACTTTCCTAATTGGTGTTTCTACCCTATACATTTTTTTGTACAGAGTAGCAACACATTTGGTGTCATTAGATTTTATACATGAAGAATCTTTTGTGATAAACAAACTTGACAATGTGGGAATTCCTTCTTCACTCCTCAATTTTATTCCATTCCAACTGTGACTAAGTCAGGAATGTTGGAAAATTTTTACTTTACACTTCATTCAGCTTTGGACCTGGAAACTCAAAAATGCTTCCCAAATTTTGAAAATGCTGCTCTTTCCCCCCCTCTTATGTAACTGAGGGTCCTTCCTTCCACTGAGTACAACTGCTACCTCTTCCTTCATTGACTCCCTGTAATTAATGCCTGTCTCAGTGTTCATATCCTCTTCTTCTCTTTCATTTCTATTTTACTTTGATTGAAGCATGTCTCAAAATGCAACTCATAATTCAGATTTTTTTAGCAATATCCCCAGTTTAACCTGTGACAGAAACCTAATACAATATGACTCATTATATTTCTTTTTCCTTACTAGATAATACATACACTCTTGGAACAATTACAATATTTTAGTGCTCTTGCTTTAAAGCAATACGCTCACCAATGTCTTTTGCATTTTTTGTCATTCTTACCTTCTCCATGTTCGTTTGTTCTATTCTTTGCTTGTGTATAGGACCCAACAGATATACTGGAAGCACAAGCTTCTGTAGGTTGCTTACAGACACTCTGGGGAAAGTAATACCAATAATAAGTTGCATGAAGTTTTAATCATCACATATTACTTATCACCATATATATATTTGTGAAATCATCAGAATTAGAAATTAGATGAGTGCATTTTGAACAAGAATATATTGTACAAGTTTCACTGTCCTAGGCAGTTCAGATTAACTGAGCTCATATATCATTCTGGCTACTGATTGGATAAAGCCAAGATGAGGGACATAGGAACTGTGTTCCCTCCGAATATACACACTGACAAGCATATACCCCAAACAACTAGCATCAGTATATAATCAGTCAACTTTGCACTGCCCAGCAGTTCTAAAAATGCTTTGAAACACTTTTAAGAATGGCACTTGGTGTTCCATAGCATTTTAAATTTGAATGGCCAATTTTTTATTCTGAAAGAATGATACTTGGTAAGATGAGAGTTTCAATTCTGTCACCTTGTGTAGGAATGATAAACTGTTGTACTTGCTTCATTTATTCATGAGAGACTTCGAAAACTTAATGCACTTCAGCAAAATATTTACCGAGTCAAAACTTATTTTAAAAAAGTAAAATATAGTGAGGAAATGTGTCTGTATGTAACATGAACATAACAGCACACACACTTGGGTAAAGTATGCAACACTTTCATTGGAGAAGAAACTAAGAGGTATTTCAAAAGAGAAAGGTGACTCCCATCTCTGAAAAGCTGACTATTTGCAGAGGTGGGAGTCATTTGAACTGGTGCATTGCTGCTTGAAGAAAAAGACAGGCTGTGGGAAATCACAGGAGTGACACAATGGAGAGCCTGTGACCAGATGAAACCAGAAATATGAGATACTCAAAGAGGAAATGCATTCGTGGAAGAAATAGTGTAAAGCCGCAGTAGGGAAAACTAGCTTGCTATGAGAGAGGAATATGCTGACTGGTGAGCTGAGGAGAATCTCACCCATCCAATTAGGAAATGGAGAAAAGCAAGAGATAGATGTTCTCAAAACCACAAACACAAGTTCATTATAAATACATAAAATACATCTAGCATTCAGGGAAATACCCTCCCAAACTCCATTGATATTTCAGCTCATGCCATCCAGAGAGGCATTCATCAAGACTTTAAATAATAAGTGCTGGAGAGGATGTGGGTAAAAATGTACAACCGTACACTGTGGGACTGAAAATCAGGACTTCCCATCTGAAAAGCAGTATGGAGAGTCATCAGAAGATAAGGAATATGAACATCCTGTGCCCAGGGTTCCCAATCCTTGTTCTTATACCCAATTTACAATGATTCTGTATACACATGAGACACTGGAACTTCAATGTTTACAGTGGTTTCTATCACAATTAGAAAGATATGAAATGAGCCCAGATGCACCTTAACACAAAAAATGGATAAATAAACACCTAGAAACTTGGCACTGAATTTGAGCAAACTAGTTTTTCATGATACACCATCATGTCAAAATGAGTCCTCATATAGCATATAAAAACACTGCCCTAAAAATTTCTAAAATATAAAACCTGTAACATCAAAATCCCTTAAGTTTATACAAGGATGATATTTTAAAGCAAACAAGTAGGAAACTTATTATTCTAAGGCCAAATAGAACCTTTTCAGCAAAGGAAAGACTTCATTTTCCCCGCAATGTCAAGGAATATTTGATGTAATCCAAACCTTCCAGGCAGAATCTGAGCGTGTGTTTAGGAGCCTCTCCACTCCTGTTACTTTATCGCGACTTTCTTTCTGGGATATCCGAAAAATATTACCCAGTTTTTTCCTAACTTTTCAAAGACTGAATTTGGCATAAAAATGTGGTTTGGAGGTACCCATAACCATAATCAAGGCGGGAGCAGGAGAGAAACCCAGACATAGAGCTGCTGAGAGAGCTGGCACCTGTAGTCTATGTTAAGAATAGTAGTTCATGGCACTGTCATGCATCATATGGTGCTTGCAGCTCTGTGACAGCAAGGGCCAAGGCTAAATCTGATAGACAAAGGGCAGCCTGCAGTACCATAAACATGAAATGAATACTAGGCATGGTCAACCCACTCTACTGAGAATAATTTAGAATACCTACACCCCTATTAACATTACACAGGCAGTCAAAGGCACCCTCTTAAGAATTACAATATTGCCCTGAGTACATGGGCTCTCAGTGGTGTCTCATCACGAAACACTGCATCCCTTACACCTCCATGATTCAGTCGCCAGGTATCCTCCCACAACTTTAGTTGGTTACTCATCATATGGGCTCAGGATAGTGAGTGACAGGCATGTGCTGAAAGCTCTCATCAGGAAGAGGTGTGTTGCTGCTGTGGACGTTCTGTAGAGTAGAGGTTCACAGCGGTACTGTCTCTTTCAAACTGGTGCTTTGGGAGTAATGAACGTGAGCAACAACTGCTAGTTGAGAATTCAAGGGACAGAAGATCCCATAAGTGCTGGGGCAAGATCAGGTAGAATGGTATTTTCACTGAGTTCTCAGAAGAAGTCACAGATTCTGAAACCAGACCATGTCTCCCATGCTCCAAGAGATTATAGGAAAAGGCCTCAGTGACTTGGAATCATGCACAGTACAAGACCACTGAGTTGGGCTGGGGATGTGGCTCAAGCGGTGCGCGCTCGCCTGGAATGCGTGCGGCCCCTGTTCGATCCTCAGCACCACATACAAACAAAGATGTTGTGTCCACCGAAAACTAACAAATAAATATTAAAAAAATTCTCCCTCTCTCTCTTGTCTCTCTCTCTCTCTCTCTCTCTCTCTCTCTCTCTCTCTCTTAAAAAAAAAGACCACTGTGTAAGAAATTCCATAATTGGGGTCTGCATTACAGATTAGTCCCCAGCCTTCATGGATTACTGGGTTTATCAGGCAATTTCTACATCCATAGACCCATCTCTCTGAGTACAAAATCAAATACTGAGAGTAATTTCCTTTGTAACTTTCAAAGTTCCCTCAGCATTATCTGGGAGGAGTTGGGGAGCAAGGAGCAGAGGAGATCCACTTGATCACACCAATGTCAGGGAAGGCCTTTTTGAGCTAGAGCAGATAAAGAAACTGATGGACAATATTTGCATCCTCCAAACCATAAAAAGCTTTAGCTTTCCAAAATTAGAAATCCTGGACAGAAGTGTCTCCATTTCAGTTATATTAGTTTAAGGGGATTGTGAAGATTTTCATGAGTTTGTTTGTGCCTTTTTTTTTCACAATATATATGATTTTCTAAGATTTTTTTTTCAGTTTTCATTTTATTTCCTTTATTACATTTTTATTCTTATTTTATATTCTTTCCTATTGTCATTAATATTGAATTTCATCCTGATTTCCTCTTCAATCTCTGCTTACTATAACCACTTTCATTATCTGTTCTTTTTAAAATTTATCATGATAATTTTATTGTCACTAATCACTTTTTTCGAGTCTTACGAGTATTCTTATTTCCTTTGAACTTCGATTAATTATTAAGTATTATAGAAACCACATTAAATATACAGTTTGTTTATATGCATGTTTTGCTTTAAGCTATGATTGTTCCTAGAGGGTCATCTTTCTCCTTGATGAGATACTGGTGAGTAAATATTTTATGTTAAATATGTTCATTTGGGAATTTGATTCTGAACATGATGGCCTGACCCAAACACATCCCAAAGAAAAATCTGTACACTAAAAGCACACATACATAACAGCTGAACTAAAATGCTTGCAAATTCTCCTCCTAAAATATAGGGCATTATGATACCACAAAAATTTTGCAACTTCCCAGTAACTGCATCCAAGTTCTTTTTATTAATGTCCACTTCAGAGGTGGAATAAAAATGTTTAGTAATTTTCTTGATTTCTTGCATGAAAAGTAAAGGAACTAAAAGTTTTTGTTCGTACTCAAACAGGATTGATGGATACATCCTGAAAGGACCTGATTCTATAATAGGCTGTTTGGTTTCTCCTTTAAGTCTATTTCCTGCCTCAGCCTACATACTGGAGTGTGTAGGGAGACTGGAGTCTTTAATACCATCATGGATTACTGGTAATGGGAAACTAAAATTTTGAGCCTTTGGGAATGATGATCTTTAACATGAATGTGTTCACTGGCCATTTCAATTATATACTCTTCAACTTTCAACTGGATATTTCCGAGGCTTAGATTTAATCCTCATTACGTGAGGAGGTCACACAGAAGAAAATTGAAACAATACTCAAAAAAATCTCCCCACATTACTAAGATGAAGGTTACTTTTAAGCTTCTGTTTAAAATCATGTGATTTCTAAAGCTATTTTCATGTTCATGTTGTGTTACATTTTTAGACTTAAATATTAAATTATGACCTTGATTTCTAAGTATGTATTGTGTGATGTCATTTTGTTTGGCATAATCTTCCTTCCCATCAAAGAAGAGAAATAGACCATGAATTTAAATTGACACATTTACTTACCTGTCCATGGCTTTTATCCATGCCATCAACCCCCTCCTTCAATTCCTCTGATGACATATGGCAATGTGAATCTGGGGATAAATGCATAGATGTACTTTCTTAAACTACTTAAAAGAGTTAGACTGAGTGAAAATCTAGCCAACTAAAAACATAATTGTAATAATCATACAATTTGATTTTCATAATGATACGTTTTTAGGTAAGTTTAATTTTAGGTGAATGTTTATGCTGTTGGAAATTTTTGGATTCTTGTGTCAGCTTGGTGGCTGTACCCAGAGCCATGTGTATCCTTGGCAAGAACGCAAGTACTTACTTCAAATAAAAGGCCTTTATTTTTATTTATTTATTTATTTTTGAAGACAGAGTGTCTGAATATTCCCTGGCTCACTGGGAACCTGACATCAGCCTGCCTCAGTCTCTAACTAAGCTGAAATTACAGATGAGTCCCTCTTCACCCAGGGTGTATTGAGTGATTTAGCAGGGATTTTTACTAATCTAATGCTTCAACAAAACAAGAGTTCACCATATTCAATGCACATGATATCTCAAAGATTCAACCACTCAAAGAAAAATGATATTTTGAAGAAAAAAATGCTAAAATTACAATGGAAAGAAGACACTTCACACTGTTTACTATGTCTTTTTCCTAATAGTAATTTTTAATGAACCACTGCATGTAACTTTGGTGTCAACAAAAAAGTATGTGTATATACGATCACTGTGATACCTTTGACAGTGAACCACATATTCCTTTCCTTTCCTTTACCTGCATTTCTTCTGTTAGGATTCACTCTGTTTTTGGAAGCATTACTCATGGTGCCTATTATTCCTGACATAAACTGTTTTTGCTTCTCTGGCGTTAGCTATCTCAGATCTTGACCCGCAATTGTACTGAGTAAAAATCAGTTGGCCTGTAAGTTATTCATTCTCTGTCTAGTTCACTAGGTCCTGGACTACAGGAGATGTTCTTAAAACACACAGGTTTGAACACCCCATAATTGAGTGTCAGGTAAGTGCCTGAGGCAATAACACTTGGCGTGGATGGTGTCTTTTCTCGAGGTAGGGATGAACGGAGACTCGAGGAGTGAGGCCATCAGCCAGAGGCAGAGAATGGTGAAAATGTGGAAGGCTATAGCATGACATAGAGACAAGGGTTAAGGGGGACGGTATATGTCTGATGATACAGGGATTGGTGAAAACTGCCAGAAGATCATGCAGGTAGAAACGGGCTAAACATACAGTTAGGAAGAATTTGCATTGTGAAAGATGCCTCGAAATGTTGAGATGGTTGGACATACACAGAGCTAACACTTTCATCTAGGCCATGTATCCATATATAGCTGGAACTATCTCAAATCTGTGGGCACATGAGCTTGAGGGGCATGATCATGAATGGAGATGAATAAAGAAAATGCAAAAGTGCACTATGGGGTTGATGCAGGACTGAATGAAGGAATGTCTTCAAAAGGATCTGGGTTCTGTTTTTACCATACAGAGGTAACAGACAAACAACAAGTCAAAGAATAATGAGCAAAGACTCCATTGGGATGTGGAAGAATTTATGGATTGATTACTCTGAGATAAAATTTCAGGAAAGAGTGTTCACCAGCAAATGTTCACTTTAGAAGCAAGGGATAAACTAAAGTATATATGATCATTCCTTTTATTATTTCTTGCCTCAAACTGACCACAAGAGTTGTCAAAGTCAGTACCTAATTAGCATAAAAACAAGTTTGATGCATTTGGTTGATACACTAGATGTCAGGGTAGAGTGCACATTGTCTTTTAAATTAGATTTTCTTGTATTTCACAGACCGGCCTTGACATCTTGGCTTCAAGAAAAATACAAGTCCTCATCATCTCAGGATTCTGGATTTCAATCCTGCTCCCCTGGACCTACTTTTAAAATTGGGTTGGGAAGAAAAATCAGCCTCACAATCCAACTGACAAGTGTCATGACTCCGATTTGGGAAGTTTAATTGTAGAAACACCTAGGATATAGGTTATTTTAAAACATCTTTTCCTCATAGATTTACAGAAATATTTTGAAATGTGGATGCACCACCAACACAGACCTGATGGGGCAAATCCTCCCAACACATGGCACAAATGGATATATCAGGAGTGAAAAGTTTGCTATCATTTCCAAGGTTTAATCATAGGTAGTTTTATAGAAGTTGTACTGCAAAAGTTACCTGATTTCCGTTTTATTTTTTGCTTCCACCATTTTTGTTTTTTGAGAGCTGTATCTTTGCTTTTAATGGTAGGCTTCATGTGCTTGGAGACAAGATAATACGTAAATATTTTACAGTGCATACAGCATGCATTTAATAATATAACACAAACATAGAAGATGATTTACCTTGTATAAAGCATGTACGTCTTTAGATACTGAAAAGCAAATGAAATACATAATCAATAAAATCTGAACATAAAAAGAAAACACACTCATATTCCTACTAAGTGAGTACAGAGCTCAGTCCAATGATAACTATTTTTATTAGCATTGATAAAGATTACATTAGCTTTGGAGTTTTAAGTTTGGGGATTTTTGTTGATCACAAGACTGAAATGTTCTAAATGAATATTGACAATATATCTTTAGTAAATAAGTCTTGCAGTTGAGTTTCAAAAGGTAAGAACACCTTTGTGATCATTATAAATAATTCGGCAAGGGTACATATACAAATGTGAAGACGCAGAATGCTGGAGACCACAGAGATCTGTATTCAGAGAAAGAAAGACGAATACGGAGAATTTCAATGTCAAAGCTGAAGTAGTCAGATGGCAGCACATATGTCAAGTGACCTATGAATTGTTTAATCCATTTTATTATACCTAAGTATCCTGTACCTCAAGATCCAGGGCAAGGTATACTTTATTTCTTATCAGTTATTTTTTTTCTGAACTAATAGGATCAGATATATGCATTTAGAATAACAGCTAATATGAACATGATTGTTTTTTCATACCCATCTGGGACTGTGGCACATCTTCTAATCCTGCTTCCTCTGTTTTAGTGGATATCGGGTTACCCTTTTCACCCGTGTACGAAGATACAGGTCCTGCATCTTAAAAAATATGAGAAAGCATAAAGAATTTAGATATGGTCATCCACAGCAATCTGTGATCTGAAAGCAGGCAGAATTGACAGGACTCAAAAGACTGTCACATAAACACATTAGTAACACTCTTAGTATTTGAGGAATAAATTCCATAAGGAATTCTAGTTTAAAAATGAGTCTGCCATAACACATACAGTCATGATTTCACATATTTTTTTGAGTGTGCTGGCCGATCCAAAAATTAGTTATCAGAATTTAGCACAGGAGTGGAATGTATTCCTGTAGCACAAAGGGACATGGTTTCATTCCAAAGAACCAAAATAATAATAATAATAATGATAATAATAATAATAATAATAATAATCAAAAATAAAACTATCTTTGAAAAAAACAAATTTTCAAAAACACTTGGTCACTGATCTAAATCACTCTTAGGATGCCACACACATGGTGGGGCCTGGTGGGTGTGCAGGACAGATTTGTACAGCAGGTTGCCCTGATTTTTCCAGTCCCTACTTGTTTCAATCACCTGGGGACCAGGAATCATCCCACTTTTGGTTTGAAGGCAGGCACACTGAAAAATGCTGAATTGCATTTTATCATTTTCCCCTCTAAAATTTCCTTGCTGACTTCTTTATTTTCTTCCTCATTTTGCCTCTCTCCTAGTTTTTCATAAAACCCTCTAGAGCAGGAGACTATTTTATTTCCATTTTCTGTTTTTTTGTATGGGTTATTCAAACTCCTTCCTTCCTGGCAATGTAGCAATTTTATGTTAGAAATGTAATTTTTAAATTTTTGTCTTTTGTGTTATCCCCACTACCTAAGAAATATGCACATAATTATTGCAACATTTATTCTGGCAGTTGATCTTCTTCTATCTTGGTTTGTAGGGTCTACTAGCGTTTTTTTTTTTTTTGTCCCACAGGGACATTCTTTGCCTGGCTACAAAAAATGCTGTGGGCATACCAGGATCATTGCAATCACCTTAGAATCTATAGGAAATGTAGAAGGAAAGAACTTCTGAGTCACAATGAGCTTCTGATCATGGCCTCAACAGATGATTCATTATAGTTTGAGAGATCTAGTATAAATTTTGTTGGAATCCATTGCCTCTACCTTAACTAGAATGTAGCTCTGGGTTTCTCCCTAGGATGTTACCCTCAAATGAAAGTTCAGTCAAGCTATTATCTTTCCAAATTTAGTTTTAGATATCTGTGAATTTGGGGACCACTCTGTAACCATTTCTATTTCTTTCCACTTTCCTAATTGGTGTTTCTACCCTATACATTTTTTTGTACAGAGTAGCAACACATTTGGTGTCATTAGATTTTATACATGAAGAATCTTTTGTGATAAACAAACTTGACAATGTGGGAATTCCTTCTTCACTCCTCAATTTTATTCCATTCCAACTGTGACTAAGTCAGGAATGTTGGAAAATTTTTACTTTACACTTCATTCAGCTTTGGACCTGGAAACTCAAAAATGCTTCCCAAATTTTGAAAATGCTGCTCTTTCCCCCCCTCTTATGTAACTGAGGGTCCTTCCTTCCACTGAGTACAACTGCTACCTCTTCCTTCATTGACTCCCTGTAATTAATGCCTGTCTCAGTGTTCATATCCTCTTCTTCTCTTTCATTTCTATTTTACTTTGATTGAAGCATGTCTCAAAATGCAACTCATAATTCAGATTTTTTAGCAATATCCCCAGTTTAACCTGTGACAGAAACCTAATACAATATGACTCATTATATTTCTTTTTCCTTACTAGATAATACATACACTCTTGGAACAATTACAATATTTTAGTGCTCTTGCTTTAAAGCAATACGCTCACCAATGTCTTTTGCATTTTTTGTCATTCTTACCTTCTCCATGTTCGTTTGTTCTATTCTTTGCTTGTGTATAGGACCCAACAGATATACTGGAAGCACAAGCTTCTGTAGGTTGCTTACAGACACTCTGGGGAAAGTAATACCAATAATAAGTTGCATGAAGTTTTAATCATCACATATTACTTATCACCATATATATATTTGTGAAATCATCAGAATTAGAAATTAGATGAGTGCATTTTGAACAAGAATATATTGTACAAGTTTCACTGTCCTAGGCAGTTCAGATTAACTGAGCTCATATATCATTCTGGCTACTGATTGGATAAAGCCAAGATGAGGGACATAGGAACTGTGTTCCCTCCGAATATACACACTGACAAGCATATACCCCAAACAACTAGCATCAGTATATAATCAGTCAACTTTGCACTGCCCAGCAGTTCTAAAAATGCTTTGAAACACTTTTAAGAATGGCACTTGGTGTTCCATAGCATTTTAAATTTGAATGGCCAATTTTTTATTCTGAAAGAATGATACTTGGTAAGATGAGAGTTTCAATTCTGTCACCTTGTGTAGGAATGATAAACTGTTGTACTTGCTTCATTTATTCATCAGAGACTTCGAAAACTTAATGCACTTCAGCAAAATATTTACCGAGTCAAAACTTATTTTAAAAAAGTAAAATATAGTGAGGAAATGTGTCTGTATGTAACATGAACATAACAGCACACACACTTGGGTAAAGTATGCAACACTTTCATTGGAGAAGAAACTAAGAGGTATTTCAAAAGAGAAAGGTGACTCCCATCTCTGAAAAGCTGACTATTTGCAGAGGTGGGAGTCATTTGAACTGGTGCATTGCTGCTTGAAGAAAAAGACAGGCTGTGGGAAATCACAGGAGTGACACAATGGAGAGCCTGTGACCAGATGAAACCAGAAATATGAGATACTCAAAGAGGAAATGCATTCGTGGAAGAAATAGTGTAAAGCCGCAGTAGGGAAAACTAGCTGGCTATGAGAGAGGAATGTTTTGACTGGTGAGCTGAGGAGAATCTCACCCCTCCAAATAAGAAATTAAGAAAAGCAGGGATAGACAGTTCTCAAAACAAAAAATACAATTTCCCTACAAATACATAAAAAAATTAAACATATTTAGCATTCAGGGTAATACCATCCAACCCTCTATCCCTGAAGCTTGTCATAACTAAGTCATGACAATGTGTTTTGCTGTGGGGAAGGATCCTAGTGTCTTTGACTCTCACTTCCTCTTCTGATAGAAGAGCTGAATACTTACCTCACCATATTTTTGTGAAAAAAAAAATTAAACATATGTAGCATTCAAGGAAATACCATCCAAAAGTCCATTGATATTTCAGCCCATGCCAGTCAGATAGGCATTCTTAAAGTATTCAAATAATCAGTGCTGGAGAGGACATGGGTAAAAATATACAAGCATACTCTGTGATACTGAAAATTAGGACTTTCCATTTGGAACATAGTATGGAGAGTTTCAGAGTACTAGGGATATGAACATCATATGACCTAGGTTTCCCAACCCTTCTTCTTATTTACAATGTATAATAATTTCTGTATACACATGAGACACATTTACTTCAATGTTTACAGTGGTTTCTGTCACAATTAGACAGAAATTGGTGGTGGACCTGAAAATTAGTTCAGCCAATCTGGAATGCAGTATGGAGATACCTTGGAAAATTTGGAATGAAATCACGATTGACTCAGCTATCTCACTTCTTGGCTTATACCCAAAGGACTTAAAAACAGCATACTATAGGGACTTGGCCTTATCAATGTTTATAGCAGCACAATTCAAAATAGTTTAATTGTGGAACCAACCCATTTGCCCTTTAGTAGATGAATGGCTTGGGAAACCTGGGTATATATACACAATGGAGCCCTACTCAGCATTAAAGAGAAAAAAATCATGGTATTTGCAGGTAAATGGATGGAATTGGAGAATATAATGCTTTGTGAAGAAAGCTAATCCCAGAAAAATAAATGCTGAATGTTTTCTTTGATATGAGGATGCTGACTCATAATGGTGATGGGTGGGGAGCATGGGAGGAATGGAAGATCTTTAGATAGGGCAAAGGGGAGGGAGGGGAAGGGAGGGTTAAGGGGGTAGGAATGATGGTGGAATGAGTTAGACATCATTACTATAAGTACATATATGAAGACACGAATGGTGTAATAATACATCGTGTACAATCAGTGAAAAATTGTGCTCTATATGTGTAATATGAAATGAATTGCATTTTGCCATTGTGTGTAACAAATTAGAGTGGATAAATAATTTAATAAAAAAAGAATAGAAGCTCATGGCTCTGTCATGGAATCATTTTGTTTCCAGCAAGTGCCAAGGTTAAGTCTGGTAGAAAAAGGCTGCATGCAATATCATAAACATGAAAATGAATACTAGAATAATTGGAATAGTTACCCCCATTAACATCACACAGGCAGTTGGAGGCACCCTCTTAAGAATTACAATATTTCCTGAGGACAAAGGCTCTCAGTGGGGTCTAATTTTAGTCACTCTGTGTTAAAGATCAGGTACCCCTGCATACCTTATATTTCCATAATGCTGTAGCCACCATTCTTCAGATAACTGAATTGTTACTGAACTTATGGGCTCAGGTTAGTGAGTGACAGGCATGTGCTGAAAGATCTCATCAGGAAGATGTGTATTGCTGCTGTGGTCATTCTGTAGAGTAGAGGTCCACAGAGGTATTGCCTCTTTCAAACTGGTGCTTTGGGAATAATGATAGTAAGCAAGAACTGGTAGTTGAGAATTCAAGGGACAGAAGATTCCAGAAGTGCTTGGGCAGGATCAGTAGAATGGAATTTTCACTAAGTTCTTAGAAGAAGTCATAGATTCTGAAACCAGGCCATGTCTCTCATGCTCCAAGAGGTTGTAGGAAAAGGCCTCAGTGACTTGGAATCATGCACAGTATAAGACCACTGAGTAAGGAATTCCATAATTGGGGTCTGCATTACAGATTAGTCCCCAGCCTCCATGGACCACAGGGTTTATCAGGCAATTTCTACATTTTATAGACCCATGTCTCTGAGTACATAAACTAATACTAAGTGTGCATTGCCTCTGCAACTTTCAATGTTCCCTCAGCATTCTCTGGGAGGTGTGGGAGAGAAAGGAGCAAAGAAGATCAGCTTGTACTCTCCACTATCATGGTAGGCTGTTTGAAGCTAGTGCAAAAACAATAACAACAACAACAACAACAAAAACCTGCTGAACCGTTTTTGCATCTCAAAAACCCCTAATAGTTATATGCTTTCAAAATTAGAAATACCCCCCCCCAAAATTGTCTCCATATCATTTGCTTTAGTAAAAGTGAAATCTGAAAAAGTTGTTCTTGCTCTTTTCAGTTTTTTCTTTGTTTTTGTATGGGGTTTCCATGTCATTTGTTTTTTTCATGTTCTGATTTTCTAATATATTTTCATTCATTTCATATTTTGGTTGCTGGATCCCTTTTTTATTCCATTTGAAATCTCCTTCTATTCTCATTTCTTTGAATTTGATCCTCATCTCCTTTTCAGTCTCTGCTTACTCTCACCACTTTCATTCTCTGTTCTTTTTAAAATTATTATGATAATCTTATTATCCCTGAGGCTTTTTTTGTCTTGCAAGATGAACATTATTATTACCTACTCCTTCTTTTAATTTTGTGCTGTTTTAGATATCATTTAAAAGCTAAATTTTATTTGCATGTGATATATGTTTTGTTTAAAGGTATGTTTATTTCCAGAACTTATTCTTTCCAAAAGACGAGATGCTAGTGAGTGAATATAGCTTGTTAAATGTTCATTTATAGGTTTGATGCCAAAATATATGCCATGCTCCAGACACATCACATAGATTAACCTGCACTCTTAAAAGACACATACATGACATGGAAGAGAAATCCATTCAAATGCATGAAAAATAACAAAAGCAACAGGAGAAAGAGAGGCATTAAGACACCTCCAAAATTCCACAAACTGTCAAAAACTTCATCCAAGGTCTTCTTCCTAACATCCACTAAAGAGGTCTAATAAAAACATTTAGTAATTTTATTGATCTTGCATGAAAAGAAAAAGAAAATGAACTAGAAAGTTGTTTGTACCTTAACAGATGTATACCTCCTGAAAAATTCTGATTTCATTAACAGACTCTTTGGTTTCTAATTAAGCCTATTTCTTGCCTTGTCTTAGACTAAGACATTGGAGTTGAGAGAGAATGGAATCTTTAACCCATGCATGAATTACTGGTAATGAGAAACTAAAATATTGAGCCTTTGGGAAAGATGGTCTTTTAATAAGAATGTGTTCACTGGCCATTTTATTTATATATTTTCCTTTTTTTTTTTACTGTTTTTTTTAAGTCTCATTTTCTCATCACGTAGGGAGATCACATAGAAGAAAACTGAAAGAATATTCAAATAATTGCCTCAATTGCTAGAATACAGTTTGCCATTAAGCTTCCTTGATTTCTAATACTATTTTAATGTTCATGTCCAGTTACATTCTTTTAGATGTGAGTGGAAATTATGATGTTTGATTCCCAAAATCCTATGCTAAGAGGTCATTTCATTTGGCCTAATTTACCTTCTGGAATCAAAGCAAAGAGAAATACACCAGGAATTTAAACTGATCCATTTACATACCGGTTCCTGGCTTTTTTCAGTGCCCATAAGCCTCTCCTTCTTTTCTGCTGATGACATGTCCGAATGTGACTCTGTTGACAAATGTATAGTTTTACTTAGAACTGTTAGAATGAGTGAAAACCTACCCAAATAAAAAGGGAAAATTTTAATAATCATATAATTTAATCCTCACAATTATATTTTTTAAGTTAAGCTTAACTTTAGGTGAATGTTTATGTTGTTTGAAACTTTTTGATTGTTGTTTGTGTTGGGGCCTAGTGATTGTACCCAGGGACCTGTGAATCCATGGCAAGAGCTGTAGCACTCACTTCAAATCCAGGCCTTTTATATTTGGAGACAGGAGGTCTGTAAATTCCCTGGCTGAATGAAAACCTGCCATCAGCCTGCACTAGCATCTGAAGTCATAGATGTTCCCCTCTTTATCCTAGGCACATTGAGTTATTTACAGAGTAATTATACTTAAGACCCTAGAGGTCACCATGTTCAATGCATATGATAACTAAAAGTTTTACTCATTCAAAGAAAAAGGATATTTTGCAGAAAAAAAATGTGAAAATTACAATGGAAAGAATTAACTTCACACTGTTTACTTTATTTTTTTTCCTTATAATAACTTTTAAATAACTACTGCATATAATGTTTGGTGTCTGCAAAACAAAACAAAGCAAAATAAAGTTGTTGACAGTTACACATTTACCAGTGAACTCCTTCCTTCTTTCTTTTCCTTTTTTTTGCATTTCTTCTATCAGGATTCGCTCTGGTTTTGGAAGCACTCCTCATAGTGCCTGTTATTCCTCAAATAAACTGGTATTGCCCCCCTGGTGCTACCTCATATGTTGACCTGCTTTTGTACTGGGTGATAACCACTTGACCTGGAATTTATTCCTTTTTCTATGTAGTCCATCAGGTCTGATTTGATGCTCAAAGGATGTTGAATGTTAACACAGAGTGTATGGGCTTCAGAAAGTGACTAACAGGAATGTGCTGAAAACTTCGATAAGGAAAAGGTGTATAGTGCCTGTTGAACAGTTTGTAGAGTACAGGTCAACAGATGCACTGCCTCTTTCAAAGGGGTCCTTTGAGAATAATGATAGTGTGGGATATTGGATCCTATACTTAGGGACAAAACCACATAAAGTGCAAATTTTTCTTCAGTATTTCCTAATTTATGAAGTATGGGGAAATTTTACTTTATGCCTCATTTAACTTTGGAACTCATGTTTTTTGCCATATTTTTGAAAGCTCTGCTCTTTTTTCTTCTCATAGGAGACCTGAATTTCCTTTCCTTCACTGACTATACCTTCTTCCTTTTCCTTCATTGACTCCCTCTATAATCACTTCCTTTCTCAATTTTTATTCCCTCTTCTTTGCTCCTTTTTGTTATTTATGAATTTTCTGTGATTGAAGCATGTATCAAAAATGCAACTCACATTTCAGTTTCTTTGCAATACCTGTGGGCTGAAACCTAATAAGATATGTCACTTATTAACTTTTTTTCTTATTAGATATTTAACAGTTGAACTGTGTGAACAATTAGAATATACTATTGCTCATGTTTTAATGCAATTTTCTCATCAATGTATTTTGTATCCTATAAGGTTCTTACCTTGTACTGGTCCATTTACTATCTTCTTTCCTCTTTGATAGGACTCATCAGATATACCAGAAGTACACACCTGTGGATGTTGCTCAGTTTCATTCTGATAAAATTTATATCAAAAATGAGTTGAATACAGGTTTTATCATTTCTTTTAGACATCACCATATTTCTAGTTGTGAAATCATGGGAATTAGAATTTAGACCAGTACATTTTGAGAAACAAAAATTTCCATAAGAGACACTCTCCCATGCACTCCAAATGAAACTAAATTTTTCTCTTCATCTCTCTGTTGATGGGTTAAAACTCAGATGGAGGACATAAGGAATGTGTTTCCTGGAAACAAAATCTGAGGTCCCTACATCCAAATCAACTAGCATCAGCTTAATTAGTCAAATTTCCATTCCATAGCAAATCCACAAATGCAGTAGAATACTTATTTAAAACTCTTTTGAGAAATGTACTTCATGTTATATAGCTTTAAGCATTTAAATAATGGATGGCCAAATTTTTAGTGATAAATTGATACTTGATGTCATAAGAGAGTTTCAATTCTATCACCAGAATTAGTAAGGAAACATTGTTCACTTGGTTCATTTCAGTTGTCAGACACTTCCAAAATTTAATATCTTTCAGCAAAATATTTACTGAGTCAAATCTCATTATTTTAACAAAGGAGAAAATGTGGAAATAAATGTGCCTATATTTTACTGGGACATAACAGCACACACAATTTGGGTAGAGTATGCAACATTTTCCATCGAAGAAAGAATAAAAGGTGTTCTAGTGGAGAAACATGGCAGAACAGAATCATACAGTGCTTACTCACTGATTATTTTCATAGTTGGGAATAAAATGTGTGTGACTGCATAACAAAAAATGGGCTGTGGAAAGCCACTACAGAGAGCCAGTGACTAGATAAACTCCAGAAATATTGGCTTTTAAAAGCAGAATGCATTCATAAATGAAATAAGATGCAACAGTGCCAGGAGAAACATAGCTGGGCAAAAGAGAAGAATCTCCCCTCTGGTGGGTTTAAGAGAATCTCAGCAATTCAATTAGTAAATGGAGGAAAGCAATAAATAAACAGGCCTCAAAATAAAAAAGAAACAAATTGCCTAAACACATATGAAAATAATTTCAACATCTCTAGCATTCACGAAAATATCATTCACAACTCCATTGACAGTTCAGCTCACCCCTATCAGAATGGCAATTATCAAGTATTCAAATAATAAGTGCTGAGGAGGATGTGGGGAAAAACAATCATACACTGTGAGACTGAAAATTAGGACTTCCACTCTGGAACGGAATATGGAAAGTCCTCAGAATACTAGGAATATAATCACCATATGACCCAGGTTTTTCACCCCTTGCTATTTATCCCTGTGTACTAAAATTAGTATACACACATGACATATGAACTTCAATATTACAGTGGAAATCATAATTAGAAAGTTTGGGAAATGATTCAGATGTTCATAAAAAGAAGAATTGAAAAAGTTCGTGTGGAGATACTTGGCACAGAATTTGAGCATAATAGTTTTTCATAGTACACTATTATGTCAAAATGAAACCCACATAATATATAAAATAGTGCTCTAAAAATTTCTAAATTATAAATATTATATCATCAAAACCTCCCTTATTTTATACACATGATATTTTATACAAAAACAATAGAAACATAATTTAGATTACTCTAAATTTAAATATAACTTTCTTACCCATTGAGAGACTTGGATTCTAATGAGTTTGTTAAAAAAAAAAAAAAAATGGGTGCACTGCAGAAACTTCAAGGCAGAATTTGAGTGCATGCACAGTAGTGACTGCCTCTTTCAAACAGGTACTTTGAGAAAAATGATAGGAGCCTCTTCTCTCTTTTATCTAAGCATGCTTACTAGGATATCAGAAAACAAAGCCTTTCTTTTTTTAACTTTTCTAAGACTGAACTATTGCATAAAAACAGTGAGTTGGAGGAACCCACAACAACAATCAAGGTGGGTGTATGAGAGAACTCAGATATAGATTTGCTGAGACCTCTGGGCAGCTAGAGCATGGTCTTGTGGTCTACCTAATCTAAAGTATCTCATGGCACTTTCATTGAAATGCAGTATTTGCAGCTTATGATACAGATGTGTCTGATAGAAAACTGTCATGACAGCACATGGCATATGTGAGTCTGGTAGAAAATTGACTGCATGCAAAATCACACACATGAGCAGACATTCAAGATATTCAACCTACTCTGCTGAGAGGCATTGGGAGTAGTTGCCCCCATTTCCACCACACAGTGGTCGGAGTCACTCACCTAGTGAATTCCAATAGATTCCTCACTACAAAACCCTTTTAGAAGAGTCCAATTGTAGGGACTCTGTGTGAAAAGATCAGAAACCACTACATGTCTTGTAGCTACAAGAAGCTACCCCAGCTATCCTCACAGGATGGTAGATGTTCAACTTGATCATATGGACTCAGAGTAGTGATTGTCAGAAATGGGCTGAAAACTTTTATAAGAAAGAGATGGGTTGTGCCTGTTGGGCAGTTTGTAGAACAGAGATCCACAGGGGCACTGCCTCTTTCAAATGGGTGCTTTGAGAAAAATGACAGTGAGCAAGAGTTTTCAGTGGCTACTAAGTTATATGTTCATAATTTCAACTGGCTATTTATAAGTTTCAAAATTATTCTTCATCATTAAATGAGGTTACAGAGATAAAAGCACTCAATATTCAAAAAATTGTTCAATTGCTCTTACAAAACTTACCCTTAGTCCACTATGTTTCCTAAGCTATTTTCATGTTGATCACAAGTTATTTGCTTTAGACTTAAATATTAAACCATGTTTGGATTACAAAAGGGTATTCTATGAGGTCATTTCATTTGGCATAATTTACATTCTGAGCGCAAAAAAAGTGGGTGGGGGGGAATAAACCAGGAATTTAAATTGACATATTCACATACCAGTTGTGGGTTATTTTCAGTGTCCTTGAGACTTTCCTGTTCTTCTGCTGATGACATGCCAAAATGTGACTCTGTTGATTAATGAATAGATTTACTTAACTATTTAAACAATTAGAATTGTGAAAATCTATACAAATAAAGGGAATAATTGTAACAACAGTATATGTTAAGTTTTCCAACTATAATTTTAATTTAAGCTTACTCTTAGGTGAATATTTATTTTTTGAAACCTTTAAATTTATGTTTGTGTGTGGTCTGAATATTATATTCAGGGATTTGTGTATTGTTGGCAAAAACTGTAGCACTTATTTCAAATCCCAACCTTTTTTTTTTTTTTTTTTAATTTGCAGACAGGTTTTCTGTAAGATTCTCTGTCTGGCAGAAAGCATGCCATTGGGCTGCCTCAACTTATAAAATATCAACATTTGCAGATATTCCCCCTCTGTACCAGTATATATTGAGATCTTTAAAAAGTAATTTTACTGATTCAATACTTCAGAATACCACTTGGAGAGAAATGGGGTGTCACCAAGTTGAATGCATATAATTCACATGTTCATCCACTCAAGGTAAAATTGCAAAAAAAAAAAAAAAATACCATGGAAACAAGAAATATCACAATGTTTTCTTTTTCTTCATCCAAAGGGTAAGTTATAAACAATTGCTATACATCATTTTGGCAGCCCAAATGATTGATCACATTTACACTTCATCATAAGAATTCCAATTTATACCTTCATCAAGAGAACTCATATTTCTTTTCCTTTTCTTTCTTGAGATATATATTCACAGAAAGTTTTATATATACATATAACTTTTTATTATGCCTGTTATTCCTGACACAAACTGGTTTTGCTTTTCCTGGGGCTACCTCAGATACTTGACCAGCTTTTGTACTGTATTACAACTACTTAGACCTGAAAATTATTCCTTTGATGTTTATCAAAGTTCTTTGCAGAAAATTGTACTGTAAAAATTACCTGATAGTTGCTTTTGATATTTTTTAGTTTTAGGTGGAAACAATATCTTTATTTTATTTTTATGTGGTGCTGAATTACGGGGGCTGCTTGTACATCATGTTAGTGTCAAAAGTTTTATATATTTCCATCCATGATTGAGTATGTGGTAAGAGCTAGAAGAGCTAGAAGAGATAACCAGGGTTTGTGTCTTTTCTGGAAAAAAACAGAGACCTAAGTAGTGAGGACATCATCAAGACACAGGAAATGGTAAGAGCATAAAAATCTATAGTGTGATATAGAGACAAGTGTTAAGTGGGACAGTATTTGTCTGAACATAAAGGGATTGGTGAGGATAATTTCCAGAGGAGAGTTCAGACATGAAAAGGGCTAAAGATACAGAGGTAGAAAGAATTTGTATCATGAGTTATTTCTAAAAAAATTAAGATTGCTTGACATCCTCAATCTAAAGAGGGCCAATGATCATATATTCAGAATAGCAAGACCATTCTCAATGCTGTGGGTTGGTGAATGTGAGGGGCATGTGAATAAATAGAGATGAATAAAGAGAGAGCATTGCAGGCCTGAATGCTGTAATGGAGGGACTGTTTCCAGATATACAGAAAATGGAAGAATTTCAGTGGCCCATGTATAACAAAGTTCAATGAAGTGAACAAATTAAAAGCTAGGCTCTTGGGTAGGGAGATTCTGCTCCTGACTGTTACTCAAGGTTTCAAATGAGATGTGTAATAAAACACAGAAACTGTGAATTTTGCTTTCATTTACCATGTGGTTTCTTCTATGGCAACATCTTCCTATGTTGAGGGAACTCATTTAGGTCCTTGGTGGGCAATTTCCTTGAGCCTGGATTTACCAAGCCCACCAGTGAATCCGTGAAGTCAGTGGGTGAAACTCAGTGGAAAATAAACTGCTTAACATGTAAAAAGATTTGGATTAAGGTCCCTAACAAT
Source organism: Marmota flaviventris (assembly GCF_047511675.1). Classification (NCBI taxonomy): domain Eukaryota; kingdom Metazoa; phylum Chordata; class Mammalia; order Rodentia; family Sciuridae; genus Marmota; species Marmota flaviventris. Next base: position 1,216,500 of record NW_027287680.1, on the reverse strand, counting down.
GTAGGGAAAGCCAGTAACAAAACACACCAATAAAATGTGACCAAACAAAAGTATTTGGGGATTTATTTCTCTTAGTCTAAATTCCAAGAAAGTATTTTATCCCATAAACAGTATTCATTTTATAGGAAAGGGATTAAAATGAAGAATGTATGATTATACATTGAGTAATTTCTTACTTAGTATTTGACCCATGAGTGGTGGAGAACATGGAATGTTCATAAACAGAACAAATGTTTGATGGATCTGGTGATTTACTGAGTGTTATAATAGAGTCAATATTTTTTTTAGATGTGTTTTTCTTGTGTTTCACAGAATAGCCTTGACCTACTGAGTTCAAGCAATATCTGTTTTTTCAGTCTCACAATTACCTGAAACTACAGCCTAGCTCTCCAATAAGCTTTTTACAACATTGTGGGGAAAGAAAAACCACCTCATAATCCCACAAACAGGGTTAATGTCTCCAGTTTGAGAACTTCACGTAGAAACATCTGAGTTACTGATTACTTTTGAAAATCTTTTTTTACGCTTTTTATAAAAAATTTCAACACATCTATGCAAACATAGACACTGGTCTATTGGGCCAAATTTTATCAAAATATTGTATTTAAAACAAAATGAGTGGAAAGTGTGCTAGCATTGTAGATGTTTATCATAGCTCTTTGCAGAAAATTGTACTGTAAAAATTACCTGATATATATTTTTTAATATTTATTTTTTAGCTTTAGGTGGAAACTATATCTTTATTTTATTTTTATGTGGTTCTGAGGATCAAACCCAGTGCCTCATGCATGCTAGGCGAGCACTCTACCATTGAGCCATAATTCCAGCCCCATATCTGATAGTTTTTGTCCATTCTTCCATCCTTACGTTTTATTCCAGGCTAAATAAACACTATTTCTTTTCAAAGAAATTCACATGAAGTAATTTGTTTAGATACATGCTTTTAGAATAGCAGCTAATATATGAAGGAGCTATTTTGTTTGTTTGGGTTTTTTTTGTTTGTTTGTTTCTTTAATCATACACGTGTGGGACACTGATGAAATTTCTTTTCTTTTATCCTTTGGTTTAACCAATATCAAGTTTCTTGACCCCACTCTCATGAGAAGATACAGGTCCCACATCTAAGAAACAATGTATGAAAAACATAAAGAATTAAGATATGGGGACTGGGGTTGTGGCTCAGTGGTGCAGGGGGCTGGATTCAATCCTCAGCACCACAGAAAAGTAAATAAATAAAAATAAAGGTATTTTTATTGTATATCAACTACAACTAAAAAATACAATATTTTAAACTACAACTAAAAAATATTTTAAAAAAGAATTAAGATATGGTATTCCAAAGGAAAAATGATCTGAAAGCTCACAGAATACCATAAATCAGTAAACATTTCTATTTCAAAGTTAATGTCATATATTCAAGGAATAACAATCTTTGTTTTCAAGGTATAAACTCAATAAAGACTTTGTTTACAAAATGAATCTGGTTTAGTAGATTTTTGTCAGCTTTTCAAGTATTCATGGCCATGCTGCATTATCAGAAAATTAGTAGTCTAGGGATGAGTATGGAGCTCAGTAATGCGAGTGCATTCCTAGAATGCCCAGGGCCAAGTTTTCATTTTGAGGGAACATAACCAATAAGTAAACAACTAGCTGTCTTTACAATAAATACATCAAAGACAGTATGAACTCATCTGTCTATCTCATAAGGATTCCACACACATTGTGGTGCCTGATACTTACGAAGATGAGAAGTTTGTAGCTACAGGCTGCATAATGAAGTGATCCACAATAAACAAAACAAACCACCACCATAATCTGAAAGCTTGCAGAGTGATCATATATAAATAAACTCCCTTACTTCAATGTTATTGATATACAAAGAATAACCACCATCTTGGTGTTCAAGGGAAAACTCACTAAAGATTTTAGAAGAAAAAATGAAACTGGCATGGCATATCTTGATAGTTATTCAAGTATTCTCATACAATGTCTGGATGAACAGAAAATTAGCTATCTGGAGATGAGAATTTATCTCAATAATAAAGTATATTAGTGGCAGGTCAAGGGACAGGATTTTATTTCAAAGCACCAATACAGTAATAATATTAATAATAAAAAATTTAGCAGCATCAAAAACACTAGGCTTCTCAGCTGAATGAATCACATGAATGGCACATATATCATGGTACCTGGTAGGTATGAAGGGGAGAAGTTGGTAGCTGCACATTGCCCCAATTCTTCCAGTCCATACTGGTTCCAATCATCTCTGGACCAGGAATAGTCTCACCTTTGGTCTGAAGGCAGATAAACTGAAAGAAGTTGGGCTGCCTTCTCTCAGTTTCAACATGATTCCCTCCAAAATTACATAGAAAACTCGTTGGTTCCTTCTTCATTTTTCCCTTCCTTTAAACATTTTCAAAGCAACTTCTAGAGGCTTTTGTTTGAAACCGTAAATTTTACATTCTTTGGTTCAATTATTCCCACTCCTTCTTGCCTCCCTATATAGGAAATGTATCATGGAAGTATAATTTGTATGTCTTTGTCTTTTGAGACCTTCCCTCTTTCCAAGATATATCCTCACAGGAAAGCAAGATGTATGCTTACACTTCATCTGCTTGTCTCCTGAAGTATAGGAACAAATAGGGTTCATTTACATTTCCCAAAGGACATCAGTTTCCTAGCTATGAACAATGTTGTCTGTGGATGAGGCTCATTGAAATGACCTTAGCAAATAATGTTTATCATAGTTTAAAAATATAATGTTTTTCATAATGGAAATGTGGAAGGAAAGATCTACTGCCTCAGAATGAGCTTCTGAACATGGTCCCCAACAGTCAATGCATAGCAGTTTGAGATTCCCAGTGTGAACTTGGTCTTCTTCCACTTCTCATACTTTAACATGAATTTATCTCTCAGTTCCTCCCTACAAAGTCCCTCTAAATGAAAGTCTAAATGGAGCCATAATATTTCCAATGGGAATTTTAGATATCTGTGGTTTGGACATCACTCTATAACCATTCATATTTCTTTATATTCCCATTTTTGTTTCTGCCCTATATAATTTTGTTGTTATAGGTAGTAGCAACATGTTGCATTCATTAAAATCTGTACATACATAATAATTTTTGCTAAAAGAGCTTAGGCCTGAGTGATTAGTTCTTCACTCTTAATTTTTTTTCAAAACATACTAAGAAAGATTGAAATAATTTTACTTATGTATTAATTGATATTTGAAATGGAAACTTACATTTCTTCCCCATTTTGAAAACCCTGTTTTTATTTTCCTTCTCATAGGTGATTTGAATTTCCTTTCCTCCACTGAGTACAACTGCTGCTTTTTTCTTCATTGACTCATTGTACTAACTATACTTATCAGTTTTCCTTTCCTCCTTCTCTATTTTTTGATTCTCTTGTGCATCATGACATGTAGAAAAATGCAATTCATAATTCAGTTTTTTAGCAATACCCCTAATTTATTCTGTGAATGAAATAAAATAGTATATGCCACATATTGCCTTCCTTTTTTCTTTCTAGCTATTTAAAAGGAACATCATTAAAACAATAAGAATAGACTACTGCTCATGAATGAAGGCAATATTCTCTCCAAAGTATTTTTTATTATATATATATACACTTACTTTTTATATATTCATTTTCTCTCTTCTTTGCACTTTGATGGGACATACCAGATATACTAGAAGCATAATCCTTTGGCTGTTTATCAGAGACACTCTGGAAAAATTAATGTTAATAATGAATTTTATAAAGATTTCATCATCATATTTGGACATCACCATATTTCTAAATGTAAAATCATGGGAATTAAAACTTTTACAAGTACATTTGGAGCAACAAATATTTCCATAAAAGACTCTATCCTACGCATTACACGTTAAGCTGAGCTCTTCTCTTCATCTGGCTGCTGATGAGGTAAAACCCTAATGAGGACATGGGAAATGGTTTTCTCTGACAACACTGTCAATGGCATGTCTATATCTAAAACAACTAAGTATTTAAGTAAATAGCAATCATTGCATTACCCACCAAATCTATGCATGCAAGAAGAGAAAATATATTTAAAACTGTTTATATAAATGCACTTGATGTAAATCAGAATGCAACATTTTTAGCACCATATGGCCTATTTTTAGTGTTAAATTATGGTACTTGATGTGATAAGACAGTTCAAATTCTGTCACCTTGTGTAGAAATGAAACACTACTGTATACTTGCTTCATTTGAGTCATCAGAAACTTCCAAAATTTCATGTATTTCAATAAAATATGTATGGAGTTAAAATTACATTTAGAAAATGTAGAAGGAAGTAAGAAATGCATGTCTACATTTTACTTGCATGTAACAGCACATGCAATTTGGATAGAATATGCAACAATTCCCCTCAAAGAAAGAACTAACAAGTGTTCCGGTAGAGAAAGGTGGCAGCACAGGATCTTAGAGTATAACTAACTATTTCCAGAGATGAAGTCAGCAAGGTTAACCAATGTTTTGCTACATATTAAAAACACACACTGAAGGAAAACACTGGAGAGCCACTACAGATAGCCTGTGACTAGATGAAATATAATATGCAATCATAGAGGAAATAGACTGTAGCAGTGCCAGGGGAAATTAGCTGAGTAAAAACGAGGAATCTCCCCTCTGTGGGCTAAAGAGAATTTCACCAACCTAATTAGAAAATAGAGAAAAGCAATAGACAGACACATCTATGAACAAGATATACAAATTGCATAGCAAATTATGAAAAATTTTCTATCTTCAAAATATTGAGGGTAAAATATTTAAAACTCCATTGATATTTCAGCTCACCCATTCAGAACAGCACTTATCAAGTAATCAAATTATAGGTGCTGGTGAGGATGTGGAGAATCATCATCATCATCATCATCATCATCATCATCATCATCATCATACACTGTGAGACTAAACTTAGGACTTCCACTATGGAAAGCAGTACGGAGATTCCTCAGGATACTAGGAATATGACCACCATATGACCCAACTTTCCAACTTGTTGCCCTGCATCCTAACTTTATAAAATCAGCATACTTGCTTAACACAAGAACTTCAATGTTTGGTGCTAGTCTCAATGAAAATATCACAGAAATAGCCATGTACCACCCCCCCCCATCGACAGAAGGATGTATAAAATCTTTGCGTTTCATGGCATTCTCAATCTGCTTGCAGACAAAATAATTAGTAAATACTGTGTACTGAATCCAGTTTTCAGTGAATAATTTAACATAAATAATATAATATTTTAACATAAATGATATATTATGTTAATATATATTATCATATACAATATATTACTTATTATTAGATACATATATAATATTTTAATTTAACATAAGCAATACAATATAAAATAACACAATTTAACATAAATAAAATAATTTAGCACAAACATAGAAGATGATTTACCTTCCAGGAATCACTTGAGTCCCAAGATACTGAAAAGCAAGGAACAAAATTTGAATGTGACAAAACCAACATAATGTTCCTGCTGAATTACTATGGAGCTGATTCTGGTAAAATTACTTGATAAAATTTACTTTGGCTTTAGGTGTTCTATGTTTCTTTCTTTTTTCATTTTTAGGACAGTCATATGACAGAGATGAAGACATATCAGGAATATAATATAACAAAACATGCAGTATCAACTCTATCATGACACTGAGGAAATCCACTAATTTACCATATGTGAGATCATGTTTCTGGTGAACATAAAAAATATAGCCAAGGGTACATATACCCAAATCCAGATGCAGAATTGTGGAGAACACAGTGATCTACAGTGAGATGAGTAAAGGAGAATATTTACAGTTTCAATGTCAAAGGTGAAATAATAGAATAATAGCTGGATAAATTGTGTAAAAAGGCTGAATTAATTGTGTAACCTTGAGTTAATGCTATTAGAATTATTTAATCTATTTTATTATAACTATATATCTTGTGCATCCATTTATCTTACATTTAGTAAGTCCAAATATATGATAGGAATTCAGGCTAAATAAACATCGTATCCATCAAAGATTTTATATGAAGTAATTTGTTCAGATATCTACTTTTAGAAAAGCAGCCAATTCATGTATGTATGCATGCTTCTTTTTTAAAATATCTGTGTGGAACCCTGCTGAATTTTTTTTCCTCTATCCTCTGGTGTAACCAATATCAAGTTTCTTGACCTACTCTCATGAAAAGATAAAAGTCCTAAGCCTATGAAACAATATATGGTAAACATAAAGAATTTAGATATGACATTCTAAAGGAAAAAGCTATCTGAAAGCTCACAGAATATCATATATCAGTAAACCTTTCTATTTCAAAGTTAGTGATATATATAAGTATATATATATATATATATATATATATATATATATATATATATATATATATATATATATATATATTAGGAATAACTGTCTTGCGTTACAAGGTATAAACTTAATAATGACTTTTGTTTACAAAATGAATCTGGTTTAGTAGATCTTGTCAGTTTTTCAAGTATTCATGGCCATGCTGCATTATCAGAAAATTAGTAGTCTAAGGATGAACATGGCGTTTAGTAATGCAAGTATATTCCTGGAATGCCCAAGGACAAGTTTTTTATGTTGAGGGAACAATAAATAGATAAAGGAACAACTAGCTACTTTTACAACAACAAATGCATCAACAATACTGATTCTCTTCTGAATATCTCACATGGATTCCACATACATTGTTGTGCCTGGTAGGTATGTGGGTGAGAAGTTTGTAGCTGCATGTTCCATGATAAAGTGAGATATAGTAATAAAACATAATCTGAAAGCTTGCAGAATGATAATATATCAATAAACTCCCTAACTTCAATATCATTGACATACACACACACACACACAAACAAACACACGTACACACACACACACACACACACACACACACACACACACCTGATAAATATCTTGGTGTTCAAGGACCAAACTCCCTAAAAACTTTAGGTGGAAAAAATGAGACTGGCATGGCATATCTTCAAAGTTATTCAAATATTCTCATAAAATGTCTGGCTGAAGAGAAAATTAGCTATCTGGAGATAAGAATTTATCTCAGTAATAAAGTACATTACTGGCAGGACAAGAGACAGGGTTTCATTTCAAAGCACTGCTATAGTAGTAATAATAATAATAGAAAATTTAGTTTGTGACTAGGGTTGTAGTTCAGTGGTAGAGCACTTGGCTTGCATGCCTAAGGCCCTGAGTTTAATCCTCTGCATCACTTAAAAATGAATAAATAAAACTAAAGATATTATGTCCATTTACAACTAAAAAAATAAAGCTAGGTTTCTCATCTGAATGAACCACATGGATGCCACATATATCATGGTACCTGGTAGGTATGAAGGGGAGAAGTTGGTAGCTGCACATTGCCCCAATTCTTCCAATCCATACTGGTTCCAATTATCTCTGGACCAGGAATAGTCTCACCTTTGGTCTGAAGGCAGATAAACTGAAAGAAGCTGGGCTGCCTTCTCTCAGTTTCAAAATGGTTCCCTCCAAAATTACCTAGAAAACTCTTTGGTTTCTACTACATTTTTAGAAATTCTACTTCATTTTTTCCTTCTTTTTAAAATTTCCAAAGAAACTTCTAGAGGCTTGTGTTTGAAACTGTGAATTTTACATTCTTTGGATTGATTATTCCCACTCCTTCTTTTCTCGCTATATAGGAAATGTATCATGGAAGTATAATTTGTATGTCTTTTTCTTTTTAGACCTTCTCCCTTTCCAAGATATATCCTCACAGGAAAGCAAGATGTATGCTTACACTTCATCTGCTGTCTCCTGAAGTATAGGAACAAATAGGGTTCATTTACATTTCCCAAAGACATCAGTTCCCAAGCTATGAACAATGTTGTCTGTGGATGAGGCTCTTTGGAATGACCTTAGCAAATAAAAGGAAAGATCTGCTGCCTCAGAATGAGCTTCTGAACATGGTCCCCAACAGTCAATGCACAGCAGTTTGAGATTCCCAGTGTGAACTTGGTCTTCTTCCACTTCTCATACTTTAACATGAATTCATCTCTCAGTTCCTCCCTATGAAGTCCCTCTAAACGAAAGTCTAAATGGAGCCATAATATTTCCAATGGGAATTTTAGATATCTGTGGTTTGGACATCACTCTATAACCATTCATATTTCTTTATATTTCCCCATTTCTGTTTCTGCCTTATATATTTTTTTGATGTTGTAGGTAGTAGCAACATGTTGCATTCTTTAAAATGTGTACATACATAATCATTTTTGCTAAAAGAGCTTAGGTCTGAGTGATTAGTTCTTCACTCCTCAAATTTTTTTCAAACCATACTAGGAAAGATTGAAATAATTTTACTTATGCATTAATCAACATTTGAACAGGAAACTTGCATTTCTTCCCCATTTTGAAAACCCTGTTTTTATTTTCCTTCTGATAGGTAATTTGAATTTCCTTTCCTTCACTGAGAACTATTGCTCCGTTTTTTTTTTTTTCATTGAGTCCCTTACTAACTACATGTCTCAATTTTCCTTCCTTCTTTCTCTATTTATTTTCAATTTTCCACTTTCCTGTGATCAAAGCATGTATAAAATGCAATTCATAATTCACTTCTTTAAGTAATATCCCTAATTTAATCTGAGCCTGAAATGTAATAAGATACACACATAGTACCTTAGTTTTTTCTTTCTAGTTATTTAAGAAAAACATTATTCAAACAATAAGAGTATACTAATGCTCATGAATGAAGGCAATATTCTCTCCAAAATATTTTGTAATTCATATATATTTATATATGTATTTTTTTACCTTGTATATGTGCATTTTCTCTATACTTTTCTCTTTGATGGGACACACCAGAATCACCAGAAGCACAAACCTCTGGCTGTTTGTCAGAAATACTCTGTAAAATTAATGTTAATAATGAGTTCTACAAAGATTTCATCATCACTCTTTAGTTATCACAATATTTCTAAGTGTAAAGTCATGGGAATTAAAAATTATACAAGTATATTGTAGCAACCACACTTTCTAAAAGAGATGCCATCCTACGCATTCCAGGTTAAGCTGAGCTCTTCTCTTCATCTGGCTGCTGATGGGGTAAAACCTATATGGAGTATATAGGAAATGTTTTCCCTGGAAATATAGTCAGTGACATGCATATTCCCCAAAAAAGTATCCTAAGTGTTTTATTAGCCAACTTCACATTCCCCACCAAACTATGCAACAGGAGAAAGATATTTAAAACTGTCTATACAAATGCATTTGATGTAATACAGAATTCAACATTTTTAACAGTGGATGCAATTTTTTGGTGTTAAATTATGAAGCTTGAACTGATAAGAGAGTTTATATTCTGTCAACTCGTGTAGGAATAAAACACTGTTGCACTTGCTTCCTTTGAGTCATCAGAACCTTTGAAAATTTCATAGATTTCAGTAAAATATTTATGGAGTTAAAATTGCATTTAGAAAAAGTAGAAGATAGAAAGAAAAACGTGTCTATATTCTGCTTGAATGTAACAGCACATGCAATTTGGATAGAATATGAAACTCTTTCATCAAAAAAAAAAAAAAAAAAAAAACTAACAGGTATTCCAGTGGAGAAAGGAGGCAGTACAGATTCATAGAGCATTACGGACTATTTCCAGAGAAGAAAGTCAGTCAGATGAACCAGTGTGTTGCTACATATGAAAAAAAAAAAAAAAAAAAAAAAAAACCTGGTGTAGAAAAACACTGGAGAGCTACTACAGACAGCCTATGACTAGATAAAACACACTATATTGGATTGGAAAGAACAAATGCAATCATAGAAAAAAATAGACAGCAACAGTGCTAGGGGAAATTAGTTGGGTAAAAGACAGGAATATGCTCTCTGGTTGGTGAGAAGACTCTCCTAACCAGTTAAGAAATAGCAAAAAGCAATACATCTCTGAACAAGATATACAAATTGCTTACAAAGTTAAAAAAAATTTCTGTGTTCAAAACATTCAGGGTGAAAACATCCAAAACTCCATTGATATTTCAGCTCACCCATTCAGAATAGCAATTATAAGTGCTGGTGAGGATGTGAAGAATAAAGTACAATCATACACTGTGAGACTAAACTTAGGACTTCCACTATGGAAAGCAGTATGGGTATTCCTAAGAATAGTAGGAATATGACCACCATATAACCCACACTTTTTCCACTTCTTGCCCTGCAACCCAACTAGCATACTTGCTTAACACACGAACTTCAATGTTTGATGCTAGTCTCAATGAAAATATCACAGAAATAGCCATGTACCCCATCAACAGAAGGATGTATAAAGAACATGTGGAGACACTGGACACTGAATTTGAGCAAACTAGTTTTTCATAATATATCATTATATCCAAATGAATCTCCATATAATATACAGAATGGCCCTATAATTTCCAAAATATAAAAATTATAACATCAAAATCTCCCTCATTTTATTAAAGGATAACACTTTATAGAAAAAAATTTCAATGTTATATAGATTATCCCCAACTCAAATTCAACATTTTCAGCAAAGGACAGTATTAGATTCTGCCTAATGTGTCAAGTAAAGTTGGATTCACTGCACAATCTTCTGAGGAGAATTGGATTTATTGTACAGGTGCGTCCTCACTCAGATTCATTTATCTAGGCTTTCTTGTAGAGATAACAGAACAAAAAGTCTTTCTTTTTGTAGACTTTCTAAAACTGAAAATTGTCTTTAAAGCAGTGAGTTGGAGGCACCCCACAACAAAAATCCCAGTAGATTTAGGAGAGGAACTGAGACATAGATCTTCTGAGTGCTCTGTGCAGGTAGAGCATAGCCCTGTGGTCTACCTAAAGAACATGAGGTCAAAATATATGGTCAATTCAAATGGTGGGGGGAGTTGCAGCTGTGTGAAAAAAAAGTGCCAGGGATGTGTCTGGTTGAAAACTGGCTGCATGCAGAACCAAATACAGATATATTTGAGCAGATACATCAGGTACAATCAACCAACTCCCTCATATAACATCAAAATCTCCCTCATTTTATTAAAGGATAACAGTTTATAGAAAAAAAAATTGCAAAGTTATACAGATTTTCCCAATTCCAATACAACATTTTCAGAAAAGAACAGTATTAGATTCTGCCTAATGTGTCAAGTAGAGTTGGATTCACTGCACAATCTTCTAAAGAGAATTGGATTATGTGTGCAGGTGCCTCTTCACTCAGGTTCATTTATCTAGGCTTTCTTGTAGAGATAACAGAACAAAAAGGTCTTTCTTTTTTTAGACTTTCTAAGACTGAACTTTATCTTTTAAAGCAGTGAGTTGAAGGCACCCACAACAAAAATCCTGGAAGATTTAGGTGAGGAAATGAGACATACATCTGCTGAATGCTCTGTGCAGATAGAGCATAGCCCTCTGGTCTATCTAAAGTGCATGAGGTCAATTCAAATGGTGGTGGGGAGGTTGCAGCTCTGTAAAAAAAAAGTGCCAGGGATGTGTCTGGTTGAAAACTGGCTGCATGCAGAACCAAAACATGAGCAGATATATCAGGTACAGTCAACCAACTCTGCTGAGAGCATTTGGAATTGTTGCCTCATTGTTGAGCACAAAATATTTGGAGAGTATCCTTAGCAATTTCAATAGAATCCTGAGGTCAAAACAATTTCAGAAGGGCCTTATTGTATGGACTCTCTGTATGAGAGATCAGGAACCACTGCATGTTTATACCTGTAAGATGCAGTAGACAGCTTACCTCCAAGAATGTTGGATGTTAACACTGTATGGGCCTTGGGAATGGACTAGCAGGAATGTGATGAAAACTCTGAACAAAAAATGTGTGTATGCCTGCTGAAGAGTTTCTAGAGCACAGGTCCACAGGGGTACTGCCTCTTTCAAAGGGTACTTTGAGAATAATGATAGTGTGAGAGAAGGGCTGTTTGAGAATTCAATTGACAGAAAAGTCCAGGAAAACTAGGGTAGAATTGGTTCCAGTGGTAATTTCTAACATTCACCAGAAGAAGTCACAGATTCTGCAAGCATGCCATATCTGCCATGCTCCCAGAGCGTGCAATGAAAACCCTTACAGACTTGGAGTATTGCACCCTCCAAGGTCTCTGACTGCAGAAATCCAAAAGATATCTTTGAATTACAGGCTTGTCTCCAGCCTCCATGGACCACAGGAAGTGTCAGGCAGTTTCTACATTTGATAGACCTACATATCAAAGTACAAAACAAGTACTGAGAGTAAGTTTTGCTGTGCAACTTGAAAAAGTTCTCTCAGCTTTTATGGGTGTGGCCAAAGTGCAATGAACAGAGGAGTTCAGCATGTACATTTAGAGTAGTTTTGATTTGCTAGAGATGTTGTTATCATCGATGCATGTATTTTTAGTCAAGTGTACATTGTTATTTATACTCCTTGTTTTCAGTTTGTAGTGTTTTAGAGATAATTAATTATATTTATTTTATTAATAGTTGATACATGTTTTCTTTTAAGCTTAGAGTGTTGCCACAGGCTGTTCTCTTCCCTTAAAGAGATGCTGGTGAGTGAAACTAGTACATAGGATATGCTCAGTTGCAGACTTGATGTTGAGATATGAACCAGCATAAGACATATTCCAAAGATAAATCTGCATAGTAGAAGGACATATGTAAAAGTGGACTAAAGGTCCACCCAAATGCATGCAAAATTTTAGCCTACTAACACACACAAGGAGACAAGATGACACTTTCAAAATTTTCATAATTTCCCAATAACTGCATCCATGTTCCTTTTCTAATATCCACTAACATAGTAGGGTTAAAAATATTTATTGATTCTATTGATTTCTTGCATCAAGGGAATTGAACTAGGAAGTTATCATTTGTATCCTAATAGCAAAGAACTCATCCTTTTGATTTTGATTCTATTAACTGGCAGTATTGTGTCTGATTTGGGCTCATTATCTGCCTCAACACAGACACTGGAGTCAAGAGAAAATGAAAGTTTTAACCTCTGCATGAATGAGAGACAATGTAAAACTAAAATTTTAAGCCATTGGAAATGATGATGTCTTAACTTGAATGTGTACAATGACCACTTCATACTTTCAACTGGTTATTCCTAAGTCTGGAATTTATTCCGCATCATTTAAAAATGCTACACAGATAAAAGCAAACAATATTTTTAAATATTGCTGATTTGCTATGCTAAAGTTTACCTTTAAGCTGCCATGATTTCTAAAGCTATTTTCATTCATGGTCATTTAAATACTTTTAGACTTAAAATTAAATTTTATATTTATACCCAAATGAGTATACTTTAAAGTAATTTCACTTGAAGTAATTTATCTTCCAAAGCAGAAAAAGATGAATAAACCAGAATTTTAACTTGACATATTTACATACCAGCTTCTGGTTATGTCCAGTTCCATCAGGTGTCTCATGGGTTTTACACAATGATATGTCAGAATGTGACTTTTCTAAAAAAAAGTATAGATTTATTAAACAGTTATAATGTGTAACAATCTGTGCAAATAAAAAGTAATAACATTTGTATCTTCTAAATTTTATTTATATTTAAGCTTACTTTTTGGTGAATAATTATTTTTTTAAACTTTTTAAATTGTTATTTGTATATGGATCTGAGGACAGTACCCAGGAACTTGTGTATCTTTGGCAGTAATTGTAGCACTTACTTTAAGTCCTTATTCCAGGCCTTTTTATTTGAAGACAGGTTTTCTACAAAGTGCCCTAACTGGCTGAAAAACTTCCCTTGGCCTGAATCAGTCTCCAAATATTTGCAATTACACATGTGTCCCTTTGTGCCCAGTATATATTGAGATCATTGAGGTGTAATTCTATTGAACCAGTACTTCATAACACCACTTGGGGAGACACTAGGGGTTCAATGCATATAATTAGACAAAAGTTCATCTACTCAAAGTAAAAGAAAATGTCATGAAAAAAATTTAAATTGCCAAGAAACAAGAAACATCATACTGCCTAGTATCTCTTCACACAAATAATAAGGTTTCAACAACCATTGGACATCAATTTTGTTGTCCCAAGTGATCGATCCCATTACAACTTTAGCAAAAGAATGCAGTGTTCCTTTCTGTTATTTTCCTTTCTTGACTTTTATCTTTTTTTTATCTTTTTTTTTTCTATTAGGACTCACACTGTTTGGTGAATGTTCTCTGACTGTCCTTATTATTCCAGACACAAATTGATTTTGCTCTTCCTAGGATTACCTCAGACAGTGAATCAGCTTTGGCACTGGAGAATAACCTCTTGACCTGAAAATTTTTCCTTTCCATTTCTAGTCCCTTGGCTCCTACACTTGAAGGGGCTGCTTTCACATCATATTGTCTCAACAGTTTATTTATTTCCACGCATAACTGAGTTTGTGGTAAAGCTGGAGGAGATAACAGGTGTCAGTTTGGTGTCCTTTCTAAGGATAGATATGAACACTGACATAGGAGGGAAGTTTTGAGACAGAGGGAGGGAAATGGAGAGAGAATAGAAGGCTCTAGCATGATATAGAAGCAATGTTAAAGGGGACAATATTTAGTAACCATGGGGATTGGCGAGGAGAACATCCAGAGAACAGTGCCAGTAGGGAAATGCTAATGATGCAAAGGTAGGAAGAATTAGTATTCTGAATGGTTTCTAGAAATTTAAGAGGCTTTGATAGTCTCAATGTAAAGAGGGTTGATGGTCATATATGCAGTGTAGTTAGACCACACTTAATGCTGTGGGCAGGGAAATGTGAGTGGCATGCACATAAAAGCAGTTGAATAATGAGAAGGCCACAGAGCAGTGTGAAGTTCAAGCAGGCCTGAATTGAGGGAATGTTTCCAGAAATACACGTGTAGGATGATTCTAATTAAATGAACAGTGTAAGGATCTGGGCTCCTTGGATATGAGATTCTGGTTGTGACTGTTACTTGAGATATCCATTGAGATGTATAATAGAACAGAAGAAATATAAATGTTGCTATCATTTGCCATGTAGTTTCTCCATGACAATATCTTCCTAAGTTGAGGGAATTCATTTACATCCTTGGTGGGCAATTTTCTTTGAACCTAGATATATCAAGCTGACCAGTAATTCCATGAAGTCATTGGGTGAAACTCAGTGGAAAAGTAACTGCTTATAATATTTGGATTCAGTCCCCACAAATGTAAGAAAAAAAAAGTATTTTTGGATTTATATCTCTTAGTCTAAATTGTAGGAAATCGTGTTCTCCCATAAACAGTGTTTATTTTATAGGAAATGAATAAATTAAAATTTGTGATACTCTATTGTGTGGATACTTCCTTTAGATATGACCACATGTTGGGTGAGGAGCATGGAATATAGTTTGCATATAGCCCAACAAATGTCCATGGAATTAGTAGATTTACTCAGTGTCATGATAGTTTATACTGTCTTCTAGATGTGCTTTTCCTGTGTTTCCCATACTGGCCTTGACCTACTGACTTCAAGAAAAATCTCTTTCCTTGGTCTCACAATCATCTGAGATCATAGTCCAGCTCTACCACAAGCTTTTTAAAACATGGGAGAGAAAGAAAAACCACCTCATAATCCTACAAACAGATATAATGTTGGAAAGTTTGATTGTAGAAACAGCTGACTTGGTTCTTTTTAACAATATTTTTATGCTTTTTCTGAAAAATTTTAATAGGTTGATACAAACATAGGCACTGATGTAATTAGGCCAAATTCCCTCAAAATATTTTATTAAAAAAGAAACGAGTGTAAAGTCCACTAGCATCTTAGATGTTTATTATAGTTCTCTGCAGAAAATTGTACTGCAAAAATTACCTGATTGTTTTGTCCAGGCTTCCCTCTTTGCTTTAATTGGAAGAAAATCTTTGCATTTCATGGCATTCTCAGTCTGCTTGCAGACAAAATAATTAGTAAATAATGTGCACTGAATCCAGTTTTCAGTGAATAATTTAACATAAATAATATATTTAACGTAAATGATATATCATGTTATTATATATTATCATATACAATATATTACTTATTATTAGATACATATATAATATTTTAATTTAACAAACAATGCAATATAAAATAACATAATTTAACATAAATAAAATAATTAAACACAAACATAGAAGATGATTTACCTTCCAGGAATCACTCGAGTCCCGAGATACTGAAAAGCAAGCAACAAAATTTGAATGTGACAGAACCACCATAATATTCCTGTTGAATTACTATGGAGCTGATTCTGGTAAATTTTACTTGATAAAATTTAGTTTGGCTTTGGGTGTTCTATGTTTCTTTTTTTCATTGTTAGGACAGTCATATGACAGAGATGAAGACAAATAAGGAATTTAAGTATAACAAAACATGCAGTTTAATTTCCAAAGTCAGATTATGTTTCTGATGAACATGAATAATAAATACCAGGGTCCATATACCCCAGTCCAGATGCAGAATTGTGGAGAGCACAGTGATTTCCAGTGAGACAAATAAAGGAGGAACATGAGAGTTTCAATGTCAAAACTGAATTAATAGTGTCATAGCAAATATCTTGAGTGAACCCTATCAGAATTTTTTAATTCATTTTATTATAACCATATTTCATGTCCCTTCATTTGACCTACAATTTAGTAAGCCCAAAGAAAGGATATGATTCCAGGCTAGAATAACATCATTTCTTTTTTTTTTTTTTTTTTTTTTTGGCTCTTTCTGGGACTTTTATTTCTTTAAAATAATTCATACAAATGGTTACAGTCACAAACATGATTTTAACCAAAATATTGCTAGCCTACCACATCAGCAGGACGGCATGGGCGCAGGCGGGACTTGGCAACCGCCGCCCCCAGGTCAGTCAGCACAGGGAGCTCCAGGCGCCCCCTCCTCTGAGCTGCTTGAGATGCCGTCTCCATTTGGAACAAGGGGGTTCATGCCAAAATCAGGAAAACAGCCTTTGTTGTTTTTCTAAATTATTCTAAAAATAAGACAAGCAGGTAGAAAAAACAGTGCACTGTGCGGCATGAAGGAAGCGGGAAGGACCCAAGTCCTGAGAAGGGGCCGCAGCGGGCGTCCAGCAGAGGGAGCTCAGACCACGGCCACAGGTCCCGCGGCTGGCTTTTGTTGACAGCTAAGCAAACGAATCCCCCGTCATGTCCTAAAGACTGCACACAGACAAGAACATCCACGAGAGAATTGACTACTAACTTCTTTTGCTCAACGAGGAACGCAAAGGACACAGGACAGTGAGCCAGCCCACAGGACGGGACAACTACAGTCGACACAGAGGCTGCGCTGCCTCGCGCCCTGCACACGCCTGGGCCAGTCTCTGGGGCGCAGGGCGCGGGCGCCTCTCTGCACACTCCGGGCTGGGGTGCACGGTGCCCTCCCCAGGGGCCGAGGCTGGAGAGCTCCCCGCGGGCTACAACTGATCACTCGTGTGGTCTCTATCCGCCTCAGGCTTGACAGTTTGGCCAGGAGAAGGGGCATGGGGTGGGTGGGCCACAGGGGGCAGGCCGTGGGACAGGGACATGGCGCTGGGTACGATGCCTTCCACTGCAGCCGGGATGCCAGTGGGGGCCACGCCCACCACGCCTGGGGGGTACCTGCTGTAGGCAGCCCCGTTGAGCTCAGGGTGCACCACGGCAGGGTCCATGCTGGCCCAGTGCGTGGCAGCCGTCAGGTGGTCCTTGTTGACGCAGTTTTTCAGGCTATCAGGGATCCGGCCTGTGATGGCTCGCCGGATCTCCCGGGCTGCCTCCTCCAGCATCTCGATGGACGCCTGCTCGCTGTACCACGCAGCATGGGGGGTGCAGATGAGGTTGGGCGCATCCTTCAACGGCCCCTGGCTGAGACTGAAGGGCTCCGACTCGTGCACGTCCAGTGCCGCGCCACGGATGCGTCCTTCCTTCAGGGCCTGGGCCAGCGCCTTCTCATCCACCAGCCCGCCGCGGGCTGTGTTCACCAGAAAGGCCCCTTGTCTCATCTGCTTGACGGTGAAGTCGTTGATGAGGTGGTGGTTGTGCTCGTTGAGGCCGCAGTGCAGCGTCACACAGTCGCTGTGGAAGAGCAGGTCCTGCAGGGTGCTCACTCGCTGCAGCCCCAGGGCCCGTTCCATGCCATCCGACAGGTACGGGTCGTAGAAGAGCACGCTGAAGCCGAAGGCCTTGGCCCATAGCGCCACCGCCTGCCCCACACGACCTAGTCCAATGATGCCCAAGGTCTCCCCGCGGATCCTAGCGGCTCCTGAGGCCACTTCGCGGATCTGCTCAACACTCTGGACCCGCGTGCCTTCCCGCAATGCCTGGTGCAGCCAAGTGGTCCGACGGTACAGGTTCAAGATGTGGCACATGGTGGAGTCCGCGGTCTCCTCCACAGATGCTGCAGGCACGTTGCAGACAGCAATGCCTAGGTCCCCAGCCGACTTGATGTCGATGTTGTCAAAACCACTGCCGATCCGCACGATTATTCGTAGAGCTTTGAACTTCTCCAGGTCTTCTCTGGTCAGCGTGATGGTGTGGTACATCAGGGCGCCCACCGCCTCGTTCAGCACCTTCTCATGGATCTCCTGCGTGGACTGCGCGTCACAGAAGGCCACCGTAGCCACGTCCTTCAGGATGGGCATCTCCACCGTGCAGTCCCGGCCGTCAAGCAGTGCCACCAGGGGCCGAGGGTGCATGGGCCCGTTCATGATCGGGGGTCGGACGCCTTCCTGACCATGGAGGGCACCCGTTTCCTTCCTAGAAGGCCTCTCTGCGCTACCCAGTGGCGGGGAGCCTCCTCGGCACGGGGCCCGGCCCGGCGGCGCGCGCCCGCCAGGGGCAGCCCAGCCTCCGACCGGCCCGGATCTGCCGACGCCGCCCTGCCGCTCCCGCGAGCACTGCGGAGGGGCCCGTGGACAAGAGCTGGGGGCGCCGCGGCATGGGGAGGCTGCACGCCCAGCGGCGGGCCTCGGGATCCCGCGACTTCTGCAGACCAACTCCGGGGAGGCCGCAGGCCCTGCAGCCCCGCAGGTCGCCGCGGGCCTCGCGGCGCCCCCACGACAGGCCCACCTCCGGACTTGCGCCCCCGCTCCCGGAAAAAGGCCGGAGCGACTGCGCGGGGCCGGGACCGCGGGGTGGCGGCGGCCTGTGCGGCCCGCGGGCCCCTTTGTCCATAACATCATTTCTCATCAAGAAATTTACCTTATGTAATTTGTTCAGATACACACTTCTATAATAGCAGCTAATTTATATATATATATATATATATATATATATATATATATATATATATATTTTTTTTTTCATACTAATGTGAGACCATGCTGAAACTTCTGTTCCTGTATCTTTCGGTTTATCTAATGTCAAGTTTCTTGATCCACTCTTGTGAAGAAATACAGTTTCTACATCTTAGAAACAATGTATGATAAACAAAGATTTAAGATATGGAAATACAAAGGAAAAAGTGATCTGAAAGCTCACAAAATTATCACATATCAATAAACTTTATATTTTAAAGTAATGCTATATCTACTAAGAATAGCAGTCTTGTTTTTCAAGGTGTAAAGTCAGTAAAGACTTCTGTTTTCAAAATAAATCTGGTTTACATATCTTTTCAGCTTTTCAAATACTTTCATAAGCATTATCAGAAAATTAATAGTATGGGGATGAGTATGTAGCTCAGAAATGAGAGTGCATTTCTGGAATGCCTAGGGCCAATGTATATTTTCTAATCAAGAATTAAAAAAATAAAGAAACATCTAGCTGCATCTGCATCTGAAATGCTGTTTCTTATTCAAATAACTCACATGAAAGCTGCATACATCTCAGTGACTGGTAACTTTGCATGGAAGAAATTTATATCTTCAGGTTGCTATAGTTCCCTCTGTTCCTACTGCCTCCAATTATCTCTGCATTAGTAATAGTTTCACTTTGGGTTTGATGAAGATACTATGAAAGCAGCTGAACTGCATTCTCTTAGTGTCCTTTTGATTCCCTCCAAAATTACCTAGCTACCTTATTTGGTTCTGTCCTCATTTTCCACTGCCTTTTGCCTTTCAAAAGCAACATCTAGAGCTCTGGTCATAATTATTTTCATTTTACATTCTTTGTAGATTATTCCCATATTTTCTTGACTACCAATATAGCAAATATGTCTTAGAAATATAATTTCTACACCTTTGTGACTTGAGTCCTTCCCATTTACCAAGGGACATACTCAAAATGAAAGCAAGATTTATGGTTGCACTTTTTTCTGGATTTATAATAATATATGTCATCCAATGTTTTTTTATTTAGTTTTCCTTAAGGGAAATCCTTTCCCTCACTGAAAACTAGGTCTTCTTCAGACCTGGATTAATGGAATCACCTTAGAATGTAATAGAAATGTAGAAGCAAAGACCTTCAGAGTCAGAATGAGTCTTTGAACATTATCCCCAACAGACAATACATTAAATTGAGAGCTCCAGTGTGAAGTTACTAGGCTTCCAATTCCTCTATCTTAACTTGAATGTAGCTAGCTCTGGATTCCTCCTTATAATATTCCCCTAAATGAAAGTTTACAAGAAGCCATAACTTTCCAAAATAAGTTTTAGAAATCTGTGAATATAGGGATCAATCCATAACCATTCTTACATTTTCTACTTCCCCATTTGCTGTTTCTGCCCTATATATATTTTTTTAATCCTAGGCAGTAGCAGTGTGTTGCATGTCATTTAATTGTATTTGTGGTAAACCAGTCAAATTTTCTGATTGCTCCTTCAAGACTCAATTCCTTTCCAATTGAGTCTAAGTTAGGAAGATTGGGAAAATTTTCCCCTACCAATCATTCAACTTTGGGAAAGAAAATTCACAAATTCTTCCCATGGTTTTAAATCCCTGCTCTTTTTTTTCTTCTCATATGTGACATAAATTTCTATTTCTCCACTGAGTATATCTGCTTCTTTTTTCCTTCACTGTCTTCCTGAATTTTCTACCTTTCTCAGTCTTTATCCCCATTTTTTTCCTCTGCTTTTCCTATTTCTACATTTTCTGTGATAAATATGTGTATATAAATGCAACTGCTAATTCAGCTCCTAATTTATACTGTGGCTTAAACCTGATAAGATACCTAGATTACATTTCTTTTTCCTTACTTCCTACTTAATAGATATGTTACTTGAATAGATATGCATATTTTAGATCAGAATTCCATCCAAATATTTTTGTATACTACATAGTTCTTACCTTCTCCATATCCATCTACTCTCTTTTCTCTTTGATAGGCCTTGCCAGATATATGAGAAACTCCCACAGTTAGATGATGCTCAGAGACCCTCTGTTAAGATTATGTCAAAAATTAGTTGCATAGAAATATCATCACCACTCTCTTTAGAAGTCACCTAAATTTCTAATTTTATAATTATGGGAATTAAATATAATACAAATACATTTTGAAAAGTGAAATGTTCCATAGAGGAACACAAAGTATGCTTTACAGATTCAGCTTTTTTTTTTTCATCTGGATACTCATGGGGTAAAACCAGGATGAAAACATAGTAAATGTATTCACTGACAACATACTAAAAGATGTGCATATATCCCTAAGCAACTGACCTCAGTATAAATACTCAACATTTTATTCCCCACCAAACATAGGAACACAGTAGAAAACTTATTTAGAACTCTTTTTAGAAATGTCTTTGATATTATACAGCTCTAAACATTTGCAACACTGGGTTGGCATGCTTCTTAGTGTTAAAGTATGATACTTGGTGTGATAAGATAGTCTGAATTATGTCACATAGAGTAGAAATGAAACACTGTTGTACTTCCTTCATATTGGTCTTTGAATTTTCCAAAACCTAACTTTCAGAAAAATATTTCCTGAGTTGAAATCTAGTTCAATAAAATGAGAAAGTAAGAATGAAAATATGTTGATATTTTACTTTGACATAGTATACCCACTTTGGCTAAAGTATGCAATACTTTTCATTGAAGAAAAACTAAAAAGTCTTCCAATGGAAAATGGTGGCAGCATGGATACATACAGTGTTTACTGACTGTTTCCATATATATGGAATCAGATTGACTGGTATGGGTGAATGCATGATGAAAAAGAGGGGCTGTGGGACTCAGTAGAGAGTCAGTACAGAGAGCCTGTTACCAGATAAAACCCAGAAGTATTGGCTTTCAGAATAAGAAAATAATTCATAGAAGAAAAAGTCTACAGCTGTGCCAGGGAAAACTTGATGAGTGAAAGATAAGAAAATCTCTAGTGGACTCAGGAGAATTTCACCAAACCAATTAGTAAGTGGAAAAAAAGAAGTGGACCATGAACTTGCATGTTGGTCAAGTTCAGTGGGGATTTGACACTAAGACCTAACCATTGCCCAGGCACATTACACAGAGAAAGCTATACAACAAAAGGACCCACACATAAAAGTGGAAGAGAAATCCATCTAAATGCATGCAAAACTTCAGCCTATTAACAGACTACATGAGAAAACAAGGTAATAAGACGTCTCCAAAATTTCATAATTCCCTGATGCATCCAAGGACTCTTTTTTATTTTTCTTTTTTAATATTTATTTTTTTTTAGTTTTTGCAGACACAACATTTTTGTTTGTATGTGGTGCTAAGGATCGAACCCGGGCCGCAAGCATGCCAGGTGAGCACGCTACCGCTTGAGCCACATCCCCAACCCAAGAACTCTTTTTTTGTAACATCCACTAAAGTGTTAGGATAAAATGCTTAGTGATATTTATTAATATCCTACATGAAAAGAAAATGAACTGGAAAATTACTGTTTGTACATAAAGGTCCCTTTCTAGAAGGTTTCTATTTGATCAAAAGGCCTATTGTCTGCCTCAACATAGACAATGATTTCAAGGGATAATGGAAGCTTTAACCTTAGCATTAATGACTGGTAATGTGAAATTAAAATTTTGAGCTATTGGGAATAACTGTTCTTTAATATTAATTATATCAGTGGCAATCACAGTTACATATGTTCATAATTTCAACTAGTTATTCATAAGTCTCATAGTTAATGTTTTCATCATGTAATAAGGTTATATAATAAAAACACAAACAATATTCAGAAAAAGTTGACTCAATTACTAGGATAAAATTTATTTATAGGTTGCCATGACTTCCAATGTTATTTTCAGATTCATGACCAATTAGATTGTACTAGACCTAAATATTAATTTATGATGTTTAAATTTCCAAAGAGTTTTCCAAAAGGTAATTTCATTTGACCTAATTTACATTCTGAATGTAAGAAAAACAGGATGAAACCAAGAATTCAAATTCACATGTTTACATACCTGTGGCTGATTATTTTCAGTGACAAAAAGGCTTTCTTCCTCTTCCTCTGATGTTACATCTAATAGTATATCTTCTGAAAAATGGACAGGTTTACTTAAGTTACTAAGGACTCCTAGAAAGTCTGACAGTCTATCAAATTAAAAATTAATAATAAGTTTTATTTTAGATGATCATTTATTTTTTAAACTACTTTTGTGTGTGTGTGTGTGTGTGTGTGTGTTCATATCTTGTAGTTTTATTCAGGGTGTTTTACCACCTTGGCAATCACTCTATCAATGGGTGGTATAGCCAAACCTATTGTACTTGGAGATAGGGTCACTCTAAAGTGTTCAGGGTGTCCTGAATCATGCCATTCACCCAACTCAGCCTCCTAAGAAGCTGTATTTAGGGGAAACAAACTGTATCCAGCAAATATTTACCACTTTTTGGAATGCTTTTACTAAACCAAAACTTCAAAACTCATCCGGGAAAAACTAGATGTCAACAGGTTTAATGCATAAAAATAACTCAAAGAATTATCAACTCCAGATAAATTAAAAGTTCCCAGAAATACTTAAAAAAACAGCAAAATATCAAAATTCACAGTTTGCTATTTTCTCCTCATAATAATAACTTTTCAACAACCACTCTTCATCAATATTGTTTTCTTAATGACTGATACTTTTCACACCTTTGTCAATGAATACCTTTATATCTAAAATGTTTTTTTTCCACTATTCTGACAAATTGGATTTTCTTCTTTTAGAAGTTAATCTATTTGTTCAGTCCTTTAGGACTATGGATATTCTTCCTGGTACAAAGTGTTTTCCCCTGCCTTGGGGCTACCTTAGTAATCCAACAACTATTCTACTTAGGACATACAAATTGACCTGTGAAATTACCTATATAAATCTAATCCATTTGTTCCTAGATTGTTGGGGATGTTTTTTATATCACTTTGGTGTCAACAGTCTTATCTATTTGAACTCATAACTAATAAGTTCTTGGTAAGAGGTAGTGGGAGAAAAAGGTGGCTTTTCTGGAGGTTGGGTTTAGGAGAAAAAGGTGGCTTTTCTGGAGGTTGGGTTGAAGAGAGACTTAAGGAGTGAGATTATCAACCAGAGGCAGGAAATGGTAAGAATATAGAAGGTTTAAATGGGTCAGTATTTCTATGACCTAATGGGGATGGGTGAGGAGTAATGACAGAGGACAGCACAGGCAGGGGAAGGGATAAAGAAACACAGTTGGGCAGAATTTTTATCATAGTAGATTCCCAAGAAATTTAGGATGGTTGGACATCCACATTCTAAAGAAGGCCGATGGTCATATATATCTAACTAGACCAATCTCAATGCTGTGGGCAGGTAGACATGAAGGGCCTGTGCATGAATATAGATGATTTCAAGGGATAATGGAAGCTTTAACCTTAGCGTTAATGACTGGTAATGTGAAGTTAAATTAATGAGAAGGCAACAGTGTAGTGTGAAGTTCATGCAGGCAAGAATGGAGGGAATGTTTCCAAAAATACAGACAATAGAAAAGTTTCGATATCCTATGTAGAAAGAAGTTTAATAAAATGAACAAAATTTAAAAAGCTGGGGCAGCTGAAATGCATCCTCTCAGTTTCCTTTTCATTACAGTCAAAGTTACCTAGCTTATTTCCCCTTCCCTTTAGATTTTCAAAAAGAATTTTCTAGAGTTTGGTCTTGAGTCATTTCCTTTTACATTCGTGGTTTGGATTATTCTTACTACTATTTCTTCCCCATACAGCAACTGTATGTTAAAATATAAATATCGAGAGATTTAACCCAGCAGTGCTATATGACTAAGCCTCATCCTTAGCACTATTTATTTATTTATTTATTTATTTATTTTTGAGACAAGTTCTTGCTAAATTGCTATGGCTTCACTAATTTCCTGAAGCTGGCCTTCAACTTGCAATCCTCCTGCATCATCTTCTGGATTCATTGGTATTATAGGTGTGTCACCATACTTGGATGGAAATATAATTGTTATACCTTCCTCTTTTTTTCCTTTTCCTTTGCCCAGAGACATGCTGGGAATTATAACTACATTTATGCTTTCACTGTATCTTGTTATATCTGAACTAACATGCAATGGCTCTTCATTTTAGACTTCCTAAAGTGTACATCATTCCCTTGCAACTCAGAATTTGGTGTGTGGGTAAAGAGCATTGGAACCATCTTTAAATATTTTAGAAATGTAAGCAAAGACCTGTTGAGTGAGAATGTGCATTTTGAATATGGTCCCCAACATATGATTTGCTAGAATTTGAGCATTCTTGGGTATAATTCATCTTCTACCAATTCCTCTAACTTAACTTGCCTCTTTAAAATCCTCCTATTTTGTTCCCAAATTGTAGGCATATTAGCATTCATAATCTTTCCAATGAACATCTTATCAGGTTATACTTTGCTGATCATTTCATGATATATCCTACCCTTTTTATTTCCAGATTATGTTATTCTTTACCATAATTACTTTCCTAGGAAGTAATTATGGTATACCTTTACTTATGGCAAACCAAATGTAGCTCTTAATGATCTGGCATTCATTCCTTCATTACTTTCCAATATTGATTAAGAAAACAGCTGTTGGAAAATTTTACTGTATCTCTCAAAACAGTTTTGGTGCTAAAAACTCACAAATTTTTCTGATGCTCTGCTCTTCTACTTTCTAATGTTTAATCTGAATTTTCCTCCTTTCACAATGTGCACTTCTTTTTCTTTTCTTTTTTTGTTGTCTGTCATCTTTAACATTCTTATTCTTCATTCTCTCTTCTCCCCACCCCTTATTTATTTCCAAACTTTCCTCTGATCTACACATGTCTTGAAATGGAATTCAACTCCACTAGAGACACTTTATATTTACTCTGTTGCTGAAACTTAATAAGATATACTACGTATTACCATTTCACTTTTTTTCTTACTACATACTTATTAGGTTCATTTCTTCAACTAATTGAATCTATTAGTGTCCATGTTTTAAATGAAGATCATACCCAATGTTATTTTAGAGTACATGGTCTTACCTTCTATATGTCTAGTTATACCCCATTCCGCTCCTTGATATGCATCACCAGATAAAAGACCAGTGTATTTCTGAGGAGGACTCAGAGACATATCCTGGCAAAAAGAATATAAATAATGAGTTGCCTAAAGATTTGCTAATCACTAAGGTGAGACCCAATTTCCCAGGTTGAAATAAATTAGATTTAATAAATAGAGAATTACACATTGAAAACTGACACATTTTATACCATAAGCTCATATATTCTCTGCAAATAGGGAAAATTTTACCTTCCTTTGGCTACTGAGCTTATAAACCAGAATAGAAGGACCACAGGGAATATTATACATATATATATATATATATATATATATATATATATATATATATATATATATATAGAGAGAGAGAGAGAGAGAGAGAGAGAGAGAGAGAGAGATAGATAGATAGATAGATAGATAGATATCTTTAAGAAAAGAGATCTATATTTCTTTTGGAAACTTTTATTGAATGGAAAACTAGCTTTATAATATGATGAAGTTGTAAGAAAAAAAGTTTCTTTATTTTACCTTAATATGAGAGCACACAATAAATAGAATCTCCATTTAAGAAAAAACTACAAAAAGGTATACCATGGAAGAAAAATGGTGGTTTAAAATCATAGTATGCTTAGTGACTATGCCCTGAATTTGAGTCAAATAAACTAGTGTATGTCTTTGCAATGAGATAGAGGGCTGTAGGAAAAAAAAACTGGAGTGCAAATGCAGGGCCAATGAAGTACATAAATATTATATTTTAAAAATAAATAATAATAATAATAATAGAATAATAAAATAAGAAATAGATTGCAGCAATGTTAGGTGAAAACTGGCTGGTTCAATGAGGGGAAGCTCCCCACATGTGAGCCAAGACTCTCTGCAATTTCAAGAAAATCATGTTCATCTAAATTCCAATAAACAGTTTCCACAAAGGAGGAAGTTTGTTTATTCCTGAGATGTCAAGGGAGGATACGTGTACTACAGATTTTCCCCAGAAATATCAAAGTGCTTGTCCAGGAATCTTTTCCACTCAGTGTCCTTTTCCTCTGCTTTCTTCACAGGAGATCAGAAAACCCAGTCTTTACTTTCTTTTATTTATAATACCCCACTATGATATGATTTCACTAGTTCAGGAGGCACCCACAACAAGAATCAGACTATGTCTAAAAGAGAAACTGAGACAAAGCTCTGTTGGAACCTCTGGGATGCTGTAGTCATTCATAGTCACATGGTCTATACAAGGTTTAGAAGCTGAGGTGAATTTCATTTAAATGTTGCTGTAGGAAATCTGATAGGTTGGTTCTAGTAGAAAAGTTGCTGCTAGACTCTCCACAGAGTTGAGCTGATCTTTCATGTCTGACCACCTTACTGTGCTCAGAGGCATTTGAAGGAATAAACCTTACTTCTTCCCCTGAAACAATATTAGTCACTTCCTATGTAATTCAAGTATAGCACTGAGGGGGCACCCCATTTAGAAAGATTCCATTGTTGTGACTCTCTGTAAGAGAATCATCTTCATGGTGTATACCTCTAAGACATAGTGACCACCTCTCTATACTGGAATTGTGGATTTCCACCCTACTTGCCCAGGATCAGAGCATAGATTGACAGGGATGTGCTGAAAACTCTGGTCAACAAGGAATGTGGTCTGCTGCTTGGCAAGTCTGTAAAATGATGGACAGTGGGGATAATTCTGTTTTTAAATTGGTGTTTTGAGATTAGGGACAGGAACAGAGTTATGTTGTGGGTGGTTTTGTGAGGTAGAAGATTCAGGGAGGGCTGGGAAGAGTTTCATGGAGAACTTGTTGTCTAGATTTTCACAAACCAAACATGGATCCTGAAATCAGTCCACCTCTACAATGCTTAGAGATGGAGCAAGCCCCACAGGGGCCTAGAATCTTGAATATCCCTGAACTCACTGACAGTCAAACTCTAGAATTGGGAGTCTTCAGTGCAAACTGGCCCATAGGCTGCTTGTGTGACAATTTTGTTGACAGTTTCTATTATGACTACACTTCTATGGTTATATATATTATTTATATATAATATATATATAGTTTGTGATTCACCTCTTGTTCTGGAAAGGGTTCCATAACACTCCCTGGTAGGCAAGGATGAAAGGATTTCACATTAATGTCTCCAAAAAAAATTCTGGCCTGTTTGGGCTAGAATTGAGAAAAAAACAGCATAAATATAGTTGCTCCACAGAAACCTCCCCAAACTGGTGTATTATACAACTAGAAGTTGTGGAAACAAGTGTCTACATTTTAGTTACATCAGAATGAAGAAATTATATACTTTTCTTGTATTTTTGTGGTTTTTATAGTTTTTATCTTTCCAATTCATATGATCTTTTACTGTTTTATTAGTTTTCTTTGCACTTGCTTTGTTGTCTCTCATCTGTATCTTCTTAATTTTTATTTTGTGATTTTTGTCTTCATTCTCCTTCCTTTGCCCCTCCACCACTTTTTTTTTGTTTGTTTTGGCACCAGGGATTGAACTCAGGGTATTCATCCACGGAGCCACATCCCCAATCATTTTATATTTTAATTAGAAATAGAGCCTCAAGGATTGCTTAGCCCCTCACTAAGTTGCTGAGGTTGGCTTTATACTCATGATCCTTCTGCCTTAGCCTCCTAAGATGCTAGAATTACAGGCATGCACCAGTATTCTCAGTCCATTTTTTGCCTATATATTTTAATATTAATTTTGGAATCACTAGTGCCTATTTTTTGTACATTGTACATTATCACATATCACTTCTTATCAGTTATTAAAGTTAGAAATCATTTTAAATAAGGTTTTTTACAAGTTAACATGTGATTTGCTTCCAGCAGATGCACACTCACTCAGACCTCGGTGATCAGGTTGAGAACCAAGGCAGGCTTTCCTGGTGTGGAGCAGAAGACTGGTTGAGGAAGGGGTTGTAGGGAGGATCTGTGGCTCTCACCAAGGTCCAGAAGAGGCAGTAGAGTTTGAGAGTGGTGAGGATCACACAAAGGCTCAGGAATGATGACAAGTGATGGGATGTCAGGTCCTCAGAAGGCTCTCCAGCTCCAGTGCATCCTTGTTTCAGCTGGCTGAATCCCTGTTCATTTGCTCTATCATTTATACTAAATTTGGGGGCTTTTGACCCCCCTTTTTAATCCTTATGAGCTACCACTGGATTTCTCAGTGACATTATTTATCCTGGGATCAGAAACATCTGGTCTGGTGGTCTCCACCCTGATCTTCTGGCCTTTCCCTCTTATCAGGCGAGGACAGCCTGCCAGAGGCTTCACTCTCTTTTATCACGGTGAGGGG
Organism: Marmota flaviventris; assembly: GCF_047511675.1. NCBI lineage: Eukaryota > Metazoa > Chordata > Mammalia > Rodentia > Sciuridae > Marmota > Marmota flaviventris. Next base: position 1,186,874 of record NW_027287680.1, on the reverse strand, counting down.
AAGTAAATTGTTTGAGGCCATTCTGGAGGGATCTGTGGATGTGCCTGGTGAAACTGCAGGTCTTTTAAAATGAAGTTAAAATGGAGTTGCTTAGGCTCAGGCCTAAGGCCATCCTGACGATTAGTCCCACCACATTCTATAATTGTTAATGGTATAGTTAAAACTGTTGCTATCCTTGTTATTAGGACTCTATGGCCTTATATTTATTTCTAGGTTGTTTGGTATCATTATGTGTATATGAGAGATGATATGCAAAAACAATAAGAAAAATAATTTTTTAAAAATCTTACCTTTGAGCCAACTGAGGAAGAAAAAATATTGTGATAGTTCTTTATATTGATTTCCTCCACAGGAGTGGTTTCAATCACATATTTCTTTTTAATATCCACATCACAGTTTCCAGGTAATGTTTCAAGTTTGGGTTCCTCAGTTTCATTTATTTCTTCTACAAAAATAAAAGCAAAATAGAGAGTACAGTAAAAGCTCCATAATTTTAAATCAATAATCAGCTTGCAATAGATACTGTTCAAATATTTTACCATCATTCTTCGATTCATTAGTGTGAGGTAATTCTCCATTTTCTTTGGGGATATCCTAGGAAGGAAAAAAATATTTAGGTGTAATAAGCACCAAATTTGAAAAATTAGCTTAATATTTTCCATTACTGCAGGATATAAGAGAAGGAGAATATGTTTCTGAGCCATTCCAATGTAAACTCAATTTAATCTTGCCACTTACTAAGCTATGTCTGCTCATGGGGTGAGGATGATGAGAGATCTCCAAAATGTTATTCCCCTTACCTCCAAAATAATTTCACAAATACTGACATCCATTAAATTATTTTATTAATCCAAATGACCTAGGATGTAATTGGAGCCATCCGTAGTTTATAGTGCTTTTGAAAAAAAAAAAAAATTTAGAAATTTAAAATAATTATGTGTGATATTTTTCATGTGTTTTTGTGACTTATATTGGCATAAATTATCTCTTGAGGGAAAATATGAGACCTAAGCTTTAAGAGTATCTTATAAATAAAACTGATAGAAATCACAAACAGTATGAGTTCTGTCCATCTTGTGTGTTAAATAGCTAAAAATGTTAATATAAATGTTGAGCCTTCCAAGATAGAGAAGAATGACAAAAACCACCTCGTGGGGGCAATAGCACTGAATGAAAACCTCACAGTTACTAAATGGAAAGATTAACCAAATAACCAAAGAATGGAGACAGAGATGACTCAAAGAACATACAATGAAGAGAAGTTTTCTTCAAGAGAATATTGAGTCTTGGATTAAATAATTTTAAAAAAATAAACAAGGAGTGTGAAACAAATGTTCATCTTAAGTCCAAATCTGTGCTCATAATGAGAGGATGCTTGAAGAATATTCTGGTTCCTACTTTCATATTTATGAAATTTCCCTGACTAGTTTGCTTCTTCTTTTTTTTTTTTTTTTAGTTTAATCATTTTTATTTCAAGTGTATTTTTAAAATCATAAATGGGGTTTTATAATCCAAAGTTGAAACATTTATTCTTCATTACTTTAGAATCTGACAAGCAATTCCAGACCATGCTTTCCAAATTCAGTCTTCTTTGCTGTTTTTCAGACTTCTGAGACCTAGTATTTACACTACTCCATTTTAAAAGTACAATTTTAGATAACTACTGTACACTTGTTGTAAGAGAGTTTTCTGAAAACAGACCATCAAATATAAAGTATGGTTTCTGTCCAAGGATCAGCAGTGAGGGGAAAATATTAAACACCTTTCAAGAAATCATTTATTCATTTAAAAAAACAGAACCAATGAGTTCTCTGTCATAAAAGAGAACATATAAAATTAATCTAAATTATTTTTGTAGACTTTGGTAATATTCTTCCCCACACACAGGTCTCAATCCTACTTAATTTTTTATGCAAAGTCACCACTGGAATTTACTGGAAAAGAAAAAAAAAAATCCCAGGTGTTATTTTAAAGATGAATAGGTTACTACTAAGGAAAAGAGCTGCCCTAATAATTTCTCTCAAATGCTCATTTTAAATAAAAATAGTTACTGGAAATATTTTTTAAACCAACTTTGGATAGTATGCAGCATACTACTCATTACACAAAATAGGAAATCAAAACTTTTCTAGGAAATTTTCCATGTTTACTTTTAAGATTACAACTTATTCAACTTTTTTCCCTTTTGACTGCCTAATTCAACATTTAATTTTTTTTAAATTCTGCATTTCAGTGTAGCAAGAGTTCTTTTCAAATGTTCTTCACAACACAGAACACAGACACCAGAGCAACATTCTCAAGTCACATTGTTTAACTACAATGAAGTAAGAAATGAAAGTGGACGGATATCTCAAGATAGATATTCTCTCTCCTCTGAAGAGGAGCAAGCTTTTAACAAGTGAGCAACACAGAACTCCACTCCCCTGCAACTCCCTCAAACTGAGAATACCTTGATTTAATAATATATTATTTTTAAAAATTAAAGTTTGGTCACTAGGAAAGACTGAACAAAAATTATTCCCTTCTCCCCAAACAACCCAAACAGTTCTAGTCACTCTCTCCCTCTACTCCCCACAAAAACAGGGAAGTGGTAGGGGCCCAAAGCTTTATATCTGAAATCTTGGCTCCTATAACATTGCTATATGCTCAAAGTTGTAGATCTATATATTTCATTATCCAATACTTCCCCCATTTATAAGTTTAATTCCATACACACACACATACACACACACACATACACACACACACACACACACACATACAGCCATACACTCACTCTCAAGTAAGACACTTTTTTGTGTTTGTTGATAAATTATGAGGAATATGAACTAGGTGTGCACAGGGTTTCATAGGTGCTTTGTAAACATCAGAGTCACTTGGGTCCTTTTCTCCAAAAGCCTGAAATCAAATTATGCAACCAGGGATCACTACTTTCCCAGACGCTGTTCACAGGCTGCATATTGACGAAGGGCAGAGAAAAAGTCCTCATAACTGATGTTTAGGTGGGAAGGCAAAGAGACAATCTCAGTCAATCTGATTTGCCAGGGAAGAAAGCCTAATGTGCTGTCCACAGGACCAAACTTCAATACTAAATCAGGATCAGGGTAACCATTTGAACTAAGTAAACTGTCTAACGTATCTACATCCAAATCTGTAGATCTCTTTTGCTGCTGGGCTACTAACTGGCAAAAGTCCTGAGCAGCTCTCACAATATCTGCTTTTCCATCTTCTGGGGACAGCACCTTCACTGCCAAATGGCAATTTAAAACTTGATCATCTTTGTCATTACTATTTGCAAACCCCGGTGAGTATTTGGAACAATCTAGGCCCAGAAGTTCCTGCTGTTGTTTTAAAATTTCATCCATCAATCTGGAATTATTTCTTTTGAAAATACCTTGGTGGTCGTAGACGCTAATGTAGGAGATCCCCACAGCCATACACCACACCACGATGCTCGCGATGTCCGAGAAGCTGGGCTCCTGCTCCTCCGCGGTGATCACCAGGCCCATATGTACAGTTAGCTTCTCCAGGGAACGGCCGCCGCGCGCCAGCGCAGCCGGTGGTGGGCGGCGGCCGGACCCTGCCCCCCGCGCGGGTGCCGGTGGTGACGGCGGTTCCTGCCTACTGCCAGGGGCTTATGGAGCGCAAAGCCGAGCGGCGCTAGGACCGTGGCGGAGGCGGCACGGTAGCAGCGCCTCCAGATCCAGTTCCAGGTGCCGAACCCAACGCGGAGCCAGGAGGTGAGCGTGCGGTGCAGGCAGAGCAGCGCGTGTAGCACCCGCCACACCAGCTCGTACAGCCCCGTCATACTCTTGTGGCGCTCGGGCGCCCACCCCTCCCTCCCACCCACACCCGCGGCGTGATGGCTTTTTATCCTCCCCTGCTGCCGTCGCGGGCCATCACTCCGCGTCCCCCCACCCCCCGCGCCCGAACCCCTTTCCACTGCCAACACTTCACCTCGCCCCCGCCGCCATCTTCCTCCTCCCTTAGCGGCCCGCCTCCCTAGTTTGCTTCTTCTTTATGGCACTAATTCAAGATAACTCGCCTGAATTTATACATCCCAGATAGCAAAAGAAAATTCAAACTTAAAGCATATTTTTAGAATTCAGTAGTTAATTAACAGTCATCTCATGCATGCTATGTTATTTAGAACACTTCATTCTGTAGAAATTTTTTTCTAAGCCAGGTGTGGTGGTGCACCTCTGTAATACCAGTGGCTTGGGAGGCTAAGACAGGAGGATCACAAGTTCAAAGCCAGCCTCAGCAATGGTGAGCCTCTAAGCAACTCAGTGAGACTCTGTCTCTAAATAAAATACAAAATAGGGCTTGGGATGTGGCTCAGTGGTAAAGTGCCTCTGAGTTCAATCTTTAGTACCAAAAAAAAAAAAAAAAAAAAAAAAGAATTTTTTTCATGTGTTTTTACACATTTATTCATGTTCAAAAAATTAAGAAGCTATTTTCTTACATTTGAACTATATTGTAGCTGCTCCAGGATATATGTGAATATATTTATTAACCTTGACTAGCTTATTAAAATTTAACAAGCTTTTAAATGAATATTTAAATAACTAAGTAAAAAACTTCTAAAATATGAGATCTCAGAATGTGACATAAGCATTTGAATATTTTAAAACACTATGATACAAAAAATATAAATCTAAAGTCTTATCATATGGTTATTGAGAGTCTATGCTTCCAGTAGTGGTTATTATTTTTCACAAGACATCTATTTTTCAATTAGATAAAGAGTTTTAAATATACTCTTAGTGGAAAGAGTCAGAAGGCATGAAGAAATCCCTTTTTAATGCAAACATTTTTATAATGTTATTATATTTTTATACATTTATTTACTTAGTTTTATATGATGCTGAGGATTGAACCCCTTGCCTCACAGTACATGGTAGGCAAGTACTATACCACTGAGCTACAACTGCAGCCCCTAATCTAAACATTAATATACTTATTCTAAATTTGTATGTTTCCATAATTTCTAATGTTACTTTAGTGTAAAAATGGAGCCAAGGATAGAAATAATGAAAAAAGTCTCCAAGAAATATATTGAGTAAAATATAAAGGGTCTAATAAAAAAAAAAAAAAAAAAACTCTATCCAATGTGCATTATTTATATCAAATTAAAGGCATGAGGGAAATTTCATGATTCTACACAAACTAATTTTTGCATGAGTATTATAAATCATGTAATTATGATTTAAAGTCACACTAATGTAAATCTAGCAAAAATTCCTTGACCAAATTTCCTACTGCTTCTGCAATACGAAATTTATTCCTGATGCAATTTTTCTATCAATATGTATTTACTAGTACAATGTTTCTTCCATCCCCCAGCAAACTAAACTCCTCAAGGGAACATTGGCATTTGTACAAGTTAAAAAATATCAACATAATTCTCTTAAAATGGTTTTGTCTGAGCAAATTTGCATAAAATAGATTAGGAAACCATTGCTAAGTTTTAACACCACACAACCAAAAATTCAGAGCAAGAAAATTGATTTCACAAAAATCACTTTACCTTGTCATAATATTTATAGTTGGCCTCATCCAAGGTGAGACAATGATCTTCAGGATCAGTTTTATTAGAAATCCTGTAAAGCAAAAGTGTATAATAATGTAGGTGGATAATATTTTTAATAAACTCTGGCAAAAACTTAGATTTAACTTTATTAAATTGTATTTCTTGACTGATATGATTAAAACATAACTTCTGTTTTATAAAGCTCTTTCTGCCTCCACTTTTTTTAAACTATGAAATATTCAATGAAGGTAGTCTTAATTCCATTTCAGACTGACAGTCAATGTATTGGCAGAACATGAGAATAACTTATTCTCAGAAACTGCCTGTCTTGAAGGCTGAACTTAAAATCCAATTAATAGCTCACACACACACACACACACACACTTTTTTTTTAACCTTAAGTGGAACACCCATTTTATAACCCAAGACAGGGTAGCAAGAAACACAGTGGCTTCTCTCTTGGTTATCCATGGATCAAAGACTAACTAAGGTAGTTTAAAATGGTGGTATTAGTTCTTCAGCATGGATATCACCTACTGAAAATAGGTGCAGCGTGTGGTGATGCATGCTTGTAATCACAGCAAATTGGGAGGTTGAGGCAGGAGTATTCATGTTTGAAGACAGTCTCAGTGAATTAGTGAGGCCCCCAACAATTTGGCGACATCCTGTCTCAAAACAAAACATAAAACAATAGGGCTGGGGATGTGTCTCTGTGTTCAAGCACCCCTAGGTTTTGTCCCCATTGCAAAGAAGAAAAAAAAATCAAAAAGAAGACAGCAAAAGTGAGGCACTAAGCAACTCAGTGAGGCCCTGTATCTAAATAAAATAAAAATCAGGGCTAGGGAAATGGCTCAGTGGGCAAATGCCCCTGAGTTCAATCCCTGGTACCAGAGAAAAAAAGAAAACATGAAACCTTAAAAAAAATTTTGAACATTGTATGTTCAAAGTCAAGAAATGAATGTATATGTTGTTATTGGGAATACTTATTATTAATGTATTATAAATACATTTTTTCCTGTATAGATCCCAGTTTATTCAAATCCACATAAACTAGCAAGCACCTATAACTTTTACAGGCCCTCAGATACCCAAGTGGAAAGATTGCTAGAAAAACAGAGTACTGGTAATCATACCTGTGTTTCCCTAAATATTATTTAAATATCCTCCTTCCTCTGGGATTCCACTCCCCAATCTCTCATCTGCAGGACTCAGTGGAACCCTCTAAACTTTAAATCTACATTCTATGAAGATGCAGATTCCTGATACAAGTTACACTCAAAGGACCAAGAGTCACAGTTCCTTCTGCTTGTGGGAAACTCAGTCACAGGCCTTAGCATAAACATTTTCCCAACTACCTAACTGAAGCTCTTCGATGAATTTTCCAGTCAATTATTTTCATGATCTACTATATGTGCATGTAAGAAGGACATCAATGAGTTGAGAAAAGAAGTAGAGGAGAATGGACACTTGCTATAGGCTGTAGATCCATGTGTCCAACAAATTCTAGTCCCCTGGGTTTTTAGAGTCCCTAAGCCACTCTCACATCTCTAAACTCTGGAGACTTTTCCCAGTGGCTCAAATTATTTTCACATCTTTCAAAAAAACCTTGAATTTTTGTCACATCTTCCAGTTAAACAAACAAGAAAATAACAACCTACCAGGACTTCCTTCAAATCCTATTTTTAATAGGCCTTTATAGAGAGCTTCCAATATTCTATGTCCTTAATATCCATTTTGTGTTAATCAAACTGGTCATAAACTCCAAGGTTTTGGTCGATTTTCTACAACCCTTATTTCTTCTCAACACAGTGCTGTTTCTCTTCAGTTTTGCCCTTCCCTTTGTTAGTGTCACTCTGATACTCTATCACTGGGCTTACTTAGTAATCCCAGTCTTATCCACTTTAGTTGGGTTTCTACAGACCCTCTCTAGTCTGTTATGAACACATTTACTACACAATGATAATCAGGAAAAGTACTGAGTTAGCATGAAGGAACCTCAGTTTGAATCTTATTGCTATTCCTTTCTATATCCACAAAAGTCCCTTTCATATCTATATGTTTCAGGGTCATCATCATGACCATCATTTGGCCAGCATGTCAAATACATATTGAAGGGTGAGAGGGTACATTGATAGGTGAAAATTCCTTAAAATTCTTAAATTCTCTGAGCTTTTGATTCTGTCAATAGGAAAAAAATGAATATTCAATTGACGCAACTTTAAAAAAATAAAGAGAGCACAACAAAAAGTAAAAATAAAAATTCAAGAAAAGATTTTAATCATAGAAAAAGAAAACAAGATTATAAAGAAAAAAAGTCTTCATAAAAGTAAATAGGGGTAGTAGCCTGAAGGAAAATGTAGCTCTTGATTTATAAAACAGTTTATAAAAACAGAGGTCAAAGATACATGGGAGTAGAATACTGAAGGAAACCAAACTGGGAAATCAGGAAGTAGAGATATCAATTAAAATATTCTCTATATGGAGCCTTAATATATTTAATATAACATGGTTTACACAAAGGTATCCTTAACTTCAAGTAAAATGATTCCTTTCCAGGACTAGCCTGATCTTGTTTATGAAGAAAACATGATACCACAGCTTTGTGATGTACAACAAAAGAAATTTTGTTATCAGTGAGACTGTCAAAAATATCAGGACAAACTCTATACCCAGGCTTCTCAGGTAAATTATGAATCAGAATTAACACACAACTGACTTTGACTTTCTGAATTGATACAGATCTGCTTCTTGATTCTAGTACAGCACTGGCATCAACCTACACAGTAGGGCAATACAATGGAGTTGTCAGCCAGGCAAGATTACAGTGTAACTACAGGCCTGGTACTTATTAGTTGTAGGAATATGGGACAATTAGTCAACTTCTATGAATGAGTGAGAACTGCTTAATTAGCAAATAACAGGTTATAATAGCACAGACACTTTCAAAGTCATTGTGATGACTTTAACAAACAAGTGTTAGATACAATTGTCTATCCTAGACTGGAACATTCAACACATATTTGTTCCTTTCATCTTCATTCTATAACTAGCTATCATACAATTTTTTTACTCTATAAAATCTTACCTTTTTAAATTGTCATCCATAGACTCTTCATCCACTATTAAAGAAAAGAGTAAAATACGTATTTAATCAACAATAGAAAATATAAAATATTAAAAGTGTATGAGTCTGATGCTTTTTTATAGAGTATTCCTCTAGGCCCATATATGGAGCCTTTTCTAGAATGAATATTAATTATATTTCTGATAGGAAATTAATGCATTAAGAACTCTTCAGTCCCATACTTTGTACTTTTTAAATGCAAGGAAGATGCATGGGATTTATCAAAATTTGATACCTAAAAGTAAAAGTAAACAGTCCCATGGCTGTACTTTTATCTAAAAGTTACAAGATGGACAGAAAACAATATCATTAGCAGATTCAGGAGCATAGAGATGAAAGTGTCAAACAAGTAGCATGATTTTTTCTGGACTAATTGCAGTAGGAATAAATATCAGAGAATATTCTTAGGCTGTTATGATACACAATAGCTCCAGATTTTCAGTCAAAACTGCTCAGGTTAAAATGAAACCCTTTACCACAAGGAAGGTGAATGCATGGACAGTGTACTTTGCTGCATGGCAAAACTCAAGGAAACAGACCAGGGATTGGAATGCTTACATAGACATTCCAGGTTAAATTTGAGGAGAGCTAAATAGAAATTGATATGTTTACCCTCACTAATCCTGTTCTGCTGAAGATATTATTCTCTTATTTCCAGATGCTTTCTCTCTTATGTGTCATACAAACAAAGCATTACCTCCAATGTGGACGGTGTGTGTGTGGGGGCACTAAAAAGATGACATCCATGAGAGTTTGTACATTCTGGTGTATACTTTGTTGTCATAGGAAAACTTAGAAGCACTAGGGAGGTAGCAGTAAGTTGTCATGTAGAAATAGCTGATATGAGAAAGTATTAAAGTATTATGCCTTCAGAATGTGCCAACCATTGTCTCTCTGATGAGAGAAAAAGTCCTTTCCAATGCATTTAAATTATGAAACAAAACAATGTGACTTTTTTGGCATTTCCCCCAAGAGAAAATCTACTGATAGGATACAGAATGGAGCTTAATGGTAGTGTGTTGCATAGAATACATGAATCCTGGGTTCGATCCCTAGAACTGAAATAATAATAGTAATAAAAATAATAAAAAATTTAAAAGAATGTCAGTTCTGTTAAAATTAAATAGTCTGATTTTATACTCTTCTCTGAAAATATTAGAATTACTTTTTAGATTATTTGAAGTATGTCATTAATTTGTAATGGCAAAAACGTAAAGCATATAGTATGAATCAATCCAAAGGGGTTATACAAAGAAGGGGACATGATTTTAGACAATGTTGTATTTGCTAAATTTAAAGCACTTATGGAATTATTTTACTCAATATACTACCTCAAGCAGATGGCAATGTAATTACTTTTTCTTTGTTTTCATTGGTTCTTTTAATTTAAACATAGGATTCATTTTGATCAAATTCTACAGCTTTGTTTTTTCTTTTAAATTCAGCCCCCAGTAGATACCCTTTTTCTTCCCCCCTTGCTTTGTTTCCTTTCATCTACTGTACTGAACTGTTATTTATTTATATACTTTTTTTTTTAAAAAAAAAGTATCTTGGTGATATACATGTTGATGAGATTCACTATGGGGCAGTCATAATTGTACATAGCAAATTTCATTGAGATTCTGTTTAGTCAGATTTTTTATTGCTGTGACTACAGGACCTGACCAGAACAATTATAGTGGGGAAAGAGTTTATTTGAAGATTTCAAAGGTCTCAGTCAATAGACTGCCAACTCCATTCCCTGGGACTCAAGATGAGGCTGAACATCATGGTGGAAGAGTAAGGCATAGGGAAACAGCTCACTTGTTGAACAGAAAGCAGAGAGAGACTCTACTCACCAGATATAAAATATCAAAGGCAAACCTCCAATGACGCATATCCTTAGCAGTATTTTACCTGCCTTCAGTTACCACCCAGTTAATCCCATCAGGGGATTAATTCACTGACTGGGTTAAGACTCTCTTAGCCCAATCATTTCCCCTCTAAACCTTCTTGCATTATATCATACATGAGATTTTTGGGGACACCTCACATCCAAACCATCAAAGATTCATTCTGACAACTGAAGAGGAGATAATTTTAATTCATGTTTACTACTTGCTTTCTAGAAAGTTTTCCTATGGCAAGGCTGTACAATACTTTTTGATGACCACTGTATAAACTATGACTTCTTGAGATTGTCAGATTCCACTGAGAAGATTTTATCTGATCCCAGTAGAGTAGGATATTACAGATAGCACTGTGTTGTACAGCATGATCCAATTTTTTTTCATTCCTTTTCATTATGTGGCAAATCGTTATAGACTTCCTGCTTTTTCTGTATGTAATCCGTATGCCCTCATGTCCTATACTGGTGAACAAAAATTGGAAAACAAGGGCTATAAATGTAGCCCACTCATAGACAATGTGCCTATATCACATGATGTAATGTATTCAATCACTAGCAACACAAAATAAAGAAAAACTAAAAAGTATTTTGTAAATGACTACATTTAATTACGTTGGAACTTTAATATTTTAAATATACTATACTTTTCCAAATATAAGGTTACTCTGGAAAAAAATATTCCAGATATAATAGAGATCAGTGGTTGGAAGGGGTTACATGTGTGTTGAGGTGATTAGGAAGAGGATAAGGACAATAAAACATTTTGTTTCTGAAGCTACAACTATGAATACATGCTGTTATCCATTTTTCTAAAAACCACAGGTTGTATAGCACCAAGAAAGAATCCTAATATAAATTAAATATGTGAGTGATAATAATGTATAAATGTAGGCTCATCATTGGTAGCAAGAGTATGCCCCTTGTAGTGGACATTGATAATGGAGGAGGACTGTGAATGTAAAGTAAGTACAGAAGAAAATATCTCTGTGCCTTCCATATTTTTCTGTGAATTTAAAACTATGTATTAGGGACCAAGGATATACCTCAGTGGTAGAGCACTTACCTGGATGCATAATGCCCTAGATTTGATTACAGTACTGTACACACAAAAAGTTACTAAATAAAAAAAAATACTCTCTGAGCTGATCATTAACAGTTAATATATATTATGGCAAGACAGTCACCTCCAAATTGGTGATAAAGATCAAAGCAATAGAATATGGGTATTCTCATAAATTGAAGAAATTGAAAATACACAAATGAATAATTTAATTACATATTTACGCAAGAAAATAGTTTAAAAATGCCACAGAGTATTTCACCTCATTTTAATAAGACAACTCATTTTTAGTCACACAAATAACTAATTTTTATTTACTAAATACATTCAACTTATAGAAAAAAATATTAGAAAATACATTTGCTCTTTGGAGCAATCTCAATTCACATTTTGGGTAGATACTGGAGTTCAGACATTTGCCACATCCCGGGGCACACAGACTATAGTTCTTTCTTTTTTTGAGAGAGAGAGAGAGAGAGAGAGAGAGAGAGAGAGAGAGAGAGAGAGAGAGAGAGAGAATTTTAATATTTTTTTTTTAGTTTTTGGGGGACACAACATCTTTCTTTGTATGTGGTGCTGAGGATATAACCCAGGCTGCACACATGCCAGGCGAGTGCGCTACCGCTTGAGCCACATCCCCAGCCCACACAGACTATAGTTCTATAGGCAGAATATATGACTTTCTGGCACAACCCTCATAATGCCAAAGTTCTGCAGGTATGAAGGGCTTGCTGCTATGCAGGCATTGACCATTGCCCTGGGCACAGACTAGGACAGTGTGTGCACAGACAACTCATGTAGAAGAAATTCTTGACTAGATTTTGCTTTGTGTTTCTTTCTTTTTAATTATGACTTTGTCATTTTGTTTCATTACTTTTATCTTATTTTCATAATTTAATAGAATTTTTAAAATTTTCTTCCAATTTCTCATTCTTCCTTTTTTTAAAATTTTACTTTTATGAACCTTTAACAATTTACTGGATCCTAAATATTTTATCCCTTTCTTCTCTGTTGTTACTGGTGTTCCTTTTTTTTCTTGATGATTGTTTCTGTATACCTATATCTAGTTTGCCTTCATGCTGTATTATTGTTGTTTGTCTTCTTCCATCTGCATTGGGGATCCAGCCCCATACCTTGAACACATTGGTAGGTACTTTGCAACTTCTAAAACCCACAGCAAAGGTAAGAAAAACTGCATTTTACTTTCCACCAAAGACATACATTCCCACTTATAACTTGACAGGTACTTCAAGTCAAATAACAGGGTAAATAAAAGCCCCCAGCTGACATGTACCCATGTAGGTATGGATCGAATGTACTATAATCCAGTGTCTGGCAGCCACCCTCATTGCATGAGCAGAGAGAAGTGAAAGAACTCTGTTTACAGAGTTGTGCAGGTATGAAGTCTGCACCAAGCAGCACCTCAGCCTAGTTTGTTGGAGGCCATGACCAAGTCAAGATGGCACCTGGCAGTTTGCCAGGAGGAGTGGCTTGTGAGGCAATGTCACCAAGCCATCAAGATGGTGGGGACTCCTTATTGGCTGATTGCTGTATCTGTAGGGGAGCAATGCTATGATTGGATGATGCTGATTGAGTCATGCTTTATGTAAATCAGTTAGATATATATACCTCTGCTGTTCCTCTATAAAGCAGTTAACTTCAGTTACCTTCAGTTCCTGCCCCAACCTTCAGTTGCTTGTCACCTCTCGGTTACTTTTCCCAGCTGGACTGTGGCACTAGGTCTCTCCCGTGCCTTTGCAGATGGAAAATTATTGACAAGGCTACAGTAATGACCACAAAAAATGCAGCCCACATAATCCACTGCCTACATCATGTGACTCCATTCTCACAAGATTGACAAAGAGAGTTGGTCCTTCAGGCTATGATAGTACAAACTGTGACAAAACCCATGAATCACAGTCAGGTAAAACATAAAAGTCTATAATACACAGTCGATAATTTGGAAATAATCTCTACAAAATAAACCAGTAGCCCAGGATACATCATCAAGAGAAGGTTATTTCCTAAGAAGACTCTCACATAAATGTGGAAGAAACATACATCCCCACAGATGCACAAAATTTAGCACAAATATAAGAAAGATGAACAAATAAGGTAACATGCATCCTCTAAAAGTTCATAACTCTCTAGCAACTGATTCCAATGACACTGCAGTAGACAAAATGCCAGAAAAAGGATTAAAAAAGATATTAAAAATAATGTATGAATTCAAAGATGATACAAATAGAAGATGAATAAAGTAATAAAAACCTTACAAGGCATTAGAGAACAGTGCAAAAATAGAGCTTCTTAAAATAAATCAAACAGCAATCTTGTAAATAAATAGCTTAATATTTCAAATTTTTAAAAAATAAGTCTAATTTTCAATCATAGACTAGATTAAGCAGAAGAAAAAATATCAGAGTTTGAAGGCAATGATGAATGTCACCTTTAGTTAGTTATGACAATGAAAAGAAGAAGAAACAGAATATACAAAGTCCTTGGTACCTGATTTATATACTAAACTCATGAATTATGAACATAGACAATGATGTATTAGTACAGGCTTATAGGCCATGCAATTTATTTGGAGAAAAAAATAGCAGAAAATTTCTTAAGTTTTTTGAATGCTATGGATGTCCAGATACAGGAAGCATTTAGAACACCAAATGGACATGACCAGAATAGAACTTCTCCACGTTCATTTATAAAAATTGCCCAAAGTACATTGAAAGCTGTAAAGAAGACCAAACCACTTATAGAATAAACTCATAAGAAGAACATAAGAGTTATCAACAGAAACTTTGAAGGCCAGGGAACATGAAATGGTATGTTTCAAGCCCTTAAGAGAAAAGAAAAAACAAAGACAAAAATTTAAGATGGATGGAAAGGGTGGCTATTATGTTAAGTAGAATATGTCAGAAACATAAATCAAATATCACATTCTCTATAACATACGCAATTTGAAAACAAATTAAGAATGACTAGGAAATGTAAAAGGGGTTATTAGGGAAGAGGAAAGGTAAAAAGGGATGAAGAAATGAAGGGACAGATAGAAATGGAAGTAGGGAAAGTGGTTGGGATTCAAGTGCTATTTACATATGTATGAAAATATCACTGTAAAATCCACGGATTTGTATACACAGTAAGAGTTGATATCTATAGTAAAAATAGAACATCTCTTTTTATTACAAGTCCACTTTGCTACAATGTCATTATATAGGAAAGACAACATACTAATTTGAATTTTTTTACTTATTTCTGCACATAAATATAAGATTTCAGGGGCCAAGATTAAGTTAGCCTAAAATTTCTTCAGACAATATCATTTCTGATTATAAATTTCCTACAATTAATGGCTTAAATAATCATGAATTCTAGATTATTAAGAAAAAAAATTAAGAACAAATATGAATGTAACACATTAATTTTTCCACGGTTCCTTTGCAATTCAAACTTTCTTACTCCTATTTATTTACTTACTTTGGTACCTGGAATTGAGCCCAGGAGAGCTTAACCACTGACAGATATCCCAGTCCTTTTGTAATTTTTGAGAAAGTGTCTTGCTAAGTTGCTTAGGGCCTTGCTAAATTGCTGAGGTTGACTTTGTACTTGCAGTCCTCTTGCCTCAGCCTCCTGAGCCACCTGATTACAGGCTTGCCAACACTGCACCTGGCATACTTTTCTTATATAAGCCATTAATACCATGATCAATTCACTTTCAGAAGTCTTACCTGGGTTGATACTTTCAGGATGTTTAGATTCTTCTTTCATATATTGAATAATTAATTCCTTGAGGCTATAGATAAAAAAAATTAATCAAATTAGCATTTTAATATTGATATAAAAACAATAACCAAACATTCAATATATAATAGTATTTTAAACAATATTAGATCTTATATCAGAGCTTTATAATATGCACTTCAAATTTGTAAGCCCAGACATTTTATTAAATTGACAATTATTTGTAAATTGTTTGGTTTTCTTTTGTTTTTGAGATGGGATTTCACAATGATGCACAGGCTAGTCTGGAATTCCTTGGTTCTAGCAATTCTCCTGCCTCATTCTCTCCCCCAAATAGCTGTGGTAAATACACATGCCATTGCACCCATAAGCTTATATTAGGAAAACAAAGTAAGATAAAATTATCATGAATTGAGAACAATATAGGTGAGTATATTAACTGATATAGCTAGAACTCAGAAAATGTCATGTAAATAATAGCTCTTTCTTCTTGCACAATTAATTTCTTTTAAAATTAAGGGCTTCTTCTAAAAAATAAGGGTTGTACCACTTTAGTTTACAAAGTTGTTAGGAAGACTCAATGAGGTAATATTAAAACATGTCAAAAGAAATAGAAAAATAATGGCATAATTTGATCTTTTTATTCAACTATAATTGGAATCCCAAATAAACCAATGTGTATTCTTCACAGGTTCTAATATTCAAGTGTTGAAATTACTGAAAAATGCTTTTGAGTTCTAATTTTGGTTATTGATTGTAGTCTTTTTTCTGCTTTATGTCTCAGGGCAAATTAGACATTAAATAATTTATAACATTTTTTTTATAAGTATCATATCTCTTTAGAGAATATATTCATCCCCTATTGTGAAACTAATCAATAACACCAAAAAAATGGGAAATTAACCAATGCCAAGAATTGGCTTGGACTGCTACTATTTCTTCTCCACCTAGTTGAAAAGAATCAATGGATAATTTTTAGAGGAAGCTAAATCTCCATGTCAAGCTCTAACTGACTTGGAAGACCAAATCCTCTTTACACATGGATACTAATAAGTCATAATGAGGCTTAGCGCTCTAAGATTCAATGAATCTACTTTAAGCTCAGAGAACTTATCTCTTCCCTGTAAGGGAGAACTTGATATATTCTGAAAACTTTAGACTGATTGCAATAGTTTGGGAAATTTTCTTACTTTGGAAAGCAAATCACTAGACACATCCAACCTGGGAAACATTAATATTGGGCCTCCTGCAGTAAAAGAAAATATACTTCAAGGGATGAGAGGTTTCGAGGAACAGATATTTTAGCAAAGATGATTGGAAATTCTCATCTCTTCAGTGATATTATTTGAAGCTATCTGATAGTTCTGAATGATTAGATTATGCAAGAAAAGACAAAGTCCTCAAAGGATAATGCACCAGGAAGGTCTAGGCTAACATGTGGGTTGTTCCACATAAAGGTTTGAGTTGTGGGACAGGGCCAGAGTTCTTATTATGTGTATGGCTAAAGCTAGGAGGCCAAGTTGCCAAAACAGAATTCTGCTGTTTGGGAATGATAGCTGAATAAACAAGCATATGTATATATGAACTAAAAATAGCATTGTAACTTTTAAATCTAAGTGTGCATTACCATGAATACTCAGGGATTGGGATCAATCAGGACATTTTGTAGTAAAAGTTAATCATCACCAAACTGAAGAGCCAGTTCTAACAGCAACACCACAGCAATAGAATTGACAGAGGAAAATTAATATTTTAAAAGTCCTTCTACCTGCTCTTTAGACTTTAAGGAAATTCTCAGGTCCTTGGGAAATTAAAGAAGGGTGGTAGAAAAGCTAACTTTCATAGGAGAGTAAAAATATTTTCTCCTCAACTGGGCATTTTAAGACCCAAATAGCTAATTATAAAAATCAAAGTGTGACACTATTTCTACTCCACAGTGAGGAGTTATACTTGGAATGAAAGAGATAAGACTGGGAATCATAATGACAAAGTTTTTTTTAAAGAATCCTAAGATGCTGATGAGTGATGTATCTCAGTGGTAGAGCAACTTACTAGCATGTATAAGGGAAAAAGTAAAAAAAAAAAAAAAAGAAAGAAAGAAAAGAAAGGGGAAGAAAGGAACCTCTGAGAAGACTCTTACATTCATCACTATTTTTGTCTAGATTTTTGCAGGGTTCCTGGCTGATGAGCTCTAATAACTCATTATCATTCCACATATAGCTGTACTATAAAATTTCACCTCATGTGTAAAATGCAATAGTTTTAATTATTTTCAGCCTCCAATCAATATTGATTAGTATTTTAATGTAAATACTTACCTACTATCACCACTAGCAATAGCATAAGCTAATGCCATCTGCCCAAAGTTATCTGCAGCACAGACATCAATACCATTCTGAAGAAGCATCTCAACTATGTGTTTTGATTTTTGTTCCAAAGCAAACATGAGGGCTGTTCTATAATAAGAGAGATAACTTCAACTTTAAGTATTTTAATAAAATTATTCAAAGAGCTAATTTATAATATTTTCCCAATTCGACATCTTACTTTACAGATACTAATAGACATAAACATCTAAGAGAACAAATATTCACTTTTGCAAATCATCTCAAAGTCTAAAAGGAAAAAAAAAAAGAAAATCTCTTTTCCCAATGAGGGAGATGTTAACAAACTTAAAATCCTTCAATGGACAGTAACTATGATGAGGTCTTTTATGTGAAATTGGTAAAACTTTCAATGAAGAAAGCTCTATTTCCTTCCTAGTGTGACACAATTACTGTAACTCACAGTCAGCTAAAGGTCAAGCAGAAAAGGCTATTTGCACACTAATAATAATAAAAAAATAATAGTCATTATTTCAATTAATGGTACTGATAAGTATTTGCTAGACATTGAATGCAATGCAATGTGTACAATTTCACAATCATCCTTCAAGCATGTATTATCCTATTTTTCATATCAGGAAATATATTTAGTCATAAGTATTGTTTTTAAGGTAATGTACTACAAAAGCTAGGAATAAAATCTAACTGTGTGAGAATCTAAGGCTTTTTTTCCTCTTTAAAACCAGCCTATGTCTTATATTTATTAAAGAAAATATTTATTCCTTTAAAGCTACTTTCTTCCCTCTGTACCTTCCAATTAAAAGCAAAAGCACCAAAATATGTTAAAAATGAACAGCATTTGGCAGTAGCAATTAATAAACACTTAGGAATAAACTAACATCAATATTCTACATGGAAAGCAATTTAGAACAGCCAACCAAATAAAAAAATAATAATTTCCAATGCCTATTTATGATCAATACATCTTTTCCAAAAGAAAAATAAATCAGACACAAAAGTTAAAAATATAATAGAAACCAAAATGTAAACTAAAACTCCATATTTTACAAAACTAATAGTAATAGTAAAACTCTTTAGTTAACACAAAATCATGTGACCAACAAACTAATAACAAATATCTGCCAATAATTTTGAATCATATTAATATACTTAGTTGTATTTCTCAATTCAAATAATTGATTTTTTTTTTACCTTAATTGTGGTTTGTTGTTTATATCACTCTATTCTAAATATGTTAATATTGACCTTCCCATTAAACAAGTCATTTTTCCTTGAGTGATTGTTACTATATAAATTATATAATATGTATATAAAGTACTATACCTTCCCTTCTGGTCAACTGCATGTATATTTGCTTTGTTCTGAATTAATGTTTCAACCATCTGCTGTCTGTTTTGCTCTATGGCAAGTAAAAGTGGTGTATAGCCACTCTGGAAAACAACAAAAAAGTTTACAAAATTATTCAACTGAACTGAACCTCTTACAAAGTGCTGTCTGAACAAAGAATATAACAAATAATGTAAATTAAGAGTAACCTCTTCCTTCTCATCTCATTCCACTTTCATATTTTCTGACCCTTAACTTTGCAATGTCTCTCCTCTACTTAGAGTGGCCACATAAACTCTAGTCATTTCTTGAAGACAGAGACCTCTTTTCTCAATAACCCTGTACCCTAAAACAATTAGTAAAGGATTTGAATATTATATTTAATAAGCCAAATTTTTAACTCTATATCATCAGGGTTTATTAATCTACATACCAAAGAATACATACTTTTTCAGAAATACCAACCCTTACCAGAAAGGTTCCTTGATTCACTGTTAGAGAAATTTTACAAGAGTGTGCATTATATATCCAGTACTACAGAAATATCTTTAGTATTGCTTAACAATTCTTTGACATTGATTTTTCATAGCAAACATTTACATGTGAAGAACTAAAGTTGCAGGTATACACTTTCCAATAAACATGGAAGTTTTCTTCATGTTACTCAAGTCCTCTTGATTCTATTCCATTTATGGTGTCAGAATCCCACATACCAATATCAGGCATTTGTGCACCAAATTGTTCACAAAAGAAGTGGGCTCTGAATTGAAAGAATAGACTTTGAGTAGATTATGCTGCTTTTTTCTTAAAGGAAAGGAATTGAATCTTGTTTTCTGCTATTATTAGATAAAAAATATTTACCTTCCATGTTATAAAGATGAATCCAAAAATATATTCTCCCTGGGAATCAGTGAAAGTCTGTCAGCTACTCAACCAATAGGGGGTTAACATCCAGAATATATAACACACACAACATTATACCCCCCAAACAACCTATTCCAATAAATGGGCAAATGAACTGAGGAGACATTTTTCAAAAGAAGAAAATGAATGAACAACAAATATATAAACAAATGTTCAACATCTCTAGCAATCAGAGAAATGCTACAATAAGGGATAATATCACTCCATTTGGAATGGTAATGAGCAAGAATACAAACAACAATAAATGCTGGCAAGGTTGTGTGGATAAAGGAACATTTGTACATCGTTGGAAACACTGAAGACTAGTATGTTCACTCGGCAAAGCAGTTTGAATATTCCTAAAAAATCTAGGGATCAAACCACAATAGAACCAAGAAATTTCACTCCTGGTTATTTTTGTAAAAGAACTAAATAAAATCAGCATACTATAGTGATATAGCTACTTCAAGTTTATAGTAGTCCAATTCTTAATGACTATGTTGTAAAATCAACCCAGATGCCCACTGATGGATGAAAAAGATTAAGAAATTGTTGTATGTATACACAATGTCATTCTACTCACCCATAAAGAATAATTAAATTATGGAATTTGCTAGTTAGTGGGTGGAAATGGAGAAGTGAAAAAAGTCAAACTCAGAAACTCAAGGGTTGAATGTATTCTCTAATATGTGGAAGCTAGGGTAAAATGAAGAAAAGGAGGAAGGAAGGATAGGATATCAAAAAGATACAGGGAAGATCAGTAGTGTAGTAGGAGAAGATTGAGGTGCCAAGTAGAAGGATAACAAAGGAGAATCAACAAATAATGAATTCTTCAAAAATTATGTTGTGTGCATATATAAATATACCACAGGAAATTTCATCTTTCTGTTTAAGTAAAAAGAACCAATCAAAACTAAATAGAGAAGGGAGCATATGTCTATCAGAGTAGAGGAAAGAGAACAATGGAGGACAGGAAGGACAGAGGGAGAGAGGGTCAGGAAAGGAATTGAATCTTGAACTGAAATCAAATTCCATGCATGTATAATTTTGTTGGGATAAACCCGACAAAACTACTAAGTATAACAATGACTATATATACTACTATGTATTCAACTTCTATGTATAACTATTACAATCTAATAAAAATAAGATCATAACATATATCCTCAGTTTTAATGGTAATTCTGGGACCCTAATGAACATCTGGTTTTCAAGATTCTTTTACTCTTATGCCATTTTAGTTGCTACTTAAAACAATTTATAAATTGAGGCAAAATGTAACTCAGAAATTTTGCATATTGATGAGCTTCATAGTGATCTATATCGATGAACTGTTTTTTGCATAATGAAAGACACTAAACCAATTGCATTTTTTTTTTCTATTTTCGTATCTACTTTCTATCTCAGAAAGTCAGAAGATTACCAGTGAGGAAGCAGGTCAGTGACAGAGCTGAGCAAAGCAGGGTCCAGGCCTGTTGTCACCCATAGACGTACCTACCTTGGGACTTTTCTCAGCCCTGAGTAACTCTGTATTTAAATAGAGGATGGCACAGACAATAGCAGCTTGGAAGAAAAAGGGCAACAACTTTTCTTTTTCCATAAAGAAGGAAAGTGATTAGAAGAAACTGTCTCTAGGACATTGTTCCTCACAGTAATTAGTGGCCATTCCCAAGATGTGGCAAAGTTGAAAGAATGAAAGGTGGGAGGGAAAGGGAGAGAGAAGGGAAACTGCATGGAAATGGAAGGAGACCCTCAGGGTTATACAAAATTACATACAAGAGGAAGTGAGGGGAAAGGGGAAAATAATACAAGGGGGAGAAATGAATGACAATAGAGAGGGTAGAGAGAGAAGAGGGGAGAGGAGGGGAGGGGAGGGGCGATAGTAGCCGATAGGAAAGGCAGCAGAATACAACAGACACTAGTATGGCAATATGTAAATCAATGGATGTGTAACTGATGTGATTCTGCAATCTGTATATGGGGTAAAAATGGGAGTTCATAACCCACTTGAATCAAAGTGTGAAATATGATATATCAAGAACTATGTAATGTTTTGAACAACCAACAATAAAAAAATTTTAAAAAAGACCAAATAAGTGGGTATTCAGCTTCTCAGCCTAGGTAGGTGAAGGAGAAATTTCACCAAAATTAAATATTGGACATTCAAAGAGACTTAGGGATTTCAAAATTTGAGTACAAAAAAACTGAAGAAAGAAAGTGCCATAGCCCATAACCAATGGCTGCCAGAAGTGGATTTGGCACAGACTTGTTGACTTACAAGGGGGAGTAAAGGAGCTTGCATTGCAAGCTGCATCTTTGGAGTATCTTGATTCAGAGAAATCTCACATCAGAAACACTGACTAAACTCATGTGATCCAGAGACTGCACTAGATGCTTAAAAATCATGCTCCGTTGGAAAGGGAAAGGGGAGTTCTATTCATTTCTCCTTTGTGTTTGGCAGCTCAAAGACCATCTGAAAGGGGTCAACAATATGAGTGGTTGAGGGGGAATGCAGTCAAGGCCTAAATCCAGAAAGGCTATGCTCTGGGGCTCCAGTGATTGTAGAATCATCCCCCATGAACCACAATTAGATTTCTTGGGAGGCTTCTGAGAACCAGATCCATTGAAGAAATTGTCTGCTGTGTAGCCTAAGAGTAGGTCAATCTAGTTTCTTCAAAGAAAGCCAGGTGCAACAAAACCTAATTAGACCTGAGGCCAACTAGATCTCAGTGCCAGCAGCTAGAACATCCCTTAAATAAAGCTGCAGAAGTGGTAGCCCAGGAGTGCAACAAACTGGTCCTAATGGACACTACTAACTCATCCCACTTCATGCAGGAAAGAAGAAAATATCTCTTATGTAAAACAGCTTCAATCTTAGACCACTCCAACTAGTAACAAAAAAAAAAAAAAAAAAAAAAAAAAAGCAGGAAGAGGTTAACACCCACTTCCTTTGCTCTATTAGTACATAACTAAAAGTTATACCTAATTTTAGTACATAATTTTTAGTTGTAGATGGACATAATACTTTCATTTTATTTATTTATTTTTTATGTGGTGCTGAGGATCAAATGCAGTGCCTCATATGTGCTAGGCAAGTGCTCCACGACTGCATAACCATCCCAGCCCTCTCATTCTCTCTTATCTTCTGGTAACAACCAAATTCTATTGTTCTCTCTCCCTCTCTTCCAATACCTTTTTTCTTCTATTTTCCTTATCTTCTTCTAAACATTACTGCCAAATATCTTCTGCACTCTCTCTGTTCACTTTCTTATAAATCTTAACTAACTTTGTAAGACATTTCTTTTTTTCTACTTAACTGCATTTTTAACATTGTAGCTCCTGCCCCCCCACCTTTAATGCTAATACAATTGTTAGTATTGTAGGTTATATGACTGACACCTGCTATTGGCTTTAAAGCCACAGCTAGTTCATGGTTATTGTTTATAATTTGACAATTGCTAAATTCACTACTCCTCTTTATGGCTACATTAATATTGAGACGTCAGAGCAGGATCTAGGTATTAATGTTAACTCTGTGGTATATTATTTGGAACAGTTATCACTACTGTTTCTTTCAACCCTATTCTGTGATGTGTTGAGAAGCCACAGGGACACTAAGAGTTCACAGGTTAAAAAATGTGCTGCTGAACTAAACATTCCCTGACATTACTTTAACCCAAACAAGTGAGGAGATAAATCCCCTGAACTATCAACAAGAATCCAAGGAGGAACAAAAGAGAGGAAACTCGGAGCCCATGCACATAAATTTGTCAAAGTAAACCAAACTACCATTTATAATTATAAAACTATAATAATAATTTTAAAAGAAAGAAAATTGCCAATTTCTAAATTCTAAAATTTAATCCCATTTCAAAGATTTTTATAGTTTGTTATACAATCCAACTTCTTTTTAATTGATAAAAATACCAAGAAAAGTATGAATTCTTTATAAAAATATACTATAGTACAAGAGTTGTATATTTATTTATTGAGGAAATATAGATCATCTGGGCGAATGCCAGCCGCAAACTAGAGAACACTCATCTATGCTATGTAGGAGGCACTCTCTGCCCACCACACCACACAGTAACATGGCTCAAAGAGGACCTCATTTGGTTCCAGATTTCTGCCTCAGTCATCTTAATTTTAAATATGGACACAATGCTTAGATGTAAATTAAATAAATTCATGAGATAAAAATGATGAAGAAGATGGACAGAAATTTCAACAACTGTTACTATTCTGATCAAGAAAACCCTGCTTAAAAATCCACATTTGTTGAAGAATGTCACACTTAAAACAAACGTATTTTAAATATTTTGGAAATAATCATGTTTGGTGTATACCATAGTTCTGGCTTCTATATTTGCATTGAGTGAAAGCAGTTTTTCTACTAGTGTTGTTTTCTTCAGAGAAAGAGCAAAGTGAAGAGGAGTTTCATTTCGGTTGTTGTAAGCATTTGGATCGGCACCATTTTCTAAAAGGATAGTTGCACATTCCTCTTCCAGATATTGTAGGGCCTGTTGGGTTTATACCAAGAAATAAACTGTAAATTTTGACAATCCAAGAAAAAAACATTTCATATGTTTTACTAATTAATCATATTAAATAGAATTAATCACTTTTTCTTCTAAGCATTTCTATCATTGTTTTTTTCTGCAGATATTCTTGGCTACATCTACCTTCATCAATGCTGTGTTGCCATCACGGTCACGGAGGTGAATATTACACTTTTTCTTCACTAAAAAAGCCACCAATTCTGGGTGGCCAAAGGCACAGGCATAATGTAGAGCAGTCCTATGAAGGCAAGAGGCTTTGTTAGAAGTTCATAAAGCATGCTCTCAAAATACATGATTATTTATGCAATTATCAACATTAAATAGTATGCAAGTCCTCTACTATTTTCTAAAGAAAGTACAATATTTACTAGCTGTTAGTACACACTAAGTTAATAAATGAACAGCCTATTCTGTTGATTTTTTCTTTTGTCTTTCTTTTTTGGATACTGCTAGGGACTGAAGCCAGGAGCACTCAATCCAGGAGCCATATCCTAAGGCCATTTTTATTATTATGATTTTTTTTTTTAATTTTGAGGCAGAGTCTCCATAAGTTTCCCAGGCTGTCATTGAACTCGCAATGCTTCTGCTTCATTCTCCCAAGTAATTAGAAATATAGGCATGAGCTACTGGGTCTGGTCCCATTGATCTCTTATTTTTGATTATTTTGTTTTTTTGGTGCTGGCATAGAAACCAGGACCTGGAGCCTCCTAGATAAAGTCTCTACCATGGAGCTATATCCCATCCCAGAGTGTCCTACTTGCCTAGAAAGAGCATGGACCTTGAATTTAGCTCAACATTTGCTTGAATTCTACTTTAACCTCTGTGACATGGTATTTAGTTCTCCTATCCATCAATTTTATCTCCAATAAAATACTGATTAAAATTAGTAGTTACCTACTGAGATGATAATGTGATGCTTAAAATTAAAATCTATGTAAAATGTTTGAACAGTTTCTAGCACAAGCAACAGCTCAATAATTGTTGGCTATTGTAATTATTACTATTACTATAAATCAACAGAGTATTTCACTTAATGAAGAAGTACTATTATAGTGATTTTACAAATATCTTGTAGGGACTATGTATTTCAATTAGTCTTAGATGCTCTTTTTTTTCTATCATTTTGACATCACTGACATTAGAAAGCCTCTACAAGTATAATGGCAGCATTCAATTTTTTTATTCATACATGAAATAAAGGACCATCACACAGTACCTTACCTTAAGTGAAATGTGATACACACAAGAGGTCTACAGTGGTTATAGTCATATGAGTGGCATTTAAATTAATTTTAGTTGTTAAAAAACTATAGGTAAGGACAGATGAATGATAAAACAATAATAAAAGACCAAATTAAAACCATAGTAATCCTTGCTTTTCTTTTTTTAAAGTAATTTAAAGCTAAAGGAAATGTAGGACTCAAATGAATTAGCATGGTTCAATCTATTCAATATTTAGATTTACAGGATATACATAAATCATGTATTTCCAATGTTCAGTTTTTAACACTGTCTTAACTTTTAAAATGGGCAGTTTATAATTTCCTACCACCAGAGTGCTTCTGTTTAAAATGGAAGAGGAAAAGTTTTACTTGAAATTGAGTCCTATCTCTGAAGTTTTAAATTTCTGATCAATCAAACATAAGGCTTTTAAGGAAGAGTTTTAAGAGTCATTATGTCAATTACATACTAGGTATTCAGAGTATGGGTATAAATGAATAAAATAAAAGAACAGATAAGTATACTTGAGTTCAGTTTCTTAAGCAAAAATTATGAAGGAAAGCAATAATTTGGCAGTAGTAATAACCTTTATTACTTGTTCTCTTTTTTATCAGCATGCCACTAAAACAGAATTATTAACCTATAATTGCATGTATGTAACAAAACATATCTATAAGAAATGTAATAATATCTATAAGCACAGATGAAAAGTTCCCCTTTGCTTCTACATAGAAATGTACTAGAAGAAAACACAAATGCCTCTTTATACATTTTATATTGGCAAGAACTTTCCTAAGAAAGAAAGAACTGAAAAGAAGACTTCTTTTTTTTCTGACCTCTTTTAAAAATCTTTTATTTATTTATTTATTTATTTAATTCTGGTGCTGATGATTGAATGCATGGCCTTGAGTTTGCTAAAGCCAAAATGACTTATATTGGACAATGTACTCTTTTTCCAGATGCTCAAGTAACATATGAACATAGGAAAAACATATTTGTGTTTCTGGTAAGAGAATGAATTTAATTTTACAAGAAATGAAATATATTTCAGAGCTACAAAATTTTGAGGATGCAGAGAAGTTGTACTTACTCTGCAGCTTAAGGTTCAGCTACTTAAGACTCATTCCTCAAATAGATGATTTGATGCTAAGTTCTGTGCAACATTTAGAAAGTATATGTTTCTACCCACCAATTTTAGTATACTAAATATTCTTTCAGATATTTTCATGTTTTGTATTTTATCCTGACGTACTCACTTATATTTTGGCTGTTGGCAAAGAAGTAATTCATAAAAGTTTACAATGTATTTTGATACCCAGACTGGCAAGACTTTGTCTACTACATAAACATTTTCGTAGTGTCATCATGATCTTAAATACTGCAAGCAGGTGGGACTCAAAAATGTTATAACCCTGATATTTTAATTAATTTTTTATTTTAAAATTTTTGTGAAATTGGTAACCATAGAAACACATGGAGACAATGAATATTCCTTTTCACAAACACTGTCACTAGGGAACAGACCTACTATGGATAGCCTTTTTTCCCTTGAGAACAAGGCAGAGCAAGGGACATTAGGGGAGAATCAGGCAGTTTGTGTACCCTGGGAACCTTCTGTTTGCTGGTCTCTTGTTCTTCTGACTGAAGGCCTACACTGCCTGATCCTGTGGACCAATGCTCTGCTCTCTCTGTTTAAATAAACAAATAAACAGTAAGAGATAACTTCAGAAAGTATATTGGAACAGGGGAATCAACAATTTTATGCAGAAAGTTTTGGCACATTTTTTAAAAGTGTAATCTGCCTGAAGTGGTACAAAATTAGGAAAGCAACATGTGTTTGATGCTTAGAAAGTGGGAAAGCTGCCAGTGAACTCTATTGTCTGCTCTCTTGAAAAGTAACTTAAGTGAATGAAATATTTGCAAAAAATTCAGGGCTATTCAACAAGCCTTGCTATGAAGTTGGTTGGCTAATGAAGATGACATCAAGTTATCCTTCAGAATTTGATGAACTAGTGAGTTAGGCATGTGAGAAATAAGTAATATCTAGTGAGGAGTGAAAGTGTTCCTCCTAAATGTACTAGTGTGAATTAAGGTAAAAAACAAAAGAACAACAACAAACGTGGAGCCATGTTCTTAATTCAAAGAGTTCTAATAAAGGTTCCTCAGTAGACAACAGATGGTGGGTTATATTTGAAGAATTTTTTTTGTCCTCTTGTTGCTATATTATGAGTAATATTTTTTCTCATTATGCACTTTTCTACAATGTATGTGACCTACTTGTGAAAATGTGTACATTAACAATAAACTGCTGTATGTACTTAATCGTTAAACAATTAGTTTAACAATTAGGAATTATATGCCCCTGGGAAACCAGCTACAGATTTGTTTTTGTTTTACTGCTCATTAAGTCTGCCTGGGTGCTAGACATCCAATGTTTGCAGGTACCTGGTACAGAAGCCTCCATGGGGGTATGAAAGTCAAGTATCCTGTTGAAAGAAGGGTTGGTCTCACTCCTGCTCTGCCCCCATGGGCACAGCTTCAATAGTGAAGACCCATTACCCTGCTTTCCCCAGTTGGCCCCTTGCCCTTCAGCCCCTGACTTCCCAGATCCCATACCTGTACTTTCTGTCCGTGTCATCAACGTGTCTTCCACGAGTTAGGAAATATTTCACTTGAGGTAAGTCATCATATCTGACAGCCTCGTGAAATTTGTAAATCTTATTTTCCAAGCGGTAGGCAACAATTTTCCTCCAGGCGGAGTTCATTGTGAGGCATTGTATACTCGCTCCCCTAGGGGGCTTCCTCTGCCTCCAACTCGGATTCTTGGAAATAAAGATTAGCTGAACTAAATCGCTGCAAAGCGCCCAACAGTATAGCCGCTGCGAGATTAGTATCTCTCCACGGTAAAATAGCCGTTGCCAGGCAACAACAATAAACAGAACGTTTTTGGGGGTCATGGCCTCCTGCTGGATAGAATCAGCTAGGCCACCAGTGATTGGCTCCTGGCAGATTCACGACCTACTAGTCAGTTATTGGCTCTTCTGTCCAGTAGTAGATGGAAGTGTAGGATATGCAGTATTATAGGTGGCGCTAGAACGGAAGTAAAAGTGGTTGCCTCAGGCCCAATACATCCAATATTGATGGGTGAAGGAAAGTTTCACCTTGTCATCACAGCTTGCTGCTGCTGCTGCTGCTTCTGCTGCAGCAGCAGAGATAGAGCTGGATGAATTTTAAGCCTCATGGTGGCAAAACAAAACTTACTGAGCATGGTGCAAGGAGAAAACCTACCTGAGCTTATGGAAGGACAATCTGTGGCATGTAGATCCAGCACGGAAGTGACTTCAGCGGCAGCCCAGAAAGAAGACTTCCAGGTGATTTTAGGCTGGCAGCAGCAGAATCAGAGACAGCAGTGACGGTTGGGGTGAAGCCAGCGGATGATTGACAGGAGACTTCCGGTTCAGCACCAGCTACCTCAGAGTAAGCAAAGGAATTCACCTCAGATGTAACTGAGGCCTTGCCCAGAGAGGAGACCTCTAGAACGGAAGTGACATCTGCGGCAGCCCAGAGAGAAGACTTCCAGGTGATCTTAGGCTGGCGGCGGCAGAATCAGAGACAGCAATGGCGGTTGGGGTGCTGCCAGCGGTTGATTGACAGGAGACTTCCGGTTCAGCAGCAGCTACCTCAGAGTTAGCAAAGGAATTCACCTCAGAGGTAACTGAGGCCTTGCCCAGAGAGGAGACGTCCAGCACAGCAGTGACTTCTGCGGCAACCCAGAAAGAAGACTTCCAGGTGATTTTAGGCTGGCGGCAGCAGAATCAGAGACAGCGATGGCGGTTGGGGTGCCGACAGGGGTTGATTGACAGGAGACTTCCAGTTCAGCAGCAGCTACCTCGGAGTTAGCAAAGGAATTCACCTCAGAGGTAACTGAGGCCTTGCCCAGAGAGGAGACCTCCAGCACGGCAGTGACTTCTGCAGCAGCCCACAAAGAAGACTTCCAGGTGATTTTAGGCTGGCGGCAGCAGAATCAGAGACAGCAGTGGCGGTTGCTGTGCAGGCGGCAGTTGATTGACAGGAGACTTCCGGTTCAGCAGCAGCTACCTCGGAGTTAGCAAAGGAATTCACCTCACAGTTAACTAAGGCCCTGCATAGAGAGGAGACCTCCTGCACGGAAGTGACTTCTTCTTCAGCCCAGAAAGAAGACTTCCAGGTGATCTTAGGCTGGCTGCAGCAGAATCAGACACAGCAATGGCGGTTGGGGTGCTGCCAGGGGTTGATTGACAGGAGACTTCCAGTTCAGCAGCAGCTATCTCGGAGTTAGCAAAGGAATTCACCTCAGAGGTAACTGAGGCCTTGCCCAGAGAGGAGACCTCCAGCACGGCATTGACTTCTGGGGCAACCCAGAAAAAGATCAATAGGTTATCTTAGGCTGGCGGCAGCAGAAACAGAGACAGCAGTGACGGTTGCGGTGCTGCCGGCGGTTGATTGACAGGAGACTTCCGGTTCAGCAGCAGCTACCTCGGAGTTAGCAAAGGAATTCACCTCAGAGGTAACTGAGGCCTTGACTAGAGAGGAGACCTCCAGCACGGCAGTGACTTCTGCAGCAGCCGAGAAAGAAGATCGATAGGTTTTCTTAGGCTGGCGGCAACAGAATCAGAGACAGCAATGGCGTTTGGGGTGCTGCCAGGGGTTGATTGACAGGAGACTTCCAGTTCAGCAGCAGCTACCTCGGAGTTAGCAAAGGAATTCACCTCAGAGGTAACTGAGGCCTTGCCCAGAGAGGAGACCTCCAGCACGGCAGTGACTTCTGCCGCGACCCAGAAAGCAGATCTCTAGGTGATCTTAGGCTGGCGGCAGCGGAATCAGAGACAGCAATCGCGGTTGGGGTGCTGCCGGCGGTTGATTGACAGGAGACTTCCGGTTCAGCAGCAGCTACCTTGGAGTTAGCAAAGGAATTCACCTCACAGTTAACTAAGGCCTTGCATAGAGAGGAGACCTCTTGCACGGAAGTGACTTCTTCTTCAGCCCAGAAAGAAGACTTCCAGGTGATCTTAGGCTGGCGGCAGCAGAATCAGACACAGCAATGGCGTTTGGCGTGCTGCCAGGGGTTGATTGACAGGAGACTTCCAGTTCAGCAGCAGCTACCTCGGAGTTAGCAAAGGAATTCACCTCAGAGGTAACTGAGGCCTTGCCCAGAGAGGAGACCTCTAGAACGGAAGTGACATCTGCAGCAGCCCAGAGAGAAGACTTCCAGGTGATCTTAGGCTGGCGGCAGCAGAATCAGAGACAGCAGTGGCGGTTGCTGTGCAGGCGGCAGTTGATTGACAGGAGACTTCCGGTTCAGCAGCAGCTGCCTCGGAGTTAGCAAAGGAATTCACCTCAGAGGTAACTGAGGCCTTGCTCAGAGAGGAGACTTCTAGCACGGCAGTGACTTCTGCGACACCCCAAAAAGAAGATCTCTAGGTGATCTTAGGCGGGCGGGTGCGGAATCAGAAACAGCAATGGCGGTTGGGGTGCTGCCAGCGGTTGATTGACAGGAGACTTCCGAATCAGCAGCAGCTACCTCAGACTTAGCAAAGGAATTCACCTCAGAGGTAACTGAGGCCTTGCCCAGAGAGGAGACGTCCAGCACGGCAGTGACTTCTGCGGCAACCCAGAAAGAAGACTTCCAGGTGATTTTAGGCTGGCGGCAGCAGAATCAGAGACAGCAGTGGAGGTTGTTGTGCAGTCGGCAGTTGATTGACAGGAAACTTCCGGTTCAGCAGCAGCTACCTCGGAGTTAGCAAAGGAATTCACCTCAGAGGTAACTGAGGCCTTGCCCAGAGAGGAGACGTCCAGCACGGCAGTGACTTCTGCGGCAACCCAGAAAGAAGACTTCCAGGTGATTTTAGGCTGGTGGCAGCAGAATCAGAGACAGCGATGGCGGTTGGGGTGCCGACAGGGGTTGATTGACAGGAGACTTCCAGTTCAGCAGCAGCTACCTCGGAGTTAGCAAAGGAATTCACCTCAGAGGTAACTGAGGCCTTGCCCAGAGAGGAGACCTCCAGCACGGCAGTGACTTCTGCAGCAGCCCAGAGAGAAGACTTCCAGGTGATTTTAGGCTGATGGCAGCAGAAACAGAGACAGCAGTGGCGGTTGCTGTGCAGGCGGCAGTTGATTGACAGGAGACTTCCGGTTCAGCAGCAGCTACCTCGGAGTTAGCAAAGGAATTCACCTCAGAGGTAACTGAGGCCTTGCTCAGAGAGGAGACTTCTAGCACGGCAGTGACTTCTGAGGCACCCCAGAAAGAAGATCTCTAGGTGATTTTAGGCTGGCGGGTGCGGATCAGAGACAGCAATGGCGGTTGGGGTGCTGCCAGCGGTTGATTGACAGGAGACTTCCGAATCAGCAGCAGCTACCTCGGAGTTAGCAAAGGAATTCACCTCAGAGGTAACTGAGGCCTTGCCCAGAGAGGAGACCTCCGGCACGGCAGTGACTTCTGCGGCAATCCAGAAAGAAGAC
The DNA here is from genome assembly GCF_047511675.1 of Marmota flaviventris. Taxonomy (NCBI): domain Eukaryota; kingdom Metazoa; phylum Chordata; class Mammalia; order Rodentia; family Sciuridae; genus Marmota; species Marmota flaviventris. The sequence goes on along the minus strand of NW_027287680.1, from coordinate 1,154,670 downwards.
TTCCAGGTGATTTTAGGCTGGCGGCAGCAGAATCAGAGACAGCAATGGTGGTTGAGGTGCTGCCGGCGGTTGATTGACAGGAGACTTCCGGTTCAGCAGCAGCTACCTCGGAGTTAGCAAAGGAATTCACCTCAGAGGTAACTGAGGCCTTGCCCAGAGAGGAGACCTCCAGTAAGGCAGTGAGTTCTGCAGCAGCCCAGAAAGAAGACTTCCAGGTGATTTTAGGCTGGCGGCAGCAGAATCAGAGACAGCAATGGCGGTTGAGGTGCTGCCAGTGGTTGATTGACAGGAGACTTCCGGTTCAGCAGCAGCTACCTCGGAGTTAGCAAAGGAATTCACCTCAGAGGTAACTGAGGCCTTGCCCAGAGAGGAGACCTCCAGCACGGCAGTGACTTCTGCGGCAATCCAGAAAGCAGATCAATAGGTTATCTTAGGCTGGCGGCAGCGGAATCAGAGACAGCAATGGCGGTTGGGGTGCTGCCGGCGGTTGATTGACAGGAGACTTCCGGTTCAGCAGCAGCTACCTCGGAGTTAGCAAGGGAATTCACCTCAGAGGTAACAGAGGCCTTGCCCAGAGAGGAGACCTCCAGCACGGCAGTGACTTCTGCAGCAGCCCAGAGAGAAGACTTCCAGGTGATCTTAGGCTGGCGGCAGCAGAATCAGAGACAGCAGTGGAGGTTGCTGTGCAGGCGGCAGTTGATTGACAGGAGACTTCCGGTTCAGAGGCAGCTACCTCAGAGTTAGCAAAGGAATTCACCTCAGAGGTAACTGACGCCATGCTCAGAGGGGAGACCTCTAGCACGGCAGTGACTTCTGCGGCACCCCAGAAAGAAGATCTCTAGGTGATCTTAGGCTGGCGGGTGCGGAATCAGAGACAGCAATGGCGGTTGGGGTGCTGCCAGCGGTTGATTGACAGGAGACTTCCGAATCAGCAGCAGCTACCTCAGAGTTAGCAAAGGAATTCACCTCAGAGGTAACTGAGGCCTTGGCTAGAGAGGAGACCTCTAGCACGGCAGTGACTTCTGCAGCAGCCCAGAAAGAAGACTTCCAGGTGATTTTAGGCTGGCGGCAGCAGAATCAGAGACAGCAGTGGAGGTTGTTGTGCAGGCGGCAGTTGATTGACAGGAAACTTCCGGTTCAGCAGCAGCTACCTCGGAGTTAGCAAAGGAATTCACCTCACAGTTAACTAAGGCCTTGCATAGAGAGGAGACCTCCTGCACGGAAGTGACTTCTTCTACAGCCCCGAAAGAAGACTTCCAGGTGATCTTAGGCTGGCTGCAGCAGAATCAGACACAGCAATGGCGGTTGGGGTGCTGCTGGCGGTTGATTGACAGGAGACTTCCGTTTCAGCAACAGCTACCTCGGAGTTAGCAAAGGAATTCACCTCAGAGGTAACTGAGGCCTTGCCCAGAGAGGAGACCTCCAGCATGGCAGTGACTTCTGCAGCAGCCCAGAGAGAAGACTTCCAGGTGATTTTAGGCTGACGGCAGCAGAAACAGAGACAGCAGTGGCGGTTGCTGTGCAGGCGGCAGTTGATTGACAGGAGACTTCCGGTTCAGCAGCAGCTACCTCGGAGTTAGCAAAGGAATTCACCTCAGAGGTAACTGAGGCCTTGCTCAGAGAGGAGACTTCTAGCACGGCAGTGACTTCTGCGGCACCCCAGAAAGAAGATCTCTAGGTGATCTTAGGGTGGCGGGTGCGGAATAAGAGACAGCAATGGCGGTTGGGGTGCTGCCAGCGGTTGATTGACAGGAGACTTCCAGTTCAGCAGCAGCTACCTCGGAGTTAGCAAAGGAATTCACCTCAGAGGTAACTGAGGCCTTGCCCAGAGAGGAGACCTCCAGCACGGCAGTGACTTCTGCCGCGACCAAGAAAGCAGATCTCTAGGTGATCTTAGGCTGGCGGCAGCGGAATCAGAGACAGCAATCGCGGTTGGGGTGCTGCCGGCGGTTGATTGACAGGAGACTTCCGGTTCAGCAGCAGCTACCTCGGAGTTAGCAAAGGAATTCACCTAACAGTTAACTAAGGCCTTGCATAGAGAGGAGACCTCCTGCACGGAAGTGACTTCTTCTTCAGCCCAGAAAGAAGACTTCCAGGTGATCTTAGGCTGGTGGCAGGAGAATCAGACACAGCAATTGCGGTTGGGGTGCTGCCAGCGGTTGATTGACAGGAGACTTCCAGTTCAGCAGCAGCTACCTCGGAGTTAGCAAAGGAATTCACCTCAGAGGTAACTGAGGCCTTGCCCAGAGAGGAGACCTCCAGCACGGCAGTGACTTCTGCAGCAGCCGAGAAAAAAGATCAATAGGTTTTCTTAGGCTGGCGGCAGCAGAATCAGAGACAGCAATGGCGGTTGGGGTGCTGCAGGCGGTTGATTGACAGGAGACTTCCGGTTCAGCAGCAGCTACCTTGGAGTTAGCAAAGGAATTCACCTCAGAGGTAACTGAGGCCTTGCCCAGAGAGGAGACCTCCAGCACGGCTGTGACTTCTGCGGCATCCCAGAAAGAAGACTTCCAGGTGATCTTAGGCTGGCGGCAGCAGAATCAGAGACAGCTATGGCGGTTGGGGTGCTCCCAGCGGTTGATTGACAGGAGACTTCCGGTTCAGCAGCAGCTACCTCGGAGTTAGCAAAGGAATTCACCTCAGAGGTAACTGAGGCCTTGCCCAGAGAGGAGACCTCCAGCACGGCAGTGACTTCTGCCGCGACCCAGAAAGAAGACTTCCAGGTGATCTTAGGCTGGGGGCAGCAGAATCAGAGACAGCAGTGTCGGTTGGGGTGCTGCCAGCGGTTAATTGACAGGAGACTTCCGGTTCAGCACCAGCTACCTCGGAGTTAGCAAAGGAATTCACCTCAGAGGTAACTGAGGCCTTGCCCAGAGAGGAGACCTCCAGCACGGCTGTGACTTCTGCGGCATCCCAGAAAGAAGACTTCCAGGTGATTTTAGGCTGGCGGCAGCAGAATCAGAGACAGCAATGGCGGTTGAGGTGCTGCCAGCGGTTGATTGACAGGAAACTTCCGGTTCAGCAGCAGCTACCTCGGAGTTAGCAAAGGAATTCACCTCAGAGGTAACTCAGGCCTTGCCCAGAGAGGAGACCTCCAGCACGGCAGTGACTTCTGCGGCAACCCAGAAAAAAGATCTCTAGTTGATCTTAGGCTCGCGGCAGCAGAATCAGAGACAGCAGTGGCGGTTGCGGTGCTGCCGGCGGTTGAATGACAGATGACTTCCGGTTCAGCAGCAGCTACCTCGGACTTAGCAAAGGAATTCACCTCAGAGGTAACTGAGGCCTTGCCCAGAGAGGAGACCTCCAGCACGGCAGTGACTTCTGCGGCAATCCAGAAAGCAGATCAATAGGTTATCTTAGGCTGGCGGCAGCGGAATCAGAGACAGCAGTGGCGGTTGCGGTGCTGCCGGAGGTTGAATGACAGGAGACTTCCGGTTCAGCAGCAGCTACCTCGGAGTTAGCAAAGGAATTCACCTCACAGGTAACTAAGGCCTTGCATAGAGAGGAGACCTCCAGCAGGGCAGTGACTTCTGCAGCAGCCCAGAAAGAAGACTTCCAGGTGATTTTAGGCTGACGGCAGCAGAATCAGAGACAGCAATGGCGGTTGCGGTGCAGGCGGCGGTTGATTGTCAGGAGAATTCCATTTCAGCAGCAGCTACCTCGGAGTTAGCAAAGGAATTCACCTCATAGGTAACTGAGGCCTTGCCCAGAGAGGAGACCTCCAGCACGGCAGTGACTTCTGCAGCAGCCCAGAAAGAAGATCAATAGGTTATCTTAGGCTGGCGGCAGCAGAATCAGAGACAGCAATCGCGGTTGGGGTGCTGCAGGCGGTTGATTGACAGGAGACTTCCGGTTCAGCAGCAGCTACCTCGGAGTTAGCAAAGGAATTCACCTCACAGTTTTCTAAGGCCTTGCATAGAGAGGAGACCTCCTGCACGGAAGTGACTTCTTCTTCAGCCCAGAAAGAAGACTTCCAGGTGATCTTAGGCTGGCTGCAGCAGAATCAGACACAGCAATGGCGGTTGGGGTGCTGCTGGCGGTTGATTGACAGGAGACTTCCGTTTCAGCAGCAGCTACCTCGGAGTTAGCAAAGGAATTCCCCTCAGAGGTAACTGAGGCCTTGCCCAGAGAGGAGACCTCCAGCACGGCTTTGACTTCTGCGGCATCCCAGAAAGAAGACTTCCAGGTGATCTTAGGCTGGCGGCAGCAGAATCAGAGACAGCTATGGCGGTTGGGGTGCTCCCAGCGGTTGATTGACAGGAGACTTCCGGTTCAGCAGCAGCTACCTCGGAGTTAGCAAAGGAATTCACCTCAGAGGTAACTGAGGCCTTGCCCAGAGAGGAGACCTCCAGCACGGCAGTGACTTCTTCTTCAGCCCAGAAAGAAGACTTCCAGGTGATCTTAGGCTGGCGGCAGCAGAATCAGAGACAGCAATGGCGTTTGGGGTGCTGCCAGGGGTTGATTGACAGGCGACTTCCAGTTCAGCAGCAGCTACCTCGGAGTTAGCAAAGGAATTCACCTCAGAGGTAACTGAGGCCTTGCCCAGAAAGGAGACATCTAGCATGGCAGTGACTTCTGCGGCACCCCAGAAAGAAGATCTCTAGGTGATCTTAGGCTGGCGGCAGCGGAATCAGAGACAGCAATGGCGGTTGGGGTGCTGCCAGCGGTTGATTGACAGGAGACTTCCAGTTCATCAGCAGCTACCTCGGAGTTAGCAAAGGAATTCACCTCAGAGATAACTGAGGCCTTGCCCAGAGAGGAGACCTCCAGCATGGCAGTGACTTCTGTGGTAGCCCAGAAAGAAGAGGTCCAGGTGATCTCAGGATGGCAGCTGCAGATTCAGAGGCAACAATGGTGAGGGTGGCGGTTGATAGGATACTTCCAGTTCAGCGGCTTATTTTAATTTTTCTTAATTAATTACATTTTTTATACTGTGTATAGTTTGTTTTTTATTTAATCATGTCTTAAATCATTTATTTATATAATTTATTGTAGATAGAATACATGTTTGACAGATTTGACGTTCTTATAATAAATTTAGATTTTTTAGTTAAATGTACTACTATTTAATTTCAATGATTTAAAAAATAAGACAAATTCTGAACCTGTTTTTGTTTTTTAGTGCGTTCCAGTTATAAATAATGGTGGGGTCATGGTTAACATTTTCATAAGTACACGTAATTTTCTTCATTTCAATACTCAGTACTCCCTCTTTTCATGCTTTCTTCTGTCCCCTTAGTCCCTTTGTCCATCACTACTGTTCTTCCATTTATTTATTTATTTATTTATTTATTTATTTATTTATTTTCATTTTTTAAAAAAATGTTTTTTTGGATCTACATGACTGTAGATTTTATTTTGAAATATTGTACATACATTAAGCACAACTTATTCTAATTAGGATCCCATTCCTGCAATTGGACATGATACAGAAATTCATTGGTCTTATATTCATATATGAATATAGGAGTGTTATGTCTGATCCATTCTTTTGTCTTTCCTATTCCCATCCATTTTCCCTTCCCTTTATTTACCTTTGTCTAATCAATTGAACTTATATTCTTTCATGTCCCTGTTCCTTGTTGTATGTTAGTATCCACAGAGAGTATATGGGGCCTTTTCTTGGATGGGGATGAGGATTGCTTATTTTGCTTACCATGATATTCTCTAGTTCCATCCATTTGCCAGCAAATGCTATAATTTTATTCTTCTTTATGGCTGAGCAATATTCCATTGGGATTAGTGGAAAGTGGCTTTTCTCACAGCTCTATGATTCTGAACTCAGTGAGAAAACTATTTCTCTCTGAGGGGAGTAAAAAAAAAAAGCACTTGACTGATACTCAATAGTGGACAGATAACCTTGAAGACTGGGAAACTGATGGTACATCAGACAAAGATGAGAAGAGAATTTTAGCTAAGCCCCTGTAAACTGTGAGGAAAATTAGTAGACAAAATGGAAAAATATTAAAAAGTGCTGGGGAATTCATGGCATGGGAAATACCAGGATCAGAGGGGAAGCCTGCACTGAGCTGATCTAGAGGCTATTTGACTCATTAAAATGCATGAAATTCAGCTGGGTCTATCTTAGCCCAGCATGGAGACATTTTGGTATCTGCATGCAACAATAGCACCAAACTGGATTGGGAACTTAGATCCATGAGTTTGCCGCTAAGTCCAATACATGAATTCAGCAGACACCAACCAAGAGCTCTACACTGAGCCTAACAAATCAGCAAAATTTCCGGCATAGAGAATTTCTGGCATGGAGACCATTTTGCAAGGGGTCATACAGGTTGGAAAGGCCAGAGGAAACCCACGTTCCAATGCTCCCTTGAACCTGGCAGCACATAAGACTAGTTGTAGGCAACTCAGTGAAATCCTATCTCTAAATAAAATACAGAATAGGAGTAAAAATTTTTACTCCTCACCCTTCAGATAGAGCCCTAATATCCATAGTATACAAGGAACTCAAAAAATTAAACAATAAGAAAACAAATAACCCAATTAACAAATGGGCCAAGGACCTAAACAGACACTTCTCAGAGAAGCATATACAATTAATCAACAAATACACACACACACAAAAAAAAAAAATGCTCACCATCTCTAGCAATCAGAGAAATGCAAATTAAAACCACTCTAAGATACCATCTCACTCCAGTAAGAATGGCAGCCATTATGGAGTCAAACAATAATAAGTGCTGGCAAGGATGTGGGGGAAAGGGTACACTTAATGTATGTTGGTGGGACTGCAAATTGGTGCAGCCAATCTGGAAAGCAGTATGGAGATTCCTTGGAAAGCTGGGAATGGAACCACCATTCAACCCAGCTATTCCCCTTCTTGGACTATTCCCCAAAGACCTAAAAAGAGCATACTATAGGAATACAGCTACATCAATGTTCATATCAGCACAATTCACAATAGCTAGAATGTGGAACCAACCTAGATGCTCGTCAATAGATGAATGGATAAAAAAAAAAAAGTGGCATTTACACACAATGGAATATTACTCAGCACTAAAAAATAACAAAATCATGACATTTGCAGGGAAATGGATGGCACTAGAGCAGATTATGCTAAGTGAAGCTAGCCAATCCCTAGAAAACAAATGCCGAATGTCTTCTTTGATATAAGGAGGGCAACTCAAAACAGAGCAGGGAGGAAGAGCATGAGAAGAAGATTACCATTAAACAGGGATGAGAGGTGGGAGGGAATGGGAGAGAGAAGGGGAATTGCATGAAAATGGAAGGAGACCCTCATTGTTATACAAAATTACATATAAGAGGATAAGAGGGGAAAGGGAAAAAAAGAGAAATGAATTACAGTAGATGGGGTAGAGAGAGGTGATGGGAGGGGAAGGGAGGGGAGGGGGGATAGGAAGGGGATAGGAAAGGCAGCAGAATACAACAGACACTAGTATGAAAGTATGTATAAACGTGGATGTGTAACCAATGTGAATCTGCAATCTGTACACATGGTAAAAATGGGAGTTCATAACCCACTTGAATCAAATGTATGAAATATCACATGTCAAGAGCATTGTAACGTTTTGAATAACCAATAAAAAAACACAGAATAGGGATGGCAATGTGGCTCAGTGGTCAGGTTCCCCCAGATTCAATCCCTGGTAATCCCCCTCTCCCCAAACACACACAAAGAAAGGGTATTGGCTGGGAGATCTCAAAGGCAGGTACTTTCATTCACAGAGAGGTAATTGTGATTTTTCTTGTTACAGCAACAGATTCACATTCTTCGTGTTGGCTTAGTAGGTTAACCACATAGTTTGACTGAATATGTGCAGTTTGAAAACAACTTGTATGAGAAGCAGTGAATCACAAGAGGCAGAGGGATCCAAAGGCAGGTTCTTACTAAGATGACAGAGTGTTGGGAATTGTTCCCTGTAGCATTACCAGGTTTATATCATTCATTTGTAAACATCAAGGCCAGTGCTCATTGTGGCCAAATATATGTAGTTTGAAATGGCTTATAGGTCTCCATATATGTGCTCCCATAGCCTCCAGTGAGCACTCTAGGGAAAAGAGTAAGCAGAGAATCATTAGTAGGTGGTACCAGGGTTTTGAAGTCTAATGTAATCAAACACTTAAACTTTTCCTAAGTTTTTAAATATTATGACCCTTTAAATTTAATTAATTAGCTTATTTATTTATTTTATAGTTCTAGAAAAAGAACACAGAGTCATTCTATAATATAGGTACATCCGTAAGCCTTGCTTATTTTTAGTTTTGAGGCCATCTCATTAAGTTGCTGGTACTTGCCTTCAACTTGGAATCCTCTTGCCTCTGTCTCTTGAGTCACTTGGAATTAAATGCATGTACCAGTGAGTCCAGACAAGTTTTGAACTTTAAAGGAAACAACAAATGTTTGTCATGAAAGTACACTGAGGAAGCTGTTGGTATTACTAAAAATGCATGGGTATAAGAGTTAGAATGACAGTTCTGATTGGTGGAAAGAAGCACATTAGTATATCTGCATCAACTTCACTTTGATCATGATTTGTACATGCACAATATAACCAGGTAGAACTCCAAGAGGGTGGAATAGAAGGTACAAATGAAGAAATATTTCTACCCCTTGCCCTAGACATAGGTCTGACCTGCTGAGAAGTCCTGTGGTAAAGCAACTTGCCAGAGAGGCACAGCCTAGGGGAAGTCAGGAAGTCCTAAACACCTCACAGTTTTCACAGGTCACAGGGCATTGCATGCACACACAATGCCACATGGCTCAGGGGAAATTTTCTTGGCAGATCTGAGGAGACAATTTCCAGTCAATGTGGGAGAACTAGGGTCTTGTCAGAAACCTAGGAATCCAACCCTCCTTTTAAGCACAGGTGTGAAGGGAAGGGAAGGTATAACAGTGGGAATTTTCAGGGCCCCCTAATCCCAGGTGGGTGTGGTGCCTATGATGTTGTTGTTGCATGATCTTACCTGGGAGGTGGAGCTCCCACAGTTCAGGGTGTGCAGGAAAGCTGCAACAGTTCACTAAAGCTACCTTGCATTCAAGTGCATATTTAGACACTTTTCTGCTCCTTGTAGTGGCCTTGGCTAAGGCAGAGACCAGCAAAGGTACTGAGGGTGTTAGGTGATGCCACACTTTGTCATGAGCATCAACCCTGATCTTCTGCCGATGATAGAACCAAGCCTGGATCACTGTTACCCTGAATACTATGCCTCCAGAACTTAGCATGCAGTCTAGGCTTTATTCTTTTTGTTGTGCTGTGTCTTGGAACTAGCAGTTCAAGAGGCACCAGTCTCTTCGTACAGCCCCTGAGCACCAGCTGGCAATTAATGACCTTCCCTAGATTGGCTAGGTAATTTAATGCCCAAGTTACGGCCCAAAGGACCTTAATAAATGTGATTCTGGGACAGCAGTATGGATGCAAGTTTCCACACAAGGACATGTCACCGCTGGCCAACAGCCTGCAGCCAAGCTAAGTTCACAACTTCAGAGAAACTCTTCTGCTCCTCCCAAGAATTCATTCCTCTTTATTCTGACAGCAATTGTCTAATATGTCCTGACACTGATGCTGTTATATCCTGGTCATCACCAATTCCTATGGAAAAAAAGTGTACTTCAGCTTAACCTGATTTTCCCAGGAACTTGCTCAAGATAGCATCTCTTCATCTAGCATATGGTTCCCAAACTGTGCCTAATCAAATTCCTTTTAAGTTTGTCCAGAGTAGCATTATTAATCCAATGTGTCAATATTGGGCCAAGAGAACACTCAGGAATGTGACTTTCTGGGGCCCCAGACTGGGTGCTGGTTTCCACTCTTACACGGTTCCCAGCCCAACCTGGGGCCAAGTCAAGGACACTTCCTCAGAGAAAAAATTCCCTCTCCCACCCCGAATTTCCTGTTCCCTATTCTGCCATGAATTATTTCAGAATGCCTGAAACCAGAAACCTTAAATCCCAGCTGTCCTCAATTTCTGTTTAGGTTACCATCCTTCTAATAGTAATTAAGGCAGAGCAAACTTCTCAGTCCATCCCCTGTCTCCCATCTGTGACCAATATAGCTCTGAAGTCCTGACAGGGGGGGGATTATTCCAGTAAGCAAATCATAGGCCAGAACAACCCTGAGTGATGTGACTTTCCAAGTCCTCATCCTGGGTGCACTTATCCATCCATATGAACTTCACACCCAGACCCAAACTTGGGACCAATGACATCCAATGACCAGGAGAACCTAGGCTTCTTTTAGGACGTTCTTCCTCTGTTTTTGTAGCAAGAATATCCTCAGGTTGTGTGTAAAAGGCAAGTTTTTATCCTGATTCACCTACTTTAAAAGAAAATTTATCTCAACTTTAGAAAACTGATCCTAGAGTTATCACAGGTAAAGTACTTTTATGGGGGTCCTGATACCCACATGTGACCAATCTTCTAAGTCTTGTCAGGGGAAGCATAGCTCTAATGTTCATGTTTGGGCCATAAGAACCTACAGGAATGTGCCTTTGTAATTTGGTCCTATTAGGAACAGATCTCCCTGCATGCAACTTTTACATGTCACCACAAATATTTGGCCTATCCAAGCACCCTCACTAATATAAATATTTCTTATATTTCCAGGAATTTCTTTATCCCTCTTCATACCATAAATGGCCTCAGGTTGCCTGCAGCTGGCTCAGTTGGAGACTGAGTATCACCTGCTTCTGTGGCAAAAATTTTACTTCCACTCTTTCTGCTTCTCCTAGTAGTTGGGATGCAGTAAGGTTCTTCATCCAGTCCTTGGATATCCAGCTATGAATAATAGATCTCCTTATAAAACTGGCTAGGAGAAGAGAAGGTAATTCACAGGTCCAAAAGATGTGCCAGAAGAATCCTCAGAACTCCTCATAAACATGGCTTTATAAGACATCAGACTTATTGCATGTTTTCATACATGAGCACATCACAGCCCATTCATAATCTGCAGTCAAGCCAAGACTGTCCCCTGATAGAAAGTGTTGTTCTCTGCCTAGGAATTACTTCCTCACTCTTATGCCAGAAGTCACCTCAGACTATCAGAGACTGGCACTCTTGCAGCATTGGTGTATGCTATTTCTTTAGAAAAACTTTGACTTCTATTTACCCTTCATTTTCTTTATATCCAGCACCTGGATCCCACTTGCAATCAATTCATCACTTCCTAAGTATGGCTATGGGAGGAGTATTTCACTGAGCCAAGTTTGGGACCAAGGAAACCTCAGGAATGTGGCTTTCTGGGGCCAAATCCTAGTTTCAGGGATCCAGGTCTGCATGCATCACATGCCACCACCAACATGAGGCCAAGCATCTCCCATTTCTGTGGAGAACATTTTCTCCTCATTCTTGGAAATTATTTCTCATTATTCCTGCAAGAAAGGAATTCAGATGGCCTGAAAATGGCAAGTTTGCATTCTCAATTTTTTTTCTACTTTTTAGTGAATCCTTTATCTCATTTTTTTCTAAGCTGCATGTAGGGTTATCACAGGCAAGTCCCTTCATGTGTCTGCTGGCTCCCTACATGTGACCAAACTCTCCCCTTCTAATTCTGTTGAAGAAGGGGTTATTGCAATATTTACATTTGGGCCAAAAGAAACCTCAGGAATGTGACTGGGATCCCATTCTGGGATCAGGAGTCTAAGCATGTGCACTATGTATCCTGCCTCCAACTTTTGGCCTAGACATGTTTGTTCAAATGTTTCTCCTATTTCCAGGAATTTCTTTATAGCTCTTTCTACCACAAATTGAGTCAAGTTGCCTACCATTGGAACACTGAATCCTGAGTGTTTCCAGATTCTTCTCCTAATGGTTTGAGTCAGACAAGTCTCTTCATTTAGCTCCTAGAACCAACCCCAGCTGAGAATAATCAAACTGTCCTTAGCCTGTCCGGGGGAGTGTAACTCCTATTCCCAAAGGTTAGGCCAGCAGTGCCCTCATGAATGAGGCTTTCTGGGACATCAAAAATCATATAGGTTTCCATGAATGTGCATTTCACGATCCATTCAGAGCCTGGAGCTGAGCTATGAACACCACCTCAAAAAAGATTTATTACTCAGCCATAAAGAAGAATAATTTATGACTTTTACTGGTAAATGAAAGGATCTAGAGAATATCATGCTAAGTGAAATAAGTCAATCTCTCAAAAGCAAAGGTTGAATGGTCTCTCTGATATGTGGATGCTAACACATAAGAAGAGGAGATAGAGGTTCAGTGGATTAGACAATGAATATTGAAGGGAAAAGATAGGGATAGAAATAGGAAAGACAGTGGAATGAATCTGACATAAGTTTCTTATGTACATATATAAATCCACCACAGTAAAATATCAACATTGTGTACATGCACAAGACTGGGATACTATTTAGAAAGAATAACTCCATCTTTGAATAACTGTGTCAAAAGAGACTCTACCATCATGTATAACTAAAAAGACAATGTGTGTATGTATGTGTATATATATATATATATATATATATATATATATATATATATATATATACACACACATTTATGTATATAGAAGGAACCTGGACTAGTGTTCTATAGTATATTAGGATGACTATTATTAACAAAAATATTATTTATTTTGTGAAAAATGAGGACAGGAGTATAAATGTTTTAAACACAAAGAAATGATAAATGTTTTAGAAGGATACTGATTATCCTGAGTAGGTCACTGCAAATTGTATTCATTGATTGCAATATCACAGTGTACCCCATAGATGTAGACAATTATAATGTGTCAATTGGAAAAGAGAAAGAGACCTGAAGAGCTTGCTAGCTCCTTCCACCACCAGAATGAAGAGAGAAGGCACTGACTACAAAGAACAGGACTAAGACAGACCATGTAAATGACAGAAACTTGATCTTGAACTCTCCATCCTTCAGAACTATAAGAAATAACTAATTATTGTTTATAAGTCAAAGAATAATACAAAGTGAATGTCTGAATATAGCACAATGGATTGTAATTTTATATATAGCTAAAATGTATCAATTAAAAATGAATAAATTGAATGAAGACCACTAGAGTAGAGAAAGGAGATTGGGGGAGGGAGAAGGGAAGAAAAAAGGGCATAATATGGAAATTTCAATGGCAAAAACTGTGTTCTACACATTTATGAATATCAGGATGCATCCCTACAATTATGTATACAATGTACTAAAAAGAACTCATAGTAAAATATCATAATAAAAAGAGTTATTCTAATACTACGTATTTCCTTTACCATCTTCTAGCAGTAATGTTTTCAGACTGCCTAAAACTGGCACACTTAAATCCTGTGTGTCTACTATTTCTGTGGAAAAATATTTAATTTATCCTGTCCTGCTTCTCTAGCAGTGCAACAAGGGCCATTTTTTTTTCAGCCCTTGACTCCTCAGAGCTGATCAATAAATCTCATAAATGTGGCCAGGGAGAATTATTACAATGCACTAATGCACTAAAATTGGGTCGTTAGAATCCTCAGAAATGCATCAGTCTGAGAAATGTGGGTGCAGTTTTCCACACATGGAAAACTTCACATAGCAGCCATAACCTGAGATCAAGCCAAGGAAACCACCTGAGAGAAACATTTCTCCTCCTCCCAGGGACTTCTGATTGCAGCCTACCTGACCTCTTCTCAATTCCTACAACTTTCTGTGGTAGACATCCCATGTGACTGGCATCTCTTAATCTGAAGCTTTGGGTTTCTGCTCACTTCTTTGCTCATCACTCTCTGAGAGGCAGTCCACAGAGAATCTGACCCTGCTACACTTTGCCTGCTCTCTCAGGCCTTCTTTTGAAACAATGTAAATACAATAAGCAATGGAACCCTCCATGACACCCTAACTCCAAAATCATGCAATTCTGCAGAATCAGCATCTTGTGATTAATGCCAAGATCTAAAATCATGTCAAGCAAAGCCTCCTGGGGATCACAGCTGTAGCAATCTCTGAGTGCCCAGGTAACTGATCATGGTGAAACAAATTCCTAGAGTTCTCTATGCAGGAAGAGTGCCCCACTGGTGTATTCTCAAAGAAAATTTTATTTTTACACCCTTGATCCTGAGATGAGTGTGGTTTTGATATTTCCTGGGACATCATCAAGTCATCTTTCCTATTGTTTCTGGGGAAGGTGATTGTTGTAATCTCTTTACCATATTTTCCTTAACCCCAATTTTAGTCACTTTTTGCCAAACTTCTGGGTTTTTAATTCTTTTTCTCTGCTTTCAGCTTATTATCACAGAAAACTTGACCAAATACTGCTAGAAATATCCATGATATACCCTGAATGCTATGCTATCTTGAAATTTCTACCTCCAGATAAATTAGTCCATTCAGCCTCAGAAAGTTTTGGGATATTGGCAAAATGAAGACAACTTCTTTACCATAATGTAACACAAATGGCCTCTAATCCAATTTCTAATAGAGTCCTCCTTTTCCTCTAAACCTCATGAGTATTGTTTTTAGTGTCCACTGTCTTTTGACATTCTGGTCTTCTGAGTTTCCTCCAGAATTACCCATTAAACTCTGCTTAAAACAATCTAAGACTTTTCCTTCTTGTATCTGTAAACTTTCCAAACTCCTTCCCTCATACTTAGCAATGGAGGGGAAAACATTGCTTGTCATTGCCATTACTTGCCTTGTCTTTATTAATATGACTTGGTCATAAAGGGAAAGCCAAGCCTTGACTATCCTTGCCTTTTGTTGCCTTGCCTTGCCTTGCCTTGCCACGAATTGACTATAGAATGAGGCTTGAGTTGTTTTGCCTTACTTTGCTTTGTCTCACAATTCTTGGCTATATATTGAAAGGCCAGTTACTATGGCTTGTCTTTACTTAGAATACATTGCTTGGCTATTGAGAGGAAGCCAAACCTTTCCTTTCCATGTTTTGACTATCAAGGGGAAACTGAGTATTGCCTTGTTGCTTTGCTGTAACTTGCCTTGCCTTTCCATAGGTTGAGCATACTGGGAATGCATTTTGTATCTGGTTTCCCTTGATTTCCATAGTTTACCTATTGGGGAAAGGCAAGGAAGTCAAGGCAGCTTTGCTTGCTGGCATATTGATAAGCCAGGCCAATCTAAGCCAATCCAATCCAAATTTTGTCTTATTTGGCCTTACCACATCATGGCTTGGCTATTAGTGGAAGCTAGACCTAGCTCATTCTTGTAGGTACTTGCCTTGAATTTCCATGATTTGAATATACAGAGGAAGCAAAACATGCTCTTTCTGTGCCTTGTCTTGGCTTGCATTGCTATGCCTTGGCTCTCAAGACGAATCCAAGAATGGCCTTTACTACCTTTGTTTTGCTATGCCTCGCCTAACCTTGTCATGGTTTGGCTATCAAGGAGAAGGCCAGTTTTGTCTTACCTTGCCTTGTCTTGACTCCCATGGCTTGGCTTCTAGGAGAAACCAAGCCAAACCAGGCTGAGCCATGTTTTTCCTTCCCTCTCTTGCTTGTCTGCCTGGCCTTGCCTTGCTTTGGCTTTCATAGATTGGCTGTTTAGGAGAAACCAAGAAAGTCTAGCTTAGCCATGCCTTTTATTGCCTTGCCTTGACATGGATTGCCTATTGAGAAAAAGCCAGGTCAAGCCAATTCAAGACATGCCTTCAAGTCTTCTTTGCCTTGCCTATCCAGATATAAACATACCATAAGAAAGGAAGATGTGCAAATCCAAGACTTGCCTTGCTTATGTTATGGTGCCTGGATGTGATGTAGTTATTGAGCAGAAGGCAAGCAGTACCTTGCCTTCCTTTGGCTTATGTTGTCTTGCCTTGCTGTGTCCTGACTATCAAATGGAAGCCAGACTTTATCCTACCTTGCTTTGCCTTGGGTTGTCTTACTTTGCCATGACATGGCTACTGAGAGGAAGCCAAACCAGACCAAGCTTTGCTTTGCCTTGTATTACATTGCCTTTCCATGACTTGGCTATTAGTTATTAGCCAAGGCAAGGCAATCACAGCAAAGTCTTCTCTTGCCTCCCTTAATTTATCTTGCCTTTTCATATTTTGGCTATTTATTATCCAATTTAGATCAAACCAAGTTGCTGTGCCTTGTCTCCTCTTGCCTTTCTATGGCCTGATGTGAAGAGAAGCCAAGCTAATTCTAGCCAAGTCAAGGCATGCCTTGCCTTACCATGCCTAGCTGTACATTTCCATGGCTTTACTTGGCTTTACTTTATTTTACTGTAAAGAAGACAAGTACAGTAAAGCTATGCCAAGCCAAGCCTTGACTTGCTTTGCCTTGCCTTGGCTATCAAATCAAAGCTAGGTTTGCTTTGCCTTTATTTGAAATTTCTTGCCTTGACTTCCCTTTCATTTCCTTGTTTTGCCATTGCTTGGCTATTGGAGGTAAGCCAACACTGTCTAGCTTTGACTTGACTAGTCTAGCCTTGCTGTGTCTTGCCATGGTTTGGCTATAGAGGGAAAGCCTTTCCTTGCTTTTCAATGGTTTTGGTATCAATTAGAAGTCAAGCATTGCCTTTATTTAACTTATTTTATGTCACCATGGCATGGGTAATGAGAAATATTCAAGTCTTGTCTAGTCCTGACTTACCTTGATATTTATTGTCTTACTTTTCATTGCCTTGTCATCATATGTCTCTGGAGAAGCTAAGCTATGTCTAGTTTAGCCCAGCCCAGCCAAGTATTCCTTTGCCTTGTCTTGCTTTGCCCTCCTTCACCTTGCCATGTTTTTGCTATCCAGAAAAGCCCAGACTAGCCAATCCAAGACTTGTCTAATTTGCCTGACTTACACAGATGCCTATCCTGTCGCAGCAAATGCTTTTGTTGCTCAGGGACTCCAGCTTGTGCGAATTTTACAGAATTCAGACCTCCCCTAGATGGCACTCCACTGGAAAGAAGGACTGGAAGGGTCAAAAGTTGACAGGCCTCACACAAACTCTCCTAAGTGGTTTCAGGGATTAATCCACCTGAACTGGGGGCAAGGCACCTGACAAGTACATCCTTGAGATACCTGTAACACACCACTTTCCTCTGGCCTAGAGCTTGTTCTTAATGAATGGTGAGGTGGATTTGTGTTCCTACTTCCTGAACCTCCCTAGGGCTCAGTCATCTTTTCCCTTTAAGAACAGTGTCTTGGTTTCTAGGCTCCCTCATCTTTGCTCAAGAGACCCAGGTATTGAAATTTCTAAAAGCTTTTCATAAGAGACAGGAAAGTATACATAGAGGGAGGATACAGAGATAATTTCTTACGAGCTGCTCAAATGGGAATAAAGAAATTCTCTTTCATGAGAGCACAACGTTCAAATTTTTCCTAAGGGCACCTTAAATTCTGACCTCATTACCCCTGGATATGTGCAATTTTAGAGTGGCTTATAGGAACAACAGTGAAATGAAAGTATCAAGTAGGTTCCAAATTCAAACCGAATTCACAAATTAGTCCTACTTGAATTGAATTCTGCTGCAGCACAGGCTTCAGTTTCTTCCCAAGGGCTTCATAGTCAATCAGGCCCAACCAGGCCCAATATCTGGATTTGGAAAAGCTAGAATGAGCAGGAGGGAAATGGTACATAGAAAGCTTCTCCATACGGAATCAATCCAAATTCTTTATTTTGACATTTGGAGTCATCCCAATGTTCCCATACATCTTTGGGACCCTTTAGGTCCAGGACTCAGATTTGATGCCTATGTGCAATTTGTAAACTGCTTTTTATAGAAGCCAGGGAACTTTATTTGGAGGGAGTCTTCAGATGAAATTTCTTCATAAAGCTCAAGGGGGCATTAAGGAATTTTCTTTCAACACCCTACATCGTGCACATTCATCCTAAGTGCAATTTTTTAGTCAGCTTTTCTTTTCTGCTGTGATTAAAAGACCTGACAAGAACAGTTTTAGGTGGAAAAGTTTACCTGGTGGCTCACAGTTTCAGAAGTCACAGTTCAAAAAGAACTGGCTCCATTCCTGGGGGCTCAAGGTGAAGCAGAATACCATGTTAGAGGTATGTGGTGAAGGAGAGCACATCAGGACATGCCCACCAGGAAGCAAAGAGAGAACTCTTCTCAAAGTGGACAAAATATATAACCTAAATGCATGCCCCCAGGGACCCACCTATTCTAACCACACACCACCTGCTTACTGTTACCTTTCAGTAAATACACATCAAGAGATTAATGTATGGAACAGGTTAAGGTTCTAATAATTCAATCATTTCACCTCTAAACTCTCAGGCATTTTCTCATACATGATCTTTTGGAGGATACCAAAATCTAAACCATAACAGTACTGCAAAAATCCTGAACTCAATATAGCTAAATATCTGCATTTTGAAAACAGGTTATAAAAACAGGAGTGAAATAAATGTGTCATGTATCTTCCAGAAGCAAATTCAAATGAAACCATGAAAGAGCCTTGCAGAATTGACTCCTGCTGCCACACAGGCTTCATTAATTACACTGCTCAACAGGGCCATGTATCTGCCTTTAGAAAAGAGCTAGAAAAATCAGGAGGGAAGTGGGAAGTAGAGAAAATCTCACAATGAAGAATCAAACTGAATTCTTAATTCTGACATTTGAAGTCAACCCTTGTTTTAAGTTTAATGTTTCCAATAATATCTGTGGCCCATTAGGCACAGGACTCAGATTTGAAGCTATGAGCAATTTGTGATCCGTTTTTATAGAAGACACAAGAGTGTACTTAGAGGGAGTTTGGAGAGATAATTACTGTCATGACACTCAAGTGGATTAAGAAATTGTCTTTCATGGCAAATAAACAAACAAAATTAAATAAAAAGACCTTTACATTTATCTTAAGAATACCATAAGCCCTGAGCAAAATACAGCCAAATATGTGCATTGTGAAAACAGCTTATAGGAATAAGAGTGAAATGAAAGTGTCAGGAAGATTTTAGAAGCAGGTTCAAACTTAATTCACAAATGGGTCATACTGAATAGACTCCTGCTGCAAGACAGGCTTTACTTTCTTCCCAGGGGATTCCTAGTTAAAATGCTCATCAGATCTAATATCCATATTTGAAAAAATTAGAATGAGCAAGTGGGAAATGGTACATGTAGAAAGCTTCACAATGCAGCATCAAACTGAATTTTTAGTTCTGGCATTCAGAGTCACTCAGAACTGTATTCTATACACCGGAATATGAGCATTTTGAAAATGCCTCATACAGGTAGGAATGAATCACAATTAGGAAGCAGTTTCCCCATGCCAAAGCAACTGAATTCCCAAAGGGGACTTACTGAATTCATTACTTTTTCTATAGCAGATTTATCTTTCTCACCAGGGGTTTAATAAGTACATTGCTCCACAGCACTGAGTATCCACATTAAAAACTCATAG
Organism: Marmota flaviventris; assembly: GCF_047511675.1. NCBI lineage: Eukaryota > Metazoa > Chordata > Mammalia > Rodentia > Sciuridae > Marmota > Marmota flaviventris. Next base: position 1,135,398 of record NW_027287680.1, on the reverse strand, counting down.
AATGAGCAAGAGTAAAATGTTACATATAGAAAGCAGCACAATGTGTGATCAAACCGAATTCTCAATTCTGGCATTAGGAGTCAATCCTTGATGAACTACAATATGCCATATTTCTCTATAGCCCCAGGTCTCAGATTTGAAGTCTAGGTGCAATCTGTACATTTCTCTTCATAGAAGATGGGAATTGGTAATGGTAGAGAGTAATCCAATTTAATTTCTTACATAATGCACAAGGGGGTATTAAGAAGAAAGTATTCTAAGTCAGCACTGAGTTCACCTGCATTTCCAAAGCATCTTCAGGCTTTTCTCAATGTATCTGAACACCCGAGTTTTGAAAATACCTAATAGGGATAGGAGTAAACTGCAAGTGGCAGACTGTTACTGTGAAATATTATTCCTTAATGCCCCTTTGTGCATTAGATTTAAAAAAAATGTATCTACTAACTTCCTACAACTAATGTTTTCCATCTCCCACATAAGCAACTTACAAATTACACATATACTTCAAATATGAGAAGAGGTTCTAAAAGACCACAGTGAGCTATGGCAATACTGTAGTTCATTAAAAAAGGACTCCCAAAGCCAGAGTTGAACATTAAGTTTTATCATGCATTTTGAAGCTCTGTACATGTACTGTTTCACTCCTGCTCATTCTAGCAGTTTTCCTAATACAGATATTGTTTGCTGTGGAGCATAGCACATATTATGCCCATGGGAAGAAAATGAAACTGCTGTTGCAGCAGTAATTAAAGGTAAAAAACATTTGAGAATTAAGTTTGCATCATTCTTTGCAAACTATCTGCCGCTTACAATTCTGACTTACTGCTATAAGGAGTTTTCAAAATGCACATACTTGTCTGTATGTGTGCAGATACCTTGAGGACAAATGTAAAGTTTTGCTATTGTGAAACAGTACACTTTAATGCTCTCTTGAGCATTAAGAAAGAAATTGCATCTCCTAACTCCCTACCACTACTATTTTCCCATATAATACCAAAGGCAGTTAAGAAATTGCACATAGATTTCAAATCTGAGACCTGGACTAAGGGCCTCAGTAAGGCATGCCCACATTTTGGTCCATGAAGGAATAACTCCCAATGTCAGAGTTGAGAATCAGGTTTGATCATGATTGTGAAGCTTTCTACATGCATTCTTGTTCTTTCTAGCAGTTCTCCTAATGCACATATTGGATACTATGAAGCAATGTAACAATTAAGTCACTGGGAGGAAATTGAAATTGCTGTTGCAGCAGGAGTAAGTTCAATAATTACCCTTGGTATTCACCATCAACCATCAGTTGCATCAGTTTACATCAACCTTTGGAAATCACCTGCCATTTGCAATTCATTTCTAATTCTCTAAGTTTTCAAATTGCACACTATTCATCTGTATTGTATTTAGACCCAAATAAATCCTGAGGACAAATGTGAAGAGAGGGTGCTGCTTTTAAATACAATTCCTTAATGTCCTTCCTCCTGAGAATTAGGTAAGAAATTACATCTATTAACTCTCTACCACTACCAGTTTCTATCTTCTAATAAAAGCAGTTTGCAAATTTCACCAAGACTTGAAATCTGAGACTAGAGCCTAAAAGGCCTCAGGGAGGTATTACAACAATATAGTTCATCAAAGAATAACTTCCAATGTCACAAAAGAGAATTCACTTTGATGATTCTTTTTTTCCTTCATTTTCCCCTACTCCCCACAAAAGTATGTTGGTTGGGCTATTGCATTATACAATTGCTTTCATAAGATTGTACATGGTGGTAATTCAGGTGCTACATAGGTTTCTTTACAGCACAAGATCCTAGAGTGAAATGTAGTATATTTCAGTTTGTAGCAAACAGAGTCACAGCATTAGTCAGCTTTAAGTTCACATTTTAGATTTTTTTTCTTTCTGAGGTATGAATACCTTTATGAAAGAAAAATAAACCATCTTTGAGGTACTGCACTCCTAACACAAAGATAAAAAGAAATGTGCCACCACTTTAAACCTCCTACAGCCCTGCCTTATGGAATAGGTACCCCAAAAGATACAGTGCCCATGCAGTCTGAAACCCAGGCACCTGGCTGTGTCCCAGAAATCAAGTGATGGGTATGCTTTTCCTTCTTTGTAGAAACTTATTTCAGCAAAAATTTTAATACCAAGCATTAACTTAGTAGAAAGGCAAAAATCCAAACTTCCACCTAGAAGAAGTATTTTTTTTCTTTTCAATTTGGTATTAAGAATTTAAAAACAAAGATTGAGTAGAATAGGATGGTTTTATAAATCAGCAATAGTTTTAGTTTCTCTATAACCAGCAGAAATTAGCAATACAGTCTCTTCCTTCATGTTTCTTTTTTTGTTGTTGTTGTTGTTGTTATTGTTTTTGAACCCTGGCACAAAGAAAAGACTACTAACTTTCGTTTTAAATCAAATTAAAGCAAGCTTGTATTTGTGTACACAAAAGCTGGCCAGCAACCATCTCACCCAAAATCCCAGGCTAGAGATCAGTACCCCAGCTTTCCAGGAATACAGTTTTATAGCACAAAAAGTTGCAAAGGGGAGTGACTTGAGAACTTACAAACAACAGGATTTTGACAAGCATAATACAAAGGCAGATAACAGGTTAATGATGTACGTGGCATGATATTTGAAGGTAGGGAGTAAATTCAGATTCCAACATTAGAATTTATGAGGCACTGCTGAGGTTTCAGAGAGGGTTGTTATCTGGTCAGAGGGAGCCAGGATTTATGAGGTTCCACTAAGGTTTAAGAGAGGGTTGTTATCTGGTCAGAGAAATCCAGGCATGGGTGAGTTCAAGGCATGGGCAAGAATTCCAAAAAAGTTTAGAAATCATAATAATATATAGTCAAACAGAAATTAACTTTTCATGACTTTGTTATGAGATGGCTCCCAATCTTAAAATGGAATTAGGCTGGGTTCATCAATCTGGGTGCCAAACAATTCATGTAGCATTCATGAAAAAGTAGCTTAATACTATATTGTAAATTCATTGTAAATGCGTGTACTTCATGATAAAATTTATAAGTAGATGTCCAAAAAGAGAAAACTGACAAATTATCCCCACTCATTTTAAAGGTTTTTCATGCTTTTAAGTGTTAGTATTCACAAACCTCCTTTTAAATAAAACCTCCCATAATACATTCATAATTCTTTTATTCATATTTTAATTTTCATACAAAGCATCATTTTTTTTCTGAAATAACTGTAGGATCAGTGTGAAATCTATTTAACTATTCACCACATTGATTCATTTTTTTTTTTATTTTATTCAGCAAAGAATTGTAATTGCCCACTGTTCTCTTCAGCCTGTCATTATGGGAAAGTTCAATGAAAAGCATAGACTTTTCTTATTACATGCTTTTTTTTTTTTTCTGGAAGCACAGACTGCTTTTTAGTGTAAAATACTGAGCTCCTACACTTTCTCCATTCTTTTATCTTGTAGTAGCACCCCCTTTCTCCACAGAAAAGTCTTAACTGGGCTTTTCCAGAAATCTTCACCTTGGCTGATTTGGGAACTGTCAGCAAAAGAGTCTTTACAAAAGAGTTCAATGTAGATAAACTTCCTATTTTCATGTTGCCCTGTTTTACTTGGGAAGAAATCAGCACTCCAGGTGCTGGACACCCCCTTACAAGTTTTTCACAACATTTATCCAGTATAGTAGTTTGTAGAAATGTATAAACAAGTCCTCTGGCTTTGAGCTGGGCTTCACAGAGATGTCTACATTTTTAAGATAAGTTACCCACTGGGCTCCATGGTAACAGCTGGCAGGGGGAGGAAAGAAAGGGGAGAAGAAGATCTCCCCTTCTAAGGTGTTGTCCTTGAAGACTTAACTTGCCCAAAATACTGAAAGAAAAAGCTGCTTTTATGTGAACTTCTGCAGACCGTGAATTTCTGAGCCCCTCCCCTTACATGCTGGGTATAAAACTCTGAAATTCCCTGAACTCGGGGTTCAGGGGATTGATTGATTACAGCAAAAGCTGTGCCCTCTGAACCTGGCTGCAGCTAAATAAAACTGTTTCCTGTTATCTTCGGTACCTTGCCTCGGCTGTCCCTACAACAGTCTCTTCTTGGCTTTACTCTCTCTTCCATATCCCACTTGAATTTCATGTTTATTAGGATAAACGCTCCCTTCCAGATAACTTCATGTTTCTTTTTAAGAATATTTTTAGTGCATTACAGTTACAAATGACTGTAATTTTGTCTATTTTGATATAATTATAAAATACAGATTATAATTTCTGCCTCTTCAATCCCTAGATTTCCTCCTTTAGTTTCCCTCCTCCCCCTCCTTGTTCCCTTTCCTCTATTCTATTAGACTTTCTTCTATTGGTACATTTTTTTAAAAAATTAGTGCATCATAGACATACAGAAAGACAAAATTCACTGTGCTTTATTCATACATGTACATAATTGAGTTTAGTTAGTTTCATTCTACTGTCAATCCCCTTTTTTGTCCCTCCTCCCTTCCCCTCAATGCCCTTCCTCTACTCCACAGATACCTTCTGTTTTCATGGGGTTCTCCCCTTTCCCCTTATTTTTGTCTAGCATCCACCGGAGAGAAAAATTTTGAACCTTGGCTTTCTGGGTCTCTTATTTCCCTTAGAATTGTGTTCTCTAGTTCCATGAATTTTCCACCAAATGCCATAATTTCATTCTTCTGTATGATTCAGTTAAAGTACATTGTGCATATGCACATTTTCTTTACCCAATCGTTTGGGTATATGGACTAGTTTCATATTTTGGCCATTACAAATTGTGCTGCTCTAAACACTAATGTGGCTGTTAGTGCTTATTTTAGCTCTTTGACTATATACCAAGGAGTGGAATGGCTGGATCATATGGAGATTTCATTCAGTTTTCTGAGAGATCTCCATAGTTTTCCAGAATGCTTGTACTAATTTGCGGTCTCCTGAAACATACATAAGTGAACCTTTTCCTCGTATCCTTACCAGTGTTGGTTAATAGTTTTATTATTGATAATTGCCATTGTGACTGGACTGAGATGAAATATTCATGCAGTTTTTATTTGAATTTCCCTGATTGCTAGGGATTTTGAACATATTTGCATATATTGTGTTGGTCATTCCTATTTCTTTTCAGCAATGGGTGTTTAGTTGGTTTTTTTTCCCATTTAATAATTGGGATTTTTCATGTTGTTTTTGAGATTTTTATATATTCTGGATATTATTTCCCTATATGAGGAGCAGGTGGCAAGGATTTTCCCAAGAGAGGCCCTCTCTTTACTCTCATTTTCTCTGATGTACAGAAGCTTTGGCATTTGCTGCCATTCCACTTGTTGAGACTTGGTTTTATTTCTGTGCTTTAGAGTTGTGTTAAGAAAGCTGACGCTTTTGTCAATATGTTGGAGTGTTGGGCTTAGTTTTTTTCCTAGCAGTTGTAGAGTTTCTGGTCTACTTCCTAGGCCTTTTATCTATTTGAAGATGATTATTGTGCAGAGTAAGAGATAGGGATCAAGTTTCATTTTTCTACTTAAACATATTCAGTTTTAAGAGCACCACTTGTTGAAAAGACTATCTTTTCTCCAACATAGATTTTTAGCACCTTTGTCAAGTATTAAGTGACTGTATCTTTGCATATTTGTGTCTGTATCTTCTCTTGTATTCCATGGTCTTCAGGTTTGTTTCAGTGCCAATGTGATGCATTTTTGTACTAAAGTTCTCTTATACAATATGAGATCGAATATTGTGGTATCTCAAGAATTACTCTTTTTTCTCAGGATTGCTTTGATTGGTCTCTGTGTCTTCATTGTCTAAACAAATTTTAAAACTATTTTTTTTCTAATTCTGGCAAGAATGTCATTAACATTTCATGGGGACTACATTGAATCTGTATATTGCTTCAGGTAGTATGGCCATTTTGAGAATACTAATTCTGTCTGTACAAGAACAGGAGAGGTCTTTCCCCTCTCTAAGTTCCTCAATTTCTTTCTTCAGTGTTCTATAGTTTTCATTGTTGAAGTCTTTTACCTCTTTGGTTATTTTGATTCTCAAGTATTTATATTTTTTAGGTTATAAGATAATGAGATACTTTCCCCAATTTTCTTTTCACAAATACACAATTAGGGTACAGTAAAGCAATTAGTTTACATATGTTGATCTTGTATCCTGCTCCTTTACTATTTGTTGATTTGTTTATCAACTCTACAAGTTTTGTTGGGTCTTCCAAATAAAGGATCATGTCATCAGCAAACAGATCATTTTAATCCTTTTTTCTCTATGTGCATACATTGAGTTTTCTTCTCTTGCCTGATTACTCTGACTAGAATTTCAAAGACTAGGTTGAATAGGAGTGGTGTTTTATTCCTGCTTCTAGAGAAAGCACTTTCCATTTTTGTCCATTCTGTATGTTGGTTGGGTTTGTCATGCACATCTCTTACAACATTGAGATTATTTCCTTCTATCTCTAGTTTCACTAGTGTTTTAAAAATTAATGTGTGCAAAAAATAAAAATAAAAAAATAATGTGTTCTGGGTGTTTTTAAATTGATTTTTGCATCTGTTAATTATGTATTTTTATGTCCTTGAATATGTTTATTTGGTGAATTACATTTATTGACCTGCATATATTAAACAAATCTTGCACCCCAAGGATGAAAGATGCTTGATCATGATGTACTATCTTCTTAATGTGTTTTGGAATGGTATTTGCCAATATTTTATCAAGTAATTTTACATCATCAGGGATATTGGTCTGAAGTTTTCTTTCATTGATGTCTTTGTTTTCAGTATCAGGGTGATACTGCCTTCATAGAATAAATTTGGCAGTGTTTCTCTCCTGCTCTGTTTCATCAAGTAATTTGAGGAGGATTGGCAATAGCTCTTCTTTAAAGGTCTGTTAGATCTTGAATGAGAATCCATCTGGTTCTTGGTTTTCTTACACTAGGTTTTCTTGATCCTCCCAAATTTCCTCTACACCTGATAACATCCCTCCTTTTGGTAGACCTTGGGCACTTGAAGGGGAATTCACACAGCAGAAGGGCAGTTTAGAGTCACTAATAAACAAATTTAAATGGAAACTCCATATTGGCTGAATTTTGATTTTCTAAGGTACTTCCCAATTATTTGAATAAACTATTTTATACATAGCCCCCATGCATGCACAGATAACATTGACATGTTCTGTTGATGACCTATCCTCAAAATTTCTTAAGACATCAGTAGGTTATTTGTCAGAAACTTCCTATTCATGGATTAGTTCTCAGTTATTTTAACTTTAATTGTAAGCTGTTTTAAATCTGCTCACAAATACCTGCTTCAGGTGTTAGCCAGAGGTGTGGGCAGAAGGTGTCCACAAAACTTGGGGTCCCCACTATCCTCTCTGGCATTTCCCTTCATTTTCCATGAAATGTGGCTATCACTATTTTTTCTAGCTTTACAAGCCAGTCAGAATATAGATTTTTTTTGACATGTTGTTAACCCTCCATCCAGGGGCCTGTTCACATGCTAAAAGATGAATAAAGAAGAAACTCTTTCAGTGTTGTGCCATTGTCTTCGTCAAGTGTTAAACTTTTACCTCTACCACCTTAATTTGGTCATTCTTCAGTGTCTTTGGGTAGTACTACACTGGTTTCTTTGTAAAGAGTTTACAGTTGTTGTCTGTGCCTATGTGCTGGGGATAGGAAAAGATTGTCAGTTACATTTAGAAGTGAACTTCAAAGATCTCTTTTATATTCAAATGGTGTGAAAATCCATAAACTTTCATTTCAAAATTCAATACATATGACACCCAAAACTTCTTGGCACCATCTTATAAAATTGTAATGCCCTGTCCATCGTTCTCTCTTCCTTCTACTTTCTTAATGACATTTTTCCTCACTTAAACCCCTCCTCAATTTTAGTGCAAAGCAGTGTGATAGATATTCTCATCTCTTGAAACCTAGTCATTTAAAATCCAAACCAAATGCAACTGTCACTAAGAACATTCCCCTCACTCCCAATGTGTAGATGTGATTAACTTTCTTCAGCCAGCCTTTAATGCTTTGTTTCTACCAATATCATTTTATTTACTAACACTCTTACTTTTCAACACCACTGGCCTTGCTCCCAATGACATTATAAACTTCATCTTGATCAAATAAAGTATGACTCAGTTTTGCCATGTACCTGCTGCCTCACATATACTTGGTTGAAGTTGAGATCTTGAAAACTGTATGGGGAATTTTTGCAGTAGGAAGAAAGGATAAGAAACTCTAGGACATTGACTTTCTATGTATTCTCTTTAGTTGAATGAGACAGTAGGTAGTAAAGCATTATTTATTTCTGTAGAACAACATAATGGTGACAACACTTCTCTTCCTCCCCTCTCTATTCTCATTTTGTCCTTTTCTTACCCCCTTTTTCTTATTCTTCCCCACTCCTTTTAACTTTTTTTGTCTAATTAATTGTAGTCTTTTTCAATCTTCAGTTATTTAACCTGGCTAGTCTCCACTTTAAAATGGGAAAAATGCATGTATCTATATGAGACACTTTTTAATTTTAAATTATTATTGAATCTTTTTGTGCATTATATTTATATGTAATAGGCAAATTCATTTTGATACAATCATAGGAACACAGAGTATAAGTTGCTTTAGTTCAATAACCAGTGGTTTCTCCTTCCCTCACTTCCTCCTATGCACAGCATAAAGAAATTTGCTTTTTAAATTATTTTAGTTCAATAAGAGACATATTCTTTCACCTTTGAGAACTCAAATGAAAACTCAAGTAAAAAGTCTAATGATGGGCTGGGGCTATAGCTCAGTAGTAGAGTACCTACTTAGCATGTGTGAGGCACTGGGTTCAATCCTCAGCATCACATGAAAATAAATACATAAATAAAATAACATGTTGTGTCCATCAACAAACAACTAAAATACAAACAACAAAAAAGTCTAGTGATATCCCAAAAATGGTTAGCACAACAATCCAAATAGATAATGTTCCTTATATTGTATAATATTGTAGTATAATGCTGTAGACTGAATTATTGGTTGCTGGCAAGGTAAAATAAAGGAAAACTAACTTATGGAGCAGTTTAAACCATGAATGAGCTGAGCTAATGAGCAGCTGACTCATCATTTTTGTATTATGATAGTTATCAGCATTACATGTTAGCAAGCAGGAACTATAAAAATATAAGACATTTTTATATTCTTATGCCCAATTTTCCTTTCTAGATAGTGTCATGAGTTTCTCAGATATGTTCTGCTGAGATAATAATCTGCTGCATGCAGCATGTGTTATTTTGAACTTCCCTTCACCCTATTTCCTCACAAGGTCTTTCTTCAGGGAAACATCCTCAAGTATAAGATAGAGCCAAAAAACAAAATAGCATCACTCATGGCAATTAATTTTCTGCACTGTGATTTCCAAAGTTGGTAATCATGGACATTACAAATATTATATTTCCATGGACTATTATAAAAAATAGTATGGAGAAGAAATTGTAAAAGTAAGTTAAAGTGAATTATACTGGTGTTTTGAAAAATATTTCTTCTTAAGTTCATTTCAAAAGATATTTAATTAGAGATATATGGGGTAATAGTATTTCTCTGAACAAATTTAACATATCATCACATCTTCTAAGCCAGCATTTCTCTTTGTAATGTCTATACTAGATATTGTTGAGAATGAAAACCTGCCAAAATATGCTTTGGTAAGTTTTGTTGAGTCCTGAAATTAATGGGAAATGAATTTTAGAAAAAAAAAATGCTGTAAAGTGTAAATATATTCTGAGATGGAAAATAATAGGTAACCTAGGCTTTGACTAAGAATTTTTATTCATAACTCACAAAAATTTAAAAAAATAATTTAGTTTTGGCAGAATCATAAGGAAGACAATCTGGTCTACTTGTTTGAAGAAAGAGCAATATAATCTTTTACTTAGATAAATCAGAATTTGATCTATTAACAGAGAATCTACATTATATACCACAAATCTTCCTTAAACTCTAGATTTATCAAAAATCTCTTTTTATCACTTTGGCAGTGTTGAACCTTGACACAAAGAAAAGACCACCAACTCCAATTTTAAATCAAATTAAAGCAAGCTTGTATTTGTGTACATAAAGACAGCTGATCAGCAGCTGTCTGTCCTAATTATGACTAGGGACCAGCACCACCCCAGCTCTTTTGGAACAAGGCTTTATAGCACAAAAAGTTGCAAAGGGGAGTATCTTGAGAACTTACAGATAACAGGATTTTGACAAGCATAAAACAAAGGCTGATAGTAGGTTAATGATCTACATGGCATGATAATTCAAGGTAGGGAGTAAATTCAGATCCCAGCTGATAGTAGGTGCAGCTGTATTTCAGAGAGTGTTGTTATCTGGTCAGGGGGAGTCAGGATTTATGAGGTTCCACTAACATTTTAGAGAGGGTTGTTATCTGGTCAGGGAAAGTCAGGCATGGGTAGGAATTCCAAACAAGTTTAGAAATCACAGTAATTTATAGTAAAGCAGAAATTAACTTTTCATGATCTTGTGATGAGATAGCTCCTAATCTTAACATGTAATTAGGCTGGGTTCATCAGCAGAAGAGACTCTTCAATCTTATACTTTCTGAAGTTTTAAATCCTGATTCTTTGTATTTCAAATATCAAGATATATTTTCAGAATGTTGGCCATTTGGAAGTCTTGCAGAGAGCTAAAAGAGAAACAGAATTCTAGAGTTTAAGAGTACCTACATTGTGAATCTCTTGTGATAACATCTGCCTTAAATGTAGGAAAAGTTTATCCTTTATACACCACATCATGGAGATATGTAGCAAGATATGTGCTTTTTTAATCATAATTAACATTATTCCTGGCTATAAAGAGCCATAGTAACTCTAGAATCTAGAAAGTCTGCCACAGTAAATGATCATTTGTCTTACAACTGTAACAAAAAAAATTAAATTGCTGAGCACTGAAAATTATACTTATTTCCATAAATAAGCCTAAAAGTATTCCTTTCTCTCATCCCCAAATGCTTTCTACTTTAAAAGTGAAATAGAAATGCCTCCAAATTGTTTTCTTCATTTATGTTTACCACATTTTATATTCTTTACCATTCTGAATCCATGTTTTATTAAGTTCCACCAATAGTTATAGTGCTAGAGTGCTCTAAAATGTTTTGTTTCACAAATTCTTAGAAATGTCTTACATTTTTTGAAACTTCACTTTGGAATCAGTTTCAAATAGATGTTTTAATTGCAGCAAAGATTTCTTCAGGCTTCAGGCTTCCATTTCCCAAATGGTTGGTGTGCTTTGGATCCAGGGGTAGAGAAGGGACCCAAATGCATCCCAGGACCTTCATCATAGAGAAAAAAATAAGAAATACATGATGAAGATGACTTTTATATTTCTTTACCAGTTGAATGGCCAGATACTTATAGTACCAACTACATAACTTCATAAAAGTCAGGTGTTTCTTGGTAAATAGGTCAGGTCTATTCTTAAATCCTATTCTAGATTTATGTAATCAAATAACACTCAAGATAAATCTAATATAGCTTGGACCAGGTTTCAATTTCTCCTCAGGCCTAGAATACAATAACCTATTGAACACTTAAGTATATGTGCATACATGCACACACACACACTCCAGAAAATGTTTTTGTCTACATATAACTTGGTTTTCTCTCATCTGTTTACTTGGGAAGTTAAAATCTATGATTAAGAATATTTTTCATGGGGCTGGGGTTGTATCTCAGTGGTAGAGTGCTCACTTTGCTCATGCAAAAGTTCAATTCTCAGCACCATGTAAAAATAAGTAAGTGAAATAAAGATATTGTGTCCAACTACAACTAAAAAATAAGTACTTAAAAATATTTTTCTTATCCTGCTATTTGTTACACACTAAACTTCTTAAAATTACTTACTAAAATTTTGAGCCTATTGCAAAGAATTAGGTAGAGGGCTAGATTTTGTTTCAGATGGCAGGAATATTATTTGTCCAATATTAGAAAAAAACAGTAAGTGACCAAAATTATTGAAAAGTATGGTTAAATGGGTTTCAAGCAACAGAAAATTTATCATCATATCAGTCTGTTTTATTCCTATGTAAGCCAATGCAGTTTCAGGAAACCAGATAATTTTTCTTAAATTTTAAGTTTTTTTTTTACTTTATAATTTTCTAATTTTGAAGAATATTTTCAAAGATACTTAATTTTTCACTTATACCAGGTTTGCTTAAAATGTTAAGTTCACCTCTCTACCAACAAATATCAAAAATTGCTTGAGACATTCTGATTGCTATCCCAAAGACCTTTGAGGAAAAAAAAAATCCATGTTTAATTTAGAGTGTATCATTTCAAATGAATTGGAGAGTTCGTGTAGACTGCACACTCCAGGATTAAGAGCCAGGAATTTTTGAATACCCAGGAAATTCTACATACTCAATTCTGAGGACCACCATCTATACTTCCCTATACACAATTCATTCTTCAACCATCACTGACTAACACTTAAAAAAAAAAAAAAATCCTTTAACAAGTCAAACCTAAGAACCTGGAAATCCCTGGTTCTGAAGGGATAAGTATTTCAGTTAAATTTTGCAAATTAGAATTCATAATTCAGAACTAGTTCTCATATCATTCTTAAGTGTAATTGTGGTTATATTCCATGAATTTAATTCCAGCTCTGGGAAAGTATTCTAAGTTATGATGTTATGCTCGAGTTTGGGACCCCCCAAAGACCCCAGAGACCAAGATCGATGTAAGCAGCAAAGAGGTGTTTATTGTGAGCTAGCTTGGTCCTCGTGTGCTCACAGCAACTGGTGATGCTGAGAGACCCTGAGCCTAGGGTTTCCAGCAATTTTATACCCTCTTTGGGGAAGGCAGGGACTTCACATACATCATAGCATCTCTTATCAAATCATCAAACACCATGGGAAAATCATAAAACAACTCTGAAACATGATTAGTGTATCAAATGGTGGGAAAGAATCTGGAAAGGATTATTGGTTAGTTCAAGGGGTTGAAGCACTTAAAAATGATTGGCTTAAACCATGAGGATGTTGCAAGGGGGGTACATGCCAGGCTGCAGGGCTTCTGGTTTAAATATTGGTCACCACATCTAGGTGGGGGCCATCTGGAATTTCAGATATTTTGATATCTTGGCCTATCTTAGGTGATCACCATCTGCATTGAGCAGGGCTTTCTGTGGTATTTCCTGACTTTAGGATTTCAGTAGGTCAGGGGTTATGTTTCAGAGCAAAATGAGGTCCCAAGTAAAATGAGGTTGCTTAGGTCTTTCAATGAGTTATTAGTTTCCAATTGTATCCTTCAGAATTAATGATGTTTTTCTTTAAGAAACATCATAAGTTTGTTTTCCACTTAAAACTTCTAATGGGAGCTATTGTCACTATATCATTTTTAAATAACATATTTTGTTTCTCCTAAATCCTTGAAATCTGAAGTGTTTTTTTAATGTATTCTTTTCTTTTTTTTTTTTTTTTTTTTGTTGCTGTTTTTTGGTACCCAAGGATTGAACTCAGGGACACTTAAACACTCAGCCACATCCCCAGCTCTGTTTTGTATTTTGTTTAGAGACAGGGTCTCACGGGTTTGCTTAAAGCCTTGCTAAATTGCTGAGGCTGGCTTTGAACTCATAATACTCCTGTCTCAGCCTCCTGAGTCACTGGGATTATAGGCATGTGCCACTGGGCGCAGCTCTGAAGTCTAATTTTGATGTGGTTGTTACAAATAAAAAACCCAGAACAACAATCTAAAGAGCACTGGGCATATCCTTGTTTGGTGGGGGAGGGGAAACTTCCTTTTAGAGTACTTAAAAAAACAGAATCATAAATGTTTCAAAATTTGTAGATTGCACAATGAGACATATACAGGTTAAAAGAAAAGAGATTAGGTCAAGAAGTGTAAATGCTCAACTAAATCTTCTACTAACTGGACAAGGAGTGTTAGACTAACATATATGTAACTGCTCTGGACCTCGTATTCCTCATCAATAAGACTATTTAACTAAGTCATTAAAGAAGTTACTTTCAGTATAAAATCCCATGGTTCTAGCTTTAGAAAATTTGGGGGTTAAAATATTTTAAAAATATTTTCCATCCCCTAATTTTCAATATACAGTCCTGTTTCTATTTTTCCACTTATACCTTATGAGTGAGTGTTAAGTTACTCACTCTGATTTTCCTCAGAAAAGAGGTTTACTTTTAAACATCTCCCTAGCCAAGTTACTTTCACAAAACACCTAAAGGCAACTGCATTGCATGGAGAAGAAAGAAAATGCAAGTAACCAAAAAAACAAACAAACAAACAAAACCTTCAAAGAAAAATTCTGATAGGTTTGCACCCTTCAGATAAGAAGAGGTCAAGGTCAAGCCCAAAGTCCCTCAAAGCTTCTGCATCTTCAGTGTTACCACAGTGAAGCACAGGCAAAGACTGAATTTGGGCAGCTTCTCTACCACAGTGTGGACTGGCACCACATTCTCAGGGGACAGCTTATTATTCCTCCACCTCATCTGCCTTTAGCCCAATTTGTTTCAAAGCATCTTGCTCTGATGCATCCCTTCTTACTCAACCTCTTCGATATCCATTTAATCATGGCTCTCAAATTCCTATGCTATATGCTGATATATGTGTTGCACTCTATTGTTTGTCAAATAGTCGTCTAAGTCCCTGCATCAAAATCACTTGGGGTACTGGTTAACTATGTCATCTTCTTGGCCCATACTGTAGACCACCACTGTCCAAGAGATGCAGAATATGAGTTCCATGTGCCATTTTAATAAGTGTTCTGGTAGACACATGAAAAATAAAGAAAACAAGTGGAATTATTTTATTTTAATCCAATGCATGCAAATATAGTTTTTATTTTTAATCATTTAGAAAACATATTGTGATATTTTATATTTTTCCCCTCATCTTTGATATCTGGTACTTTGTACCTGAAATTTATTTCAAGTGCTTAAGAGCCACTTGTCAATAGTGACTATCAAATTGTGCTGGCCTAGCCTTGGGGAGAGAGGATTAAGAGCCAGGAATTTTTGAATACCCAGGAAATTCTACATACCCAATTCTGAGGACCACCATCTATACTTCCCTATACACAATTCATTCTTCAACCATCACTGACTAACACTTAAAAAAAAAAACAAAAACATTCCTTTAACAAGTCAAACCTAAGAACCTGGAAAGCCCTGGTACCTTCAGTTTAGTCTACTCAGATGCCATTCAAATTTCTACTCAGATGCCATTCAAAGTGGCCTTGCTCCTTCATGCTACCTATTCTCCAATTAGAAAATATCTTGGGTTCTTCCTTAAAGTTTTCCTAGATGAACATGCTAATGCTCATATTTTCAATAAATATCTTTAAACATTTCAGAGGAATACCATCATTCCTGGTATAAAAGAAAAATCAAAGTGGAGGACATAGTTTAGACATACCCAAAGTCAAGTTCCATAGCCACATAGCCAAAATTTATGTCATCTGATCTCTCAAAAAAAATTCTCTATTTAGTCACAAACACAAGACTCAAGATTTATGGCCATATAAATGACAGTATGAGTCAGTGAAATCAAGCTAATATACTATAGAAAAGACAGTTTAAACAGCAGTTGGTCCTAAGAAACTATTTCAGCATGAAAAAGACAATCACAAAAAAGGTCACAGCACTTCCTCCTGCTCTTGACAATTTTGCTTGGCTAAGTCTCCTGGACAACAAACTTTTAGATTCACTCCCAACTTGACCTTATTGTATTTTTGACACACAGTGGAAACATAAAGAAATCATTATGCAATTGTTAACAATGAAGGAAATCCTTTGAAGCAGACTCATGTGATGCCAAACTTCAGGTCAAGACCCTAAACTATCTGAGGGTCCAAAGCAAATTTCTAACATTTAGGGCAATGTTTAGGTAAGACAGACATGAGCCTATTAGAAATGTGAACAATGAAAGTGTATTCTTAGCTAGAGCAAAGCACACTGAAGTAGCCCTGTGTTGAAATTCCATGGATAGCCAAATGTGGAAAGCAGTCATGGGCCAGCTGGCTGTGGGGACAAGTTCATAAGAAATGCAGCATTGCACACTTGCTCATTCCTTGGTCATCTGGAGCACTTGCACCATGGCAACACAGGTTTCTGTGCACCTGCACTTCACACCAACAAACAACATGCTGTATAAACCAACACAATGTCACTATTTGAGCATCTCCACACATACATGTACCTCAATATAAAAGGCACAGTAAAAGTACTATAGAGGACTTTTATATTACAATTGTACTCTTATGGGACCACTACCCTGTTAATAATGATTGCTGTTGATCAAGATGTCATCATGCTACAAATGTCTGTCCTCTGAAAAACAGCCACCAAGGCAGGCAGGAGACAAGACAGGGCCAAATTTGTGAGCCTCCTTATAAAGTATGGTCATTTTGACAGTATTAATGCTGCCTATCCATCTTCCAAGTCATTCTTTAATTTCTTTCTTTAGCGTTCTGTAGTTTTCATTGTAGATGTCTTTCACCTCTTTCATTAAATTGATTCCCAAGTATTTTTTTGTTTTTGAGGCTATTATAAATGGAGTGTTTTTTTCTGGTTTCTCTTTCAGATTATTTATCACTGATACACAGAAATGTCTTTGATTTATGGGAGTTGATTTTATATCCTGCTACTTTGCTGAATTCATTTATTAGTTCTAGAAGTTTTCTGGTGGATTTTTTTAAATCCTCCCCTGGCAAATAGTGATAATTTGAGTTCCTCTTTTCCTATTCATATCCTTTTAATTTCTTTTCTCTGTCTAATTTCTTTGGCTAGAGTTTCAAGAACTATGTTAAATAGAATTGGTGAAAGATGTTATCCCTGTCTTGTTCCAGTTTTCAGAGGAAATGCTTTCAATTTTTCTACATTTAGAATAATGTTAGCCTTGGGCTTAGCCTAGATAGAGGTTTATTTTGTTATCCCTAGTTTTTCTAGGGTTTTGAACAGGAAAGGTGCTGGGAGCCATTAGCCAAGTAGGTATGACAATTTCCTTGCCAGCGTACCCCATTTTGCTGACATGTTGCAGTGACATTGAATGTAGGTGACCTTGCTCAAGGACCAAGGCAGATTAGGGTGTTCCCGGTTTAAGATAATCGTGTTTAGGGCGTTCCTGGTTTAGGTTCCAGGTTTAAGGTTTAAGATTATTCCTGCTGGGAATAGGGCGTATCCTGCTGCCTGAGTTCCCCTTGAGTTCTCACGGGATTCAGACAGTATATTTTGGAGATAGAAGCCCAGTATATTTTGGAGATAGAAGCCCAGTGGATTTGGATTTGGGCAGAGAACGTGGATTTGGGCAGAGAACGTGGATTTCCCCAGAACGTGATTGTAGACGGCTGGTGTGAGTTCGGGAATAAAGAGTTGCTGTTTGAATCTACAAGCTGTGTGGTGGTTCGTGATTTTGTGCCCAGCCAGACTGCGGCATTTGTGCCCAGCCAGACTGCGGCATTTGGCGGCTCGTACGGGGAACTTCTGAAGCTTAGAGGTAAGTGAAATTGCTCGCCCCTGAGGAAGAGTGAAAGAATGGGTGACCAATTCACAAAACAATGTGTTATTGTTTTGATTTATCTTGTTTTTGTTTCAAGCTGCCTATCCCTAGAAATTTCTCAGGCAAACTGGAAAAAATGGTTGACTAAAGGTTTGAAGTTTGTCGGCCCTGAGGAAGAGAAAATTGATACAATGATTTTTTATTCCGTTTTTATTTCATTCAGTTTCGGCTTTGTTTTGTGTTATCTTATTGGGTTGCGTTATCTTTATAGTAGATTAGAAATTAGTAAAAAACAAACCAAAAAGATGTTAAGTAAATTGTTAGAGGTTCAGACCATGGAGAAAGACATTTTAGATCAAGCAAAAGAGAAGGTCTCTCGAGCTAGTCAGACAGAGGAAGAAAATTTAAAGGAAAAGGGGTTGTTAGGAAAATGGCCACAACAGGAGGCTGTTACTAACTCCGTTTTATCACAAGAGGGCGTAATTCAACCAACAGCCCCACCGATGGAGACAGCTGAGTGGCCCTCAAACCCCGTAGTTGATAAATGGGATCCTGAGACAGGACCTCAAAGATTAGCATGCCCTGTACTTGAACAGGCAGGAGGGCAGCGAATTCACCGTGCTTTAGATTTTAAAACGGTGAAGCAGTTAAAGGAGGCTGTAACAACCTATGGTCCCCAAGCTCCCTTCACGGTAAGCATGGTTGAGTCCATTACTAACTTGGACATGACGCCAGCAGATTGGGCTAGCATGTGTAAATCTGTACTAAATGAAGGACAATATTTGTTATGGAAGGTTGCCAATGAGGAATTTTGCACGGAGACAGCTAGGTGAAATGCAGCAGCCGGTTACCCTCAAAGAAATCTAGATATGTTGTTAGGAAAAGGACCTTATGAGGGTCAACGGCAACAAATTGAATATGATCTTGCTATATATGCACAAATTGCTGCAGACGCAGTTAGGGCATGGAAGACTTTACAAGGACATGGAGATTTACAAGGTCAGCTATCTAAGGTAATACAGAGAGCTAATGAACCTTACGCTGACTTTGTAGATAGGCTAATTCAAACGGCTGCCAAAATTTTTGGGGATACAGAACAAGCAATGCCATTAATAAAACAACTGGCTTATGACCAAGCAAATCGTTGCTGCAGAGAGGTTATTAGACCATGGAGACATGAAGATTTAAACACATATATTAAATTATGTAGAGATATTAATGAACAAGGGCAGGTCTTGGC
This sequence comes from Marmota flaviventris, assembly GCF_047511675.1. Lineage (NCBI taxonomy): Eukaryota > Metazoa > Chordata > Mammalia > Rodentia > Sciuridae > Marmota > Marmota flaviventris. The sequence goes on along the minus strand of NW_027287680.1, from coordinate 1,116,679 downwards.
AGCTGCAGTACAACAGGCTTTAGATGCCAGGCCAAAAACATGCTATGATTGTGAACAAACAGGACATTTTAAAAGGAATTGCCCCATAGGAGGAGGGTTTAACAAAAGTAGGTATCAAAGGAATAGAATACCGGGTATTTGCCCACGATGCCGTAGAGGGAGACATTGGGCTAATGAATGCCGTTCTCAAACCACCATAGAAGGTACTCCCTTATCAAAAAACGGACAAAGACCAGGTATTTATTCAAGATATCGTGGAGAAAGGCATCAGGCTCCATTGCCAAAAAACGGACAGGGGGGCCCAATGCTCCGGGGCCCACAACCACAAATATACGGGGCAGTGGAGGAACCCAGCAACACCATCAGGCTAGTGCCCAGGACACATTGTCCATTAAATCCCTCATCAGACAAACCCAAGGGAGCGCAGGGTTGGACATCTGCGCCTCTGCCAGAGCAGTATTAACTCCAGAGATGGGAGTTCAAATCATTCCCACAGGAGTAAAATGACCTCTTCCCCAAGGAACAGTAGGCTTATTATTGGGACGTAGTTCATCTACATTTAAAGGACTTATGATAAGTCCTGGGGTAATTGATCCCGATTATGTAGGTGAAATAAAAATTATAGCTAGTTCTCCAAGAGGTATATCAGTAATTTCACCTGGAGATAGAATAGCACAGTTGTTAATAATACCCAGCCTACATAATAAATTTCCTAGTCATAGTGTAGAAAGAGGTTCCAGGGGATTAGGCTCCACAGGTGTAGATTGGGCTATGTTGTCTTTAAATTTAGATTCTCGCCCAATGCTAAAACTAAATATTCAAGGTCATGAGTTTAATGGGCTACTGGACACAGGAGCTGACCTTAGCATCATATCTGGTCAAGAATGGCCAAAACATTGGCCATTACAACAAGCCACTCAAACGCTTCGAGGCCTAGGAGTGGCGACTAATCCCCATAGAAGTTCTATGATATTAGATTGGAAGGATCCTGAAGGATGTGAAGGAACTATACAGTCATATGTATTGGATCATCTTCCTATAAATTTATGGGGACGAGATGTCCTAGATCAATTAGGTTTGACGTTAACAAATAACATCAATCCTAATGCGCCCACTACTAGGGCTAGACAAGGCTTTAGGAAAGAAAAAAGATTAGGAAAACAAGGGCAAGGTATAGCAGCACCAGTACAAATAGATCAAGGAACAGACAGACATGGGTTGGATTTTCAGAAAGGGCCACTGAGACAATCAAAATTACTTGGAAATCAGAAAGACCAGTGTGGGTTCCTCAGTGGCCCCTGACTAAAGAAAAGACACAAGTAGCCCATGATCTGGTCAAACAACAATTAGCGGAAGGACATATACAACCTTCCATATCTCCCCATAATACTCCCATTTTTGTCATCAAAAAGAAGTCTGGTAAATGGAGATTATTGCAAGATTTAAGAGCCATTAATAATGAGATGGTTATTATGGGACCTGCTCAATCAGGGATTCCTCAATTGTCTGCTTTGCCAAAAACCTGGCATGTTTTAGCTATAGATATTAAAGATTGTTTTTTTTTTTTTCAATTCCAATTCATCCCGAGGATAGTCCACGTTTTGCATTTACTATCCCTGCACTAAATCATGAAGGTCCTGATCAGAGATATGAATGGAAAGTACTCCCTCAAGGGATGGCTAACAGTCCAACTATGTGTCAAATATATGTTAACAAAGCAATCCAGCCACTTAGAAATCAAAATCCTGAACTACAAATATTTCACTATATGGATGATGTATTATTGGCACATAAAGATAAAAACATATTGCTGGAATGTTATGCCACACTTACAAACTTATTAAAAAATTATAATCTAGAGATAGCAATAGATAAAGTACAATTAAATTTTCCAATTAATTATTTAGGAGTTCTATTATCCTCAACCATGGTCCATCCACCAAAAATTCAAATACGAGTAGATCAACTCAAATCACTTAACGACTTTCAAAAGTTATTGGGAGACATAAATTGGATAAGGCCTTATCTAGGTATACCAACAGGAGAGTTGGGACCTTTATTTGATATTCTAAAAGGTCCATCAGATCCAAATTCACCCCGCATGTTAACTCCTAAAGCAAGAAAGGCATTAAAAATTATTGAAACATATATGGAAAATATGCATTTGGATAGAATTGATATAAGTTTGCCTTTATTATTTATTGTACTACCAACAAAAAATATTCCTACAGGAGTATTTTGGCAAGAAGGTCCATTATTGTGGATACATTTATCTTATTCTCCTAACACTATTCTTACTAGGTATCCTGAGGCTGTAGGACAATTAATACTCAAAGGAATAAAAGCAGCGAAGGGAGTGTTTGGAATTTCTCCCAATAAAATTATTACTCCATATACTATGGATCAAATTGATGAGTTAGCTAATGAGTTAAATACTTGGGCAATAATCATGTGTAAATCTAATGTTTCATTTGATAATCATTTACCATCTAATCCTTTGTTGTCTTTTTGGTCTAAGCATCCTGTAGTTTTTCCTAAAATGACAAGAAAAACACCTATCATGAATGCTCCAAATATATTCACTGATGGGTCTAATAATGGTACAGCAGCAGTAGTTACCCCAGATCGAACTTTTACATTTTTAGTACCGAAACAATCAGCTCAAAAGGTAGAGCTTAATGCAGTTTTACAAGCTTTTTTGATGTTTAAAGATTCTGTATTTAATTTATTTTCTGATAGTCAGTATGTAGTTAATGCTATAGTATCTCTTGAAGATGCTGGTAGGATTTCCCATTCTTCTACTGTTTTCTCTTTGTTTTCCACTATACAAAGTCTAATCTGGGACAGAAAAGATCCATTCTTCATAGGACATATTAGGGCACATACAGGATTGCCTGGAGCCCTTAGTTTAGGCAATGATTTAGCAGATAAAACTACACATGACATACATATTTTCTCTACATTTGAAGAAGCTACAAATTTTCATAAAAGTTTTCATGTTAATGCTAATACTTTACAAAAGCGTTTTTAAATAACTAAGGAACAAGCCAGACATATAATAAAACAATGTCAAAATTGTGTGACATTTTTACCACAAGTTAATCTTGGAGTCAATCCTAGAGGACTGATACCTAACCATATTTGGCAGATGGACGTCACACACTTGCCAGAATTTGGAAAATTAAAATATTTACACGTTACAGTCGATACTTCTTCTGGATTTTTGATGGGCTCCCTTCATGACGGAGAAAAAACTAAAGATGTTATAGCTCATTGCTTACAAAATTTTGCCACTGTGGGCGTTCCTAAACAGTTAAAAACTGATAATGGTCCTGGCTATACCTCTACCTCTTTTAAACAATTTTGCTCATCATTTGGTATTACTCATATAACAGGAATCCCATACAATCCACAGGGACAAGGCATAGTTGAAAGAGCTCATCAAACTATTAAAACATACTTATTAAAGCAAAAAGAGGGAATTGGAAAGGGGTATATATCCCCCAAAGATAAACTTAAAATAACGCTTTTTACTCTAAACTTTTTAAATTTGGATTCATCAGGACTTAGTGCTGCGGAAAGGCATATGTATCCAAAAAATGTACATAAGCCTAAAGTACTTTGGAAAGATATTCTAACAGGACAATGGAAAGGTCCTGACCCAGTGATTGTCTGGAGTCGGGGCTCTGTTTGTGTTTTTCCACAGGGAGAACAGCAGCCGATTTGGATTCCAGAGAGATTAACTAAAACAATTTCTACAGATCGAAAAGAAGATGATTTGACTCAAATCCATAACAGCTGATATCCAGAACTCCAGCTTGGCCATTCTTACATCTGCGACAGTGATTAACCAGGATGCTTTTTTCAATAGCTATTTTATTATTGCATTTTTCCACATCATAAGGTTCTATTTTTATTTTTTGAGCTCATACAAACCTAGGTTAATGTTTTTCTGATCAGTTTTATTTTTTGACTGTGGAGTTTTTAAACATTGCAATGGAGATTTCACCCAGGTAAAGCTACAAGGCCTTTACTATTTTCTTATGTGTTGTACGTTTGTGTACACTCTTGTGTTTTGTGTTGTATGTCTGTATGTGCGTATGTCCATATTTCTTATATGAGGAGCGCTCATGAAAAAATGGATCCGAATTATTATTATTTTTTTTTATTCACGTGATTTAAATGGTTTAATTTAAATTAGGTAAACAGCTGTTAAAGATTGTTTTTAAAGGTGGTTAACAGATCTGTTTGTTTACTAGTTTAAATTAGGTAAAAGGCTGTTAAGGATTGTTTTTAAAGTAGGTTAACAGATCTGTTTGTTTACTTTCACCTTTCCTTTTCATTATATTTAATAATTCTTTTCAGGATAATGTCTCTTCAGCATCATTGCCAGAATTCCTATCTCCATCCCAGTGCCGGTGAAGAACTCAACAAGTAATGCTCAATCAAAGAGTCAACTTACTTTGGGAGGAAACGGATTTTGGGAGGAAATGGACATATTGATAGATTCCTCTGCTTTGAACTGCTTGCAGAACTTGCCTGGACTATGTAACTATCGTTTGGTGCAGCGAATTGTGGTAATGCTGGCATATCTTTGCTGATGGTGTCACTAGTGATGCAATTTTTATTTCCTTGCCAGTGCACCCCATGTTAATTGTGGTAGTGCTGACATATCTTTGCTGATGGTGTCACCAGTGATGCAATTTTTCCCAAGGAGCCGTCAATTGGCTTGGTGTCGTGGCATTTCTGTATCCTCCTCCCTTCTGCTAGTGATGGTCTAAAATTTGGGGGCCAATGGCTTATGCTGGACTGGTAATCAGTGACGGGTATGATCCAATTGCAGTGGTATCAACCTAAGACAGGAGGCTGACGTCTAAAGGTCAGTTTTCCGATGACGGGTAAGAACCATATGTTGAATTGGACAACCTACCAGGCACGGTCCATAAGCCACATTAACCTCACTCCCCCACTGGCACCAAGGCCAAATTTGGGGGCCAACAGAGGTGAGGCAAAGAACTTCACCCCCCCACTGGTGCATAGACCTATCCACAAGTATGGCTGTATGCTGGACCGGTAGTCAGTGACGGGTATGATTCAATTGCAGTGGTATCAACCTAAGACAGGAGGCTGACGCCTAAAGGTCAGTTTTCCGATGACGGGTAAGAACCATATGTTGAATTGGACAACCTACCAGGCACGGTCCTTAAGCCACATTGCTTGTTGTTTAATTAATCAGAAGGGGGGAGATGCTGGGAGCCATTAGCCAAGTAGGTATGACAATTTCCTTGCCAGCGTACCCCATTTTGCTGACATGTTGCAGTGACATTGAATGTAGGTGACCTTGCTCAAGGACCAAGGCAGATTAGGGTGTTCCCGGTTTAAGATAATCGTGTTTAGGGCGTTCCTGGTTTAGGTTCCAGGTTTAAGGTTTAAGATTATTCCTGCTGGGAATAGGGCGTATCCTGCTGCCTGAGTTCCCCTTGAGTTCTCACGGGATTCAGACAGTATATTTTGGAGATAGAAGCCCAGTATATTTTGGAGATAGAAGCCCAGTGGATTTGGATTTGGGCAGAGAACGTGGATTTGGGCAGAGAACGTGGATTTCCCCAGAACGTGATTGTAGACGGCTGGTGTGAGTTCGGGAATAAAGAGTTGCTGTTTGAATCTACAAGCTGTGTGGTGGTTCGTGATTTTGTGCCCAGCCAGACTGCGGCATTTGTGCCCAGCCAGACTACAGCAGAAAGGGTGCTATATTTTGTCTAATGCTTTTTATGCATCTTATTCTTATCTTTAAAATTCATTGATGTGATGAATTACATTTATTGATTCCCATATGTTTGAAATAATCTTGCATCCCTGGGATGAACCCCACTTGATTGTGGTGTACTATCTTCTTAATACATTTTTGTATTTGATTTGCCAGAATTTTATTGAGAATTTTTGCATCTATGTTCACTAGAGATATTGATCTGAGATTTTCTTTCTTTGATGTATCTTTGCCTTGTTTTAGAATCAGCATGATAATGACCTCATAGAATGAGTTTGGAAGTGTTCCCTCTTTTTCTATTGCATGAAATAATTTGAGGAGCATTGGTATTAGTTCTTCTTTGAAGGTCTCATAGTACTTCAGCTCTTTATCCATCTGATCCTGGGCTTTTCTTGGTTGGTAGGTTTCTGATGGCATCTTCTACTTCATGGCTTAAAATTGATCTGTTTAATCTGCATATATCATCCTGATTAAGTTTGCTCAAATTATAAGACTCTAGAAATTTGTTGATGACCTAAATATTTTCTATTTTACTAGAGTGCAAATTTTTAAAATAATTTCTAATTATCTTCTGTATTTCTGCAGTGTCCATTGTGATATTTCCTTTTTCATCATGGATGTTAGTAATTTGTATTTTCTCTCTTCTTCTCTTTGTTAGCAAGGCTAAGGGTTTATCAATTTTATTTTTTTCAAAGAACCAACTTTTTCTTTTGTAATTTTTTTTCAATTGTTTCTTTTGTTTCAATGGCATTGATTTCAGCTCTGATTTTAATTATTTCTTGTCTTCTACTGCTTTTGGTGTTGGTTTGTTTTTCCTTTTTTAGGATTTTAAGATGTAATGTTAGGTCATTTATTTGTTGAATTTTTTTCTTCTTTTAAGGAATGAACTCCATGCAATGAGCTTTCCTCTTAGTACTGCCTTCATACTGTCCCAGAAATTTTGATATGTTGTATCAGTGTTCTCATTTACCTCTAATAATTTTTTAATCTCCTTTTTTATTTCTTCTGCAACCCATTGTTCATTCAATAGCATATTATTTAGTATACAGGTGTTGAAGTAGCTTCTATTTTTTTATTTTATCATTGATTTCTAATTTCATTCCAGTATAATCTGATAGAATGATAGTATCTCTACTTTTTTCCATTTGCTCAGAGTTTCTTTGTGGCATAATATATGGTCTATTTTAGAGAAAGATCCATGTGCTGCTGAGAAGAAAGTTTATTTATTTGTTGATGGATGAAATATTCTATATATGACTGTTAAGTCTAAGTTACTGAGTGTATAGTTGAGTTCTATAGTTTTTTTGTTAACTTTTGTTTGGAAGATCTATACAGTGGTGAAAGAGGTGTGCTAAAGTCACCCAGAATTAATGTGTTGGTCTCTTAAACTTGAGAAGAGTTTGTTTGAGGAATCTACATTCATCAAATGCCCCATTATTTGGGTCATATGTATTTATATTTGTCATGTCTTGTTGATGTATGGATCCCTTAAGCAGTATTTAATGTCTTTCTTTATACTTTTTGATTAACTTTGACTTGAAGTCTACTTTATTGGATATAAGGATGGAAACTCCTTATTGTTTCCACAGTCCATGTGAGTGGTATTTTTTTTTCCGAACCTTTCACCTTCAGTCTGTGGATGTCTTTTCCTATGAGATGAGTCTCATGAAGGCAGCATAATGTTAGATCTTTTTTTTTTTATCCAACCTGCCAGTCTGTGTCTTTGATTTATGCCATTAACATCAGGGTTATTACCGAGACATTATTTGTTTTCCCATTCATTTTGTTTATCTTCGGTATTTAACTTGACATGGTTTCTCTTTTGATTGGTTTTTCCTTTAATGTAATATCTTCCTTTGCTGATTTTCATTATTGTTTTTTATTTCCCTCTCATGGGATATTTTGCTGAGAATGTTCTATAGTTGCATGCTTTCTAGTTATAAATTCTTTCAGTTTTTGTTTATCTCAAAAGGTTTTTATTTCATCATCAAATCTAAAGCTTAAATTTCCTAGATATAAGATTCTTGGTTGACATCCATTTTATATCCGAGCTTCATATATGTTGTTCCAGAATCTTCTGGCTTTTAGAGTCTGGGTTGAAAAACCTGCAGAATTCTCATTGGTTCTCCCCTATATGTAATCTGATTCCTTTCTCTTGTGGCTCATAAAATTCTCTCTTTATTCTATATGCTAGGCATTTTCATTACAATGTGTCTTGGTATAAATCTGTTGTACTTTTGTACATTTGGTGTCCATTAAGCCTCTTTTATTTGATTTTCCAATTAATTCTTCAGGTTTGGGAAATTTTCTGATATTTTTTCACTGAAGAGATTGTGCATTCCTTTGGTTTCAATCTCTGTGCCTTCCTTTATACCAATAAATCTTAAAATTGGTCTTTTGATATTATCCCATAATTCTTGAATATTCTGTTCATGGTTTCTTACCATATTTACTGTGTGATCAACTTTATTTTCAAGATTGTATATTTTGTACTCATTATTTGTCTAGGGTTTTGAGCTGTAAAGTAAGATGATTTAATTGGTAAGTTTCTATTCATTCAAATAATGTTCTCAATGCAGTGAACTTTCCTCTTAGAATCACTTTCATAATGACCCAGAGAGTTTCATAAGTTTTTTTTTTTTTTGTAATTCTCATTCACCTGTAAGTATTAAAATTTCATCCTTGATTTCTTCTATTATATATTGGTTATTCAATAGCATATTAATTAGTCTCCAGGTGTTAGAGTAGCTTCTATTTATTTATTTTATCAGTGATTTCTAATTTTATTCCATTATAATCTGATAGAATGCACCGTGTTATCAGTGTTAGCTCTATTTTTTTTTTTTTAATTTTCCTAAGAATTGCTTTGTGGCCTAAGATGTGATTAATTTTAGAGAACATTCCATATTCTGCTTAAAAGAATGTGTATCCATTTCTTTATTGATGAGGACTTATATTATATTATATTTTTAATTCTATAGCTTCTTTATTTAGTTTTGTTTGAAGGATCTATCTAGTGATGAGAGAGGCATGTTAATGTCACCAGTATTTTTTGTTGTGGTCTATTTGATTCTTGAAATAAAGAAGGGTTTTTTTGATGTATGTAGATCCTCCATTGTTTGGGGCATAAATATTTATGATTTTTCTGACTTGTTGATATATAATTTTTAAGTACTATGAAATATCCTTCTCTGTCCCTTCTGATTAACTTTGGCTTGAAGTATGCATTACCTGACTTGAAGATAGAAACTTCTGCTAGTTTACAAGATTCAGGTGAATGATAATTTTTCCTTCAGTCTGTGAATGTCTACCAGGTGAGTCTCTTGGAGACTTCATATGTTGGGTTTTTTTTTTTTTTTTTTTTTTTTTTTTAAATACAATCTGCCATCTGTCTTTTGATTGATGTATTTACACCATAAATATTAGAGATTATTGTTGAATATGACTTGTATTACCAGTCATTTGGGCTTATTTCTAATTTTTATTTGAACTAGTTTCCCCTTTGATTTATTTCTCCTTTAGTGTAGTTCCTCCATTTACTTGTTTTACTTTAAAAAAAAATCTCATCTTTATGGAATATTTTGTTGAGAATATTCTCTAGTGCAGGCTTTCCATTGTAAAATCTTTTATTTTTTGTTTATCATAGAAGGTTTCATCTCCAAATATGAAGCTTCCTTTTGCTGGATATATAATTCTTGGTTGGCATCCATTTTCTTTTGGAGCCTGGTATATATTATGCCAAGACCTCCAAGCTTTGAGGGTCTGGGTTGAGAAGTCAATTGAGATCTGAATTGCTTTCCCCATTATGTAATCTGATATTCTTCTTTTTGTATCCCTTAAATTTTATATTTATTTTTTATATTTATTTTTATATTATATATATTTTTTATATTTATTTTTTATATTATATTTTCATTATAATTTGTCTTGGTGTAAGTCTCTTGAAATTTTGTACATTTGGTGTCCTGTAAGCCTTTTGTGTTTAATTTCCCATTTCATTCTTTAAATTTGTGAAATGTTCTGATATTATTTCATTGAAGATATTGTGCATTCCTTTGGTTTGTTTCTCCATGCCTTCATTTATCCCAATAAATCTTAAACTTGGTCTTTTTATGTTATCTGATAATTCTTACGAGTTCTGTTCATGGTTTCTTACCACATTAACTGCATGGTCACCTTTAGTTTCAAGATGATATATTTGTCTTCATTGCCTGACATTCTGTATTCCAAGTCATCTAGTCTGTTGTTGAATGTTTTCCTTTTTTTAAATTTGTTTTATTAATTCATTCATTTCAAGGATTTTTGCTTGATTTCTTTCAGAATCTCTATGTCTTTATTGAAATAATCTTTCACCTTCTAAAATTTATCTCTGATTCCACTCCTTACATCATTCTTTACATTGCAGAACAGTTTTACCATGTGCATTCTAAACTCCTTCTCTGACCTTTCTTGTACTATGTTGTCAATGGACTCTATTATTAGGGCACCTTGGTTTGTTTGGGATGCTTGTTGCCTTATTTTTTTTTTTTTGTCGTGCTGTTTTTGTATCTTCCCATCTGAGGCAGTACAATTTCTACTCTGTAGACTTATTGCCTTCTAGTACCACACCTTTAAGGGGGAGACAAATAATAACAGCACCCAGAACAAACAATATACAACCTTAAACCAAATAGCTCCTATTAAGACATTTAGAGTTTTGTAACATTAAAGAAAATTAATGTGTTCAATGATCATCAACAATATAAACAGTAAGTCAGCAAAAAGTTTACAACTTGAAATGGTGGACAAAGTGAGAACAGAAAATGGGTAGGATGTGATGTTTGTGAAGAAAAAGGAAAAAAGATAGAAGTGAAAATTATAAGAAGAGTAAAAGAGCAATTAATAGAGGTTGGCTGTTAGCAGGAGAAAGAAAGAGAATCCAGGGAAACAGATAAGTGAGAGGATAGATAGATAGATTATAAAAAATTATAAAAATAAGGAAAAACTAAAAAATAAAATGAATAAAGTAAAAATAAAAGAATACACAACACAACTATTTAGATTTCTCTGTCCTCTGGTGCATAAAAAGTACTGAATTTCAAAAATGGTAGAGGGCTGGGCTTGTGGCTCAGCAGTAATGTGCTCGCATAGCACGTGTGAGGCCCTGGGTTCAATCCTCAGCATCACCTAAAAATAATAAAAAATAAAATAAAGGTATTCTGTCCAACTACAACTAAAAATTAAAAATTAAAAAAAAATGTTTAAATGGTAGAAATGCGAGAGAGAAAAGAATGTGTATCCCAATGAATAATTGAACAGTTGTTTCTGTTGAAGTTCAAGTTTCTCAGCAAGTAGGTATTTTCTAGAGTTTGATGATAGCTCCACCCTCAGGATGGTTGGGTTACTAGCATGAGAGGGTTAGTCCTGGAGATGAAATTCCTGGAAGCAGTGTGTAGGTTTAGGTACACTCTGGTCTCTTTCCTGAGAGCCCAGTGGTCTGGAGATTTTAAGTCAGCACACCTCCAAGACCCAACAATTTCCAGGCCACATTGAAAGACTTTGCTCACTACTTCACCTGTGGACCCCATGATTCCTGGTCCCCAATTCAGTCTCTGAACTTGATCTTTCTTGCGCCCATTTCATTGGGTTGACAGTCAGGTTCTTCTGTCCCAACCAGTTCTGTAAGCAGCTGGATTAGAGGGAGAAGGGGAGCCAGGTGGGTTCCCATAATCAAGAATCCCCTGTGAACTTTTCCCCATGCTTGATTTTATCCTGGTCACTTAGGCACACTCTCTGTTATGCAGCTCATTTGGAGGGCCAGACTTGGGTCTGTCAGTTATCAGCAACCCCAGCATCCAGCCCCTGTGCCACACAGCAAAATAGTTCTTTTCACTGTCCTTCATGCATCTAACCCAGAGAGATCACAGCTTCCCTCCCAACAAGAATACCGTGCACCACAGCTTAATGTTTTTTCAAGCAGTTTTTCTGATCTCTAACTCTTTACACCCTGACACACTTCAGTCTTCCCAAGAATGGGGGTTCCTTTAATTCCTTTATTGCTTTACTGCATTCACATAGGGTTTGTTCTGATTTGCATCTCTAGCTGCTGTCACAATTTTAGAATTGGGGATCTTTCCCTCTTATTTTATTACACAAGATGTCCCATGTCTCTGATCTATTTTGAGTTTCCAGTGAATTCTCACCTAATTCTTGATCATTCGCCCACCTTGTTGAAAAGCTCCCTGTGCTTTTCTTTGTTCATGTAATGGATCTACCAGGGAAGCAACCCTCTATTCAACCATCTGCCTGAAACTCTCCTGAACTAAATTACTTATGCATAGTTCTTATGTCAACTGGATTATGATTGGTGAAGTGTAGTTTTTAGTCTATCTCAAGTGAGATCTGTGCAATTCCTGATCCATTCCACAGGTCAGACACACATACACTATAATAATAACTTATTTTTACTATTTTACCCAAATCATTTTTTGCTCATTTTTTACTATTTTATTTTATATATCTTCTTAGGTATACATGAAAGTAAAATACATTTTTGAAAAAGTTATGCAAGCATAAGAAATATATTTATTTTGAAATTTAAAATCAGAAAGTTATGTTGAGAGCCATTGCCAAGTAGGAATGATGCATCGCAATTTCTTTGTCAGCCTACTCCATGTTGCTTAGAGGAAGGACTCTCCATGGTGGACCCAGGTTTTGCAGTGACTTTGCATGAAAGGTGACCTTGCTCAAGGACCAGGGTGGATCCGAGTTTAGGGAAGATCAGGGTTTAGGGCGGATCGGGATTTAGGGCATTCCGTGTTTAGGGCAGTTCCAGGTTTAAGGTGTACCCTGCTGGGAATAGCGCGTATCCTGCTGCCTCAGGCACTCCCATTCCTTGAGTTCCCGTTGAGTTCTCATTTGAGTTCTCGCGGGATTCAGAGAGTATTTGGGATTCAGAACTCGGTGGAGTGGCTGGATTTTGCCCAGAACGTGGATTTTGCCCAGAATGTGTTTGTAGAGTGCCGGTGTGAGTTTGGGAATAAAGAATTGCTGTTTGAATCTATAAGGCTGTGAGTGGCTCGTGATTTTGTGCCCAGCCAGACTGCGGCAAAGTTATCTTAAATGAATAAGTGTTAGAGTAAATTTTATGACTGGTAACCATGCCTTGACATAGAATATCCATGAATCATTGACTGCACTTACATGCATGTTCTAAGGGCTATCATAACACAGAACACACAAAAACACTCATAGAAATGCACACACAGATACACATACCAACACATTCACAGACACACAATCATTGCCATAACCTTTAATAGCACCAGAAATATTCACAAAATATGTGAAAAAATATACATAGAACACAAAAAGACATATGGTAACCTCATATTCCACATATTTTTACTGAGTCCACACATGCACAACCACATGCACTGTTCTCAAATATGAGAATATGACAGATAAATATTATATACGGTATATATAATTTATATATATATATATATAAACATTTTCACAGCCATCTGGACTCCTTAGAATTAAAAATTTATTTACTAGAAACCAATAAATTACATTAAAGTCTTCCATAATCTGGTCCCTCTGAGACAACTTTAATGCAGAATTTGAAGGAACTGGGTAATTTCTTCTCCTTTTCATATATCCTATTCCTATTTCACAGGGTGAATAAGCCATTTTTATGATCAATCCCTATGAGAAACAAAAGTGTCTTGAAATGTTAATACAAACATGTCTGAATAAAGAGGGGGTACATGACAGAGAGAAACTCTCTAAATAGAAGGCAAGAATTCAAACCATTTCCTTTCCTGAAATGATTCATACAGAGGTAGACCTTTTTCATATGTCCACAAAAGAACTCCTTATGGGCCCACTCTCTGGAAGGAGACTGACAGATCAATGCAACTTCCTCCTCTGGAGGAGATTTCTAGTGCCAGAACCCCAAGTGGCTGGTTGGCCTGGAGAGTGGCTACAGCTGTATGGACTACTGAGTCTTCACTAGCTTAAAGGCCCTCCACTATCATGTGCAGCATGGGGTCTGTGAGGGATTTACCTTGCACCAGCAGGAGGAGCAGATGGCTGAATAGGACCCTTCCTGCCTCCTGCTGGGCTCTGGTCATCTGATTACTGCATGTGCAGAGCGGATGGCTGGCTGGGCCCTCTGACTAGGCTCTGGTCATCTGCTTACCGTGTGGGCAGAGTGGATGGCTGGCTGGGCCCCCTGGGCTTGGCTCTGGTCTGCTTACAGTGCACCAGCGGGCGGAGCAGATGGCTGACTGGGTCCCCTCCCACCTCTGGTGTGCTCTAGTCGTCTGTTTACCAAGTGTGCAAAGCTGATGGCTGGCTGGGCCCCCCTGACTAGGCTCTGGCCGTCTTCTTAGTGTGTGGGCGGGTGGAGCAGATGGCTGACTGGGCCCCCTCCCGCCTCCAGCTCTCTGGTCTCTGCTTACCCGTGGGTGGGGTGGATGGCTGGCTGGGCCCCCGGGCTAGGCTCTCATCTTCTGCTTACCGCAGGGGCAGGCAGAGTGGATGGCTGACTGGGCCCCCTCCCACCTCCGGCTCAGCTCTGTTCCCTTCATTATTATTTTTTTTTAATTTTTTATTGTTGGCTGTTCAAAACATTACATAGTTCTTGATATATCATATTTCACAATTTGATTCAAGTGGGTTATGAGCTCCCATTTTTACCCCATATACAGATGGCAGAATCACATCAGTTACACATCCATTGATTTACATATTGCCATACTAGTGTCTGTTGTATTCTGCTGCCTTTCCTATCCTCTACTATCCCCCCTCCCCTCCCCTCCCCTCCCCTCTTCTCTCTCTGCCCCCTCTACTGACATTCGTTTGTCCCCCTTGTATTATTTTTCCCCTTCCCCTCACTTCCTCTTGTATGTACTTTTGAATAACTCTGAGGGTCTCCTTCCATTTCCATGCATTTTCCCTTCTCTCTCCCTTTCCCTCCCACCTCTCATCCCTGTTTAATGTTAATCTTCTTCTCATGCTCTTCGACCCTACTCTGTTCTTAGTTACTCTCCTTATATCAAAGAAGACATTTGGCATTTGTTTTTTAGGGATTGGCTAGCTTCACTTAGCATAATCTGCTCTAATGCCATCCATTTTCCTGTAAATTCTATGATTTTGTCATTTTTAATGCAGAGTAATACTCCATTGTGTATAAATGCCACATTTTTTTTATCCATTCATCCATTGAAGGGCATCTAGGTTGGTTCCACAGTCTAGCTATTGTGAATTGTGCTGCTATGAACATCGATGTAGCAGTGTCCCTGTAGCATGCTCTTTTTAGGTCTTTAGGGAATAGACCGAGAAGGGGAATAGCTGGGTCAAATGGTGGTTCCATTCCCAGCTTTCCAAGAAATCTCCATACTGCTTTCCAAATTGGCTGCACCAATTTGCAGTCCCACCAGCAATGTACAAGTGTACCCTTTTCCCCACATCCTCGCCAGTACTTGTTGTTGTTTGACTTCATAATGGCTGCCAATCTAACTGGAGTGAGATGGTATCTTAGGGTGGTTTTGATTTGCATTTCTCTGACTGCTAGAGATGGTGAGCATTTTTTCATGTACTTGTTGATTGATTGTATGTCCTCCTCTGAGAAGTGTCTGTTCAGGTCCTTGGCCCATTTGTTGATTGGGTTGTTTGTTCTCTTATTGTCTAATTTTTTGAGTTCTTTGTATACTCTGGATATTAGGGCTCTATCTGAAGTGTGAGGAGTAAAGATTTGTTCCCAGGATGTAGGTTCTCTATTTACCTCTCTTATTGTTTCTTTTGCTGAGAAAAAAACTTTTTAGTTTGAGTAAGTCCCATTTGTTGATTCTAGTTATTAACTTTTGTGCTATGGGTGTCCTATTGAGGAATTTGGAGCCCGACCCCACAGTATGTAGATCGTAGCCAACTTTTTCTTCTATCAGACGGTGTGTCTCTGATTTGATATCAAGCTCCTTGATCCATTTTGAATTAACTTTTGTGCATGGCGAGAGAAAGGGATTCAGTTTCATTTTGTTGCATATGGATTTCCAGTTTTCCCAGCACCATTTGTTGAAGATGCTATCCTTCCTCCATTGCATGCTTTTAGACGCTTAATCAAATATAAGATAGTTGTAGTTTTGTGGATTGGTTTCTGTGTCCTCTATTCTGTACCATTGGTCCACCCGCCTGTTTTGGTACCAGTACCATGCTGTTTTTGTTACTATTGCTCTGTAGTATAGTTTGAAGTCTGGTATCGCTATACCGCCTGATTCACACTTCCTGCTTAGCATTGTTTTTGCTATTCTGGGTCTTTTATTTTTCCATATGAATTTCATGATTGCTTTCTCTATTTCTACAAGAAATGCCATTGGGATTTTGATTGGCATTGCATTAAACCTATAGAGAACTTTTGGTAATATCGCCATTTTGATGATGTTAGTTCTGCCTATCCATGAACTGGGTATATTTTTCCATCTTCTAAGATCTTCTTCTATTTCTCTCTTTAGGGTTCTGTAGTTTTCATTGTATAAGTCTTTCACCTCTTTTGTTAGGTTGATTCCCAAGTATTTTATTTTTTTTGAAGATATTGTGAATGGAGTGGTTGTCCTCATTTCCATTTCAGAGGATTTGTCGCTGATATACAGGAATGCCTTTGATTTATGCGTGTTGATTTTATATCCTGCCACTTTGCTGAATTCATTTATTAGCTCTAATAGTTTTTTGTAGACCCTTTTGGGTCTGCTAGGTATAGAATCATGTCATCTGCAAATAGCGATAATTTAAGTTCTTCTTTTCCTATTTTGATGCCTTTAATTTCTTTTGTCTGTCTAATTGCTCTGGCCAGTGTTTCGAGAACTATGTTGAACAGAAGTGGTGAGAGAGGGCATCCCTGTCTTTTTCCAGATTTTAGAAGAAATGCCTTCAATTTTTCTCCATTCAGAATGATGCTAGCCTGAGGCTTAGCATAGATTGCTTTTACAATATTGAGGTATGTTCCTGTTATCCCTAGTTTTTCTAGAGTTTTGAACATAAAGGGATGCTGTACTTTGTCGAATGCTTTTTCCTCATCTATCAAGATGATCATATGGTTCTTATTTTTAAGTCTATTGATGTGGTGAATAACATTTATTGATTTCCGTATATTGAACCAGCCTTGCATCCCAGGGATGAATCCTACTTGATCATGGTGCACAATTTTTTTGATATGTTTTTGTATCCGAGTGGCCATAATTTTATTGAGGATTTTTGCATCTAAGTTCATTAGAGATATTGGTCTGTAGTTTTCTTTCTTTGAAGTGTCTTTGTCTGGTTTAGGTATCAGGGTGATGTTGGCCTCGTAGAATGAATTTGGAAGTTCTCCCTCTTTTTCTATTTCCCGAAGTAGCTTGAAAAGTATTGGTATTAGTTCCTCTTTAAAGGTTTTGTAAAACTCTGCTGTATACCCATCCGGTCCTGGGCTTTTCTTAGTTGGTAGTCTTTTGATGGTTTCTTCTATTTCCTCAATTGATATTGGTCTGTTTAGGTTGTCTATATCCTCCTGACTCAATCTGGGCAGATCATATGACTTCAGAAATTTATCTATGCCTTCACTATCTTCTAATTTATTGGAGTATAAGGATTCAAAATAATTTTTGATTATCTTCTGTATTTCTGAAGTGTCTGTTGTGATATTGCCTCTTTCATCCCGTATGTTAGTGATTTGAGTTCTCTCTCTTCTTCTCTTCGCTAGCATGGCTAAGGGTCTGTCGATTTTGTTTATTTTTTCAAAGAACCAACTTTTAGTTTTGTCAATTTTTTCAATAGTTTCTTTTGTTTCGATTTCATTAATTTCAGCTCTGATTTTAATTATTTCTTGCCTTCTACTTCTTTTGCTGTTGTTTTGCTCTTCTTTTTCTAGGATTTTGAGATGAAGTATGAGATCATTTATTTGTTGTTTTTTTCTTTTTTTAAGGAATGAACTCCAAGCAATGAATTTTCCTCTTAGAACTGCTTTCAATGTGTCCCATAGATTCCGATATGTTGTGTCTGTGTTTTCATTAATCTCTAAGAATTTTTTAATTTCCTCCTTGATGTCTTCTATAACCCATTGATCATTTAGTAACCTATTGTTCATTCTCCAAGTGATGTATGCTTTTTCCTTCCTTCTTTTATCGTTGATTTTCAGTTCCATTCCATTATGATCAGATAGGATGCATGGTATTATCTCTACTCCTTTATATTGTCTAAGAGTTTCCCTGTGACATAATATATGATCTATTTTTGAGAAGGATCCATGTGCTGCTGAGAAAAAAGTGTAACTGCTTGATGTTGGGTGGTATATTCTATATATGTCAATTAAGTCTAGGTTATTAATTGTGTTATTGAGTTCTATAGTTTCCTTATTCAACTTTTGTTTGGAAGATCTGTCCAGTGGTGATAGAGGTGTGTTGAAGTCTCCCATGATTATTGTATGGTGGTCTATTAGACTCTTGAACTTGAGAAGAGTTTGTTTGATGAACATAGCTGCACCATTGTTTGGGGCATATATATTTATGATTGTTATGTCTTGTTGGTGTATGGTTCCCTTGAGCAGTATGTAGTGTCCCTCTTTATCCCTTTTGATTAACTTTGGCTTGAAATCTATTTTATTTGATATGAGTATGGATACTCCTGCTTGTTTCCGAAGTCCATATGAGTGATATGATTTTTCCCAACCTTTCACCTTCAGCCTATGTATGTCTTTTCCTATCAAATGCGTCTCCTGTAGGCAGCATATTGTTGGGTCTTGTTTTGTGATCCATTCTACTAGCCTGTGTCTCTTGATTGGTGAGTTTAAGCCATTAACATTTAGGGTTATTATTGAGATATGGGTTGTTCTTCCAGCCATATTTGTTTATTTCTGTTACTAAACATGGTTTGTTTTCCACTTTGATTATTTTCCCCCCTTTAGTGTCCTACCTCCCACTGTTGGTTTTCATTGTTATTTTCCATTTCCTCTTCCTGCAATGTTTTGCCAAGGATGTTTTGAAGAGATGGTTTTCTAGCTGCAAATTCTTTTAACTTTTGTTTATCATGGAAGGTTTTAATTTCATCTTCCATCCTGAAGCTTAATTTCGCTGGAAACACAATTCTTGGTTGGAACCCATTTTCTTTCAGTGTTTGAAATATGTTATTCCAGGATCTTCTAGCTTTCAGAGTCTGTGTTGAAAGATCAGCTGTTATCCTGATTGGCTTACCCCTAAATGTGATCTGCTTCCTTTCTCTTGTAGCTTTTAAAATTCTCTCCTTATTCTGTATGTTGGGCATCTTCATTATGATGTGTCTAGGTGTGGGTCTCTTATGATTTTGCACATTTGGCGTCCTGTAGGCTTCTAGGATTTGGGGTTCTGTCTCATTCTTCAAGTCTGGGAAGTTTCCAATTATTATTTCATTGAATAGATTGCTCATTCCTTTGGTTTGAAACTCTGTCCCTTCCTGTATCCCAATGACTCTTAAATTTGGTCTCTTGATGTTATCCCATATTTCTTGGATGTTCTGCTCATGGTTTCTTAACAGTCTTGCTGAGCTGTCTATGTTCTTTTCAAGTTGAAATACTTTATCTTCATTGTCTGATGTTCTGTCTTCTAAGTGTTCTACTCTGCTGGTAGTATTCTCAATTGAGTTTTTAAGTTGGCTTATTGCTTCCTGCATTTCTAGGATTTCTGTTTGTTTGTTTTTTATAACCTCTATTTCCCTGTATAGTTGATCTTTTGCTTCTTGGATTTGTTTATGTAATTCATTGTTGAAGTGATCTTTCATTGTCTGATTTTGCTGTCTGATGTCTTCCTTGAGACTCCAGATCATCTGAAGCATGTATATCCTGAATTCTTTATCTGACATTCCATCTGCTGCAGCTATTACCTCTTCTAACGTTGAGTTGACCTGCAATGCTTGTGGTCCTTTCTTTCCTTGTCTCTTCATACTGTTCGCGTTCTTTTCTACTTGGTGAAACTGTTGTGCTATTGAATTTTCCCCCTATATATTTATATTGGTCTTGTATAGTTACAAAGTCTCCCTCGCAGGCGCAGGCGGCGGCTCTGCCCCTCCTCCAATTGGGGCAATGTGCCTACCACGCCGGCAGGCCGCTGGGCCTGCTCTGCCGGTCGGTAGCAGGTCTGCTGACCTTGCAGGCGCGGGCGGCGGCTCTGTCCCTCTGCGGGCAGCTAGGCTTGTTCTGTCGGTGGTCGCAGTTCTGCCTACTTTGCAGGTGCAGGCAGCGGCACTGCCCCTCTGCAGGCCTCTGGGGCTGTACTGCCAGTGGGTCGCAGGTCCGCCTACTTTGCAGGCGCGGGGGGGGGGGGGGCGGCGGCTCTACCCTTCCTCAGGCCACTGGGCCTGTTCTGTCTCTCGGTTGCAGGTCTGACTTGTTCTGATGGTGGTCACAGTTCCGTCTACCTTGCCGGCATAGTAGAGGGAACTGTGACCAAACACAGAGCAGGCCCAGCGGCCTGCTGAGGGGCAGAGCCGCCCCCCACCCCTCGCGCCTGCCAGGTAGGTGGAACGGTGACCACCGACAGAAAGGGCTCAGTCGCCCGCGGCGGGACAGAGCTTCCAATCACTCCTGCAAGGTAGGCAGGCCTGCGACCCACCGGCAGAAGAGGAGCAGCGGCCTGCTGAGAGGCTGAGCCGCCCCCTCCCCCTGCGCCGGCAAGGTAGAGGGAACTGTGACCACCCACAGAACAGGCCCAGCGGCCTGTTCCCTTCACTATTATCTCCTGTGGAGGTTAGTGTAATTGCTACAGCCAGTCTCACCAGAGTCCGGAACTCCATTCCTCCAGTTCTTGACTCTTTTTCGTTCCAGTCGAAAAACTTTCCTAACATCAGGTTGCCTGCAGTCCTGGCCCTATTTGGGTCTCACAGATCGCACTTCATGGTGACGACCAGGTAGTGCCCTCTGTGCCCTCTGTATTTTCTCGCAGTGGTCGGTCAGTTTGGGGATGCCCACTTGATCCTCTGTTCGCCTGAGCTGCCAGGAAGCTCTTGCCAGCCCGGGTTTTTTCTCCCTTCCTCTCTCTTACCCTTTCTCTGACTCCCATCTTGCCCTTCCAGCATGGGAAATTCCTTGTCCCTCCCGGCGGATTCTCCCTTGTGGTGCCTCTTAGATAATTTGAAAACCCTGAGCCTGGCGCCTGATATTAAACCGAAAAGGCTCATAAAATTCTGTACCCAGGACTGGGCTACATACCCCTTAGACAACCAAAATGTTTGGCCCACGTGTGGGTCTCTAGATCCCAATTTACTCCGGGATATTTTTAATTATTGTGAGCAATCAAAGAAGTGGACTGAGATTCCTTATGTGGAGGCTTTTTCCTTGCTTAGATCTCATCCAAATCTCTGCAACCGATGCAAGCCTCAACAGCTACTTCTTGCTCTCAAGCCTCCTTCCTCCTCTTCTCTACCCTCTGCCTCCACACCTTCTCCTCCTCCTTTCTCTTCTCTGCCCTCCGCCTCCACTTTTGATCTGGCTGATGAACCGCCTCCATTCCGCTCTCCCCCCCCTCAGCCCTGCTTTCCCCACTTTCAACTCCTCCCACTTCCCCGTCTTCTACATCTGGGGCTTCTTTCACTTAGCAGGATATTCTCCAACTCCATCTGTTACCGTAAAATGCCATAATTTTATTTTTTTAAGGCTGAGTAATTCTCCATTGTGTTCATTCTACATTTTCGTTATCCATTCATCTGTTGAAGGGCACCTAGTTTGGTTCTATAGTTTAGCTATTGTGACTTGAGCTGCTATAAACATTGATGTGGCTGTGTCATATAGTATGTTGTCTTTAAGTTCTTTGGGTATAATCCAAGAAGTGAGATAGCTGGGTCATATGGTGTTTCCATTCAAAGTTTTCCAAGAAATCTCCTTACTCCTTTCCAGAGTGGTTGCACAAATTTTCGGTCCCACCAGCAATTTATGAGTGTACCTTTCCCCAAAATCCTCACCAACAGGTATTGTTGCTTTTTGTTGATAACTTACATTCTGACTAGAGTGAGATGAAATATTAGAATAGTTTTGATTTGCATTTCTCTAATTGCTAGAGATGTTGAAAATTTTTTCATATATTTGTTGATGAATAATACATCCTCCTCTGTGAAGTGTATGTTCAGTTTCTAAATCTTTATTGATTGGGTTATTTGTTTCTTTGGTGTTAAGTTTTTTGAAGTTATGTATATATATATATATATATATATATATATATATATATATATATATATATATATATATATATATATATATATACATATATATATACATACATACATACATACACATACATACCCTGGAGATTAGTGTTCTTTCATGTACATGTGTTAAAGACTTTCTCCTATTCTGTAGGCTGTCTCTTTATGTTCTTGATTTTTTTCCTTTGTTGTGAAGAAGTGTTTTAGTTGATATCATCCCATTTATTGATCTTTGATTTTATTTCTTTTGCTGTAGGAATCTTTTTAAGGAAATATGTCCTAAGCCAACATGATGAAGATGTGGTTCTACTTTTTCTTCAAGTAGGCACAATGTATTGGGTCTAATGCCTAGGTCTTTGATCCATTTTAAGTTGAGTTTTGTGCAGGGTGAGAGATAGGGGTTTACTTTCATTTTGCTACATATGGATTTCCAGTTTTTCCAGCTCTATTTGTTAAAGAAGTTATTTTTTCTCTGATGTATTATTTTTTGGCACCATTGTTAACTATGTGATAATTGTATTTATGTGGTTGGTCTCTATGTCTTGTATTCTCTATCATTGGTCTACAAGTGTATTTTGGTGCCAAAATCATGCCATTTTTGTTACTATGACTCTGTAGTTTAGTTTAAATTTCTATGCTGTGATGCTTCCTGCTTTACTCTTCTTGCTAAGGATTGCTTTCACTATTCTGGATCTCTTATTTTTCCAAATGCATTTCAAAATTGCTTTTTTCTATTTCTATGAAGAATGACAGTGGGATTAGATAGGAATTGCATTAAATCTGTATAATGATATTGGTAGTATGGTCATTTTGACAACAATAATTCTGTCTATTCAAGATCATGGGAGGATTTCCATTTTCTAAGGTCATCTTCAAATTCCTTCTTTGTTTTGTTGTTTTTATTGTAGAGGTCTTTTTACTTCTTTTGTTACATTGGTTCCCACTTATTTTTATCAATGCATAATTTAGTGAATAAATATAATTCAACATATTTGCTGAAATTTTTTGAGGAGATATATATATATATATATATATATATATATATATATATATATATATATGGAAGATTCATCCAATATGTCCTCTTACTTATATGAAGGGCATCTAGTTTGGTTCTATACTTTAACTATTGTGACTTGAGCTCCTATAAACATTGATGTGATCAAATACTGTGATAGAGGATAATTTTACCAACTTAATCTAGAGATAACTTACACTCCATAATCTATTCTTACTCAGAGCCAGTGTCAAATATGCAAGAACTGTGATATATAATTTTGTCAATTAATTATTTGAAAATATAGAAAAATCAAATCCTAAAGAAATTGTGACCAAAAATCCAGAGAGAAACACAATAATATCCCTCTCCATCTAGAACATGAAAAAAGAAGAATTTCTTTGTCCATGAAGTAATCCGAGGGCCATTGTTACCACCCCTTGTGTCCTGACAATAAACCCAACTGCTGGGGAAGGGACCCCACCTTCCTTAACTGTTCATGAGTGACCCAGTGTCAGGAACCAAACCCCAAGCCTGAAATGCAGGTCATCTTTTGGACAGTTTTCCTCCCACACTGTAATTGTCTGGCCTCAGTGTCTGATTATGTGAACACTTTAAATTTCTCTCACTTTACTAAACTTTTAAACATCTATCTGTACTTGTTTCCTAAAACCTCGTGGCAGTTTACTTATTTTTTTTTTTCCTGAACAACAATTGAATGCAGGGGAGCTCCCTAGCCTTTTATGTGTTTAATATAGAAACAGGATATTAGTAAGTTGTTTACTGTCTCACTAAGTTGTTGATGCTGGCTTAGAAACTCTTATTCTCCTGCCTTAGCTCCTGATGCACTGGAATTGAAGGAGTGCGCCACTTCCAAGTCTTGTGGAAATCTTTCATCATCTCACAAAAGTTATTTCTCTCCAAATATTTTAGTGTCCTCATTGACATATGCTTTGTCAACTATGAATCATAAATGACACATGCTCATATCAAGTTACCTAGGAATACTTATATAACAAAAAGATAAAAAATATAATATGAAAATATTACATCAAATTCTAACTTTTGAGAAACAATTTTATTCACCAGTACAGTAATAGGAAAAAAATGAAAAAAAAAATGTACTGTTACTTAGGTAAATTTAAAAGCCTGAACATATTTGATTGATTAGTAAAGGCATTTCTTAAAGTGTGCAGATAGGGGAATACTTGTAATAGGAACCAGTGAGCACCCCAGCACTGGCTGCTGCAGGGAGCCTTGACTTGCTTAACAGGATCCACACAGAACACAAGCTCCATCCACACATTTTGTCTATGGCTTCTGGTTCTCACTGATCCAGTGTTCCCTGCTAGAGCAGAAAGACCTTCAGAGAATCCCAGATGAATTCTGCAAACTCCGTATTTACATGCATTTCCTCCAGAACTATAGCTTATTGAACCTCTATGGGTGACTAGTATCAATAATTTTTGAGTTAAGTTAGGTGGGTAAAGATGAATTCAGAATGAAATTAAATTGCAAAACCATCCCTAATTATATGTATTTATTTTGACGAAGACTTTGGATGTTTACCTTATGTTATGTTTTATATTGAAAGAATCGGTGATGAAGGAAACCAAAAAAGAAAATATTGATATAATAACTTCATGATATTTCACATCCTGTATCAAATTACACAAAAACACTGTAGGTGTGTGGGTATAATATGAAACTTCTTCAGAATTTAGAAAAAAACTTTACTTTGTGTGCTAGTTTTGTACAAAGAAACACATTTTATGGTAAGACAAATGTGTGATAATATCTATTGTAAAGATAGTGACCAACAAGATATTATGGTAACATAATCCACTGAGAGCTTTCAGGTAATATTCATGACTGACAATATTATGCTATAACCATTACATTTTTCCATGTTTTAAATAGCCTTTACAATATTTATAACTATACCAGAGACATATAGCATTGTAAGAAAGCAGTGAATTATTTTAGTAGAGTTAAAATCCATATTTGATAAGAGTTTTAACATGATCATTGAGAAAACGAGGGCCAAGGAAGGTGTGGTGGTAAAGACATTGCAGTCCCTTAAGAGATGTCAACTATTTCAAACTGATACTATATAGAAGAGGCTGAGAGCATGTAAGGAATTTGCAAGACCACCTCTGTTGTACACTCAAGGATGTAGAAGACAAATTCCCTTCCAATCAGTCTTGGGGCCACCCCACTAGCACAGGGGCCCAGGAAGTGAGTTTACCCTGCTCAGCAAAAAAGATATTCAGAAATCATCACAGCAGTAACTCCAGGGACAAACTGTAGCATAAGC
The DNA here is from genome assembly GCF_047511675.1 of Marmota flaviventris. Classification (NCBI taxonomy): domain Eukaryota; kingdom Metazoa; phylum Chordata; class Mammalia; order Rodentia; family Sciuridae; genus Marmota; species Marmota flaviventris. Next base: position 1,091,416 of record NW_027287680.1, on the reverse strand, counting down.
TGTCAACAGACTTTGGCACTATTTACATTGTGCTGGCTCTGCAGGAATGCAGGGTGCTCAAGTTAAGGAGGCATGCTGCCTTTCACCATCATCACAATAAAAGGCCTCATATGCCAATCAAACTGTAGCAGGGTCTGAGGCCCTGCAAGCTTCCCCTGACCAGGTGATAGGTGAAGCTCTGAAGGTGAAGCCAAAGTTCTAATGGAATTCTCAGAAATTAGTAGTTACCAAAAGGATGAACTGCTGGCCAAGAAAAGCTGCTGGCTACAGAGATAGCCAAAGGAAAAGAGAGCATTTGCCTGTGCTCTGAAAATGGCAAAGCCAAAGAGCAGGAATACCTAAGCACTTTGGAAATAGTCAAGGGTTTTCGATGCTACATGAGGAATTACAGGTGGAGTTGAGGGGCATATTTGTTCAAGTGGGCTTCCCATTTCCTCAGCCCTAATCCATTCTTGAAATGCCCCTATTACTGCCTTTTGCTAATGGAAGATTTACTCTCTGCTAGTGAATACTGGATGCATGTAACTTCTTTTGATGTTTTATACGGGTTCACAGCCAATAGTTTACCTACAGTTTCAGGAAAGATTTTGGACTTTCACTTTGGGGCAATGCTGAAATTATTAAGATTGTAAAACACTTGGAGATAGACTAAATTAATTTTTCATTGTGAAATGAACGTGGGGTTTGAAGGGCCAACAGTAAATATTATGGATGGGATGTGAGGTGTCTCCCAGTAGTTCCTCTGCTTAAGCAGAAGTTTTTGTCATTTGTCTCTGTGTCTTCTATTCTGTACCATTTGTCTACATGTCTCCTTTGGTGCCAAGACCATGCCATTTTTGTTACTATATCTCTGTAGTATAGTTTAAGGTCTGGTATTGCAATATCTCCTGCTTCACTCTTCTTGCTAAGAATTGCTTTGGCTATTCTTGGTCTTTTAGTTTTTCCAAATAAATTTTATGATTGCTTTTTCTAGTTCTATGAAGAATGACATTGGAATTTTAATTGGAATCGAATTAAATCTGTTTAATGCTGCTGGTAGTATGGCCATTTTCACAATATTAATGGAATCATCCTATGACCCTGCTATCTCATTCCTTGATATTTATGCAAAAGAACTAAAATCAGTGCACTACAGTGATACAGCCATATCAAAGTTCATGAAAGCACAATTCACTATATCTAGTTATGAAACTAGCCAAGATGATTGTAAACAGATGAATGAATAAGGGAAATGTGATATATGTTCATAGTAAGTTTTAGTCATTTAAAAGAAATAATTAAATTGTGACATTTTCTGGTGAATGGGTGGAGGAAAAAACATCATGCTAAGTGAAATAAGACAGTCTCAGAAATTCAAGGGTCAAATGATTTCTCTCATATGCAGAATCTAGAGGAAAGTAATGGGAAAAATTGGGTTGGATATTATAAAGACATAGGGAAGATATGTGGAATAAAAGAAAAAGATCCAGAGAAATGGAGAAGGGATAGGAAAGGGTCTTGAGTGTGTTTAGATGTACTACAGTGGATTCCACCACTATGTACATCTATAAAACTCCAATTAAAAATAAATAAACAGAGGCTGTGGTTGAGGCTCAGTGGTAGAGTGTTCATCTAGCACGTGTGAGGCCCTGGTTTGATCCTCAGCACTACATAAAAATAAATAAATGCAAAAAAGGTATTGTGTGCAATTACAATGAAAACATAAATTTAATAAATAAATAAATAAACAGATGAGGATAAGGTAGACTAGTAGAATAGAACAGGGAAAACAGGGAAATGAGGATGGGAGAGAGGGGATCCAGGGACTGTAATCAAGTAAATTAAGTTCTTTGTGTGTATAATTATATTAAAGTGTACAATTAAAAATCACCAATAAAGGCAAAATAAGTAAAAAGAAATCTCCATAAATAAATTCAGATATAAGCAGTTACAACCATTGGAAATGTAGCACATCAGGTAAATGCTGGGGACCAGGGGAGAGATGACCTCTGAAAGCTGCAGAAGAGACCTCTGAAAGAAGGATCTTCTAGTGAACTTAGTATTGGGGGTTCTGAGCTGGATCTCACAGTGCCAGGATGTGGACTTCTGGTTGGAAACTCTGCCTGGCCAATGCAGGTATTCCTGAAGAGTTCATTGAGGCCGGTTCTGAATATGACCTGTGAAAAAACAGAAGGACCCAGGGACTGGTATTAACTATGCTCATTACACACAGAGGAAACTGTAAAATAAAAGAATGTATAATATGACCAATTCTCAGAAATTAATGAGGAACAACTACAGAGGATTTATATGGATTGAACTACAGAAGAGGTTGAGAGGGAGAAGAAATTTTTATTTTGATAAATTTGTCACCAGTGGCTTTTCTGTTTATTTTAATGTACGACCAAAAGAATCAATTAAGGAAAAAACATCATATTTACAATAGTATCAAACAATGTATATGCTTCAAAAGACTGGGACTCTCATTAGAATAAGATATACTCCATGTTTGTATAAATCTGTAAAAATACACTCTACTGCCATTGATAATTAAAAAGAAAAATTTTTTAAAATATAAACTACTTAAGACTAAATGTAACCTAAGAATTGAACAATCTGTGTACTTAAAATTACAAAATATTGATGAGTGAAATTAATACAGAAAAAAAATAAATGGACTCAGGCCTCTGGACCTGAGTGCACACAGCTGGACCAGGCACTGAGGGCTAAGGGCCACCTAGGCTGGAGTTGCAGCTTCTGTGGTCTGTTTGGGGTCACTTAGCCAGGCAGAGAAGAGATGTGGAAAGAGCAAAAGAGACAGTGGAGGAGATCAGAGCCCAGAAGACATGATACACAGTACATTGGATTTTCCTACCTTCATACCTACTGTAAGGGGAGCCTCTGAACCACTGTGAGGAGAAAGAAATGTCCCCTTAAGTTTGTGATTGAAATTGTGGGTTGTGTTAAAAGTGTATAAATCAAATTTTTAAAAAGAGAGTAAAATGATATTGACTAGTCATAAACTTCAGATCAGTTGATGGAGCTCTTGTAGCTACAGTTGAGGGAAATCAGTGTACTCACTGCTGACAAGAACAACAGTTAGTCCAACATCATGTGCAGAAACTGGTCCATCAAATATTAGCAAAAGAGCATCCCAAGATCAACCCACCTAGGTGCTGCCTGAACTGTGTACTTTCCATGGTATTATATGTGAAAATATCTGAAATTTTATATGTGGTCATAGTCTGTTGGTTGATCATTCTTCCACACTTCTGAAGTTGGGAAAAAATGTTATATATGGACTTTGTCCTTAAGGTCAAACTCCTTTTTAAAAAATCAAAAATAGACTAACTTTAAAGGAAAGACATTAGAAGCCACTGGAAAACACACCTTTTACTGCCGCAGTCTGGCTGGGAACAAAATCACGAGCCACCACACAGCTTGTAGATTCAAACAGCAACTCTTTATTCCCGAACTCACACCAGCCGTCTACAATCAGATTCTGGGGAAATCCACGTTCTCTGCCCAAATCCACCCCCACTGGGCTTCTGTCTCCCAAAAAATACTGTCTGAATCCCGTGAGAACTCAAGGGGAACTCAGGCAGCAGGATACTCCCTATTCCCAGCAGGAATAACCTTAAACCTGGAACCACCCTAAACCCAGATAGTCCTAAACCGGGAATGCCCTAAACCTGGATCATCCTAAACGGGGAACACCCTAAACCCGGATCCGTCTTGGTCCTTGAGCAAGGTCACCTACATGCAATGTCACTGCAAAATGTCCTATTTCCACGAGTCCTTCCACTAAGCAACATGGAGTACGCTGGCAAGGAAATTGTCATACCTACTTGGCTAATGGCTCCCAGCATTTTACTAAGACTATTAATGAAGATAGAACCATACAAGGCAAAACCTATGACATTCATGAAGCACTACTAAGGCAGAAGGTGTTGCACTCAATGACTGCATCAATGAAGCAGAAAGACTAAGTGCAGACCCTACCATGACAATAGAAAACAGACACCCACACGTGTAAAAAGCAGTTGGAAAAGAAATGATAAACATTAAATCAGAAACAAGCAATTAACACTAAATATCAACAGAAAATATCAAGAAAACAAAAAGTTGTTTGTAAAAATAAAAACAAAATTAGCAAATCTTTAGCTATGCTAACAATAAAAAGGCCCAAATGAATAAAATATCAAAGAATAAAAAGAAGACCTTTTCACAAATGTTACAGAAATGCTAAGACCTATTAGCAACTTGTATAAACAAACACATACCAACATATTGGAAAATCTATACAAAAGGAATAAATTTGGGACAGATAGAACACACCAGAAGTGAATTATGAGAAAATAAGAGACTCAGACATCAATATGACCAATAAATTTAAATCAGAATAAAGATTCCCAGTAAAGAAACCTCTAGCAGCTCATGGCTTCACTACTGTTTTGCCAAACCTTCAAAAAGAAGAGACACCACGTCTCCTGAAACCACTCCAGGGATCTGAAATGAACCTCAAATCCTCAAGTCACGTTCCACAAAACCATAATTTCCCTAATATAAGATCCAGAAAACTACACAAAAACCACCAAAAAAAGAGGATTATGGACCCATATCCTTGATCAAGACATACACAAGCATTCTCAGCAACATCTAGAAAACCAAATCCAATGGCACATGAAAACAATAGCACTCCATATATATGGAATCTATCCCAGGAGCAACAAAACCCAACAGACAGTGATTGACAAATCAGACAGTATTTAATAGTACAAAGGACCAAGATGGCTCTAGGTAGATATATGGATTTTTAAAAATGCTGATATAAATATATAATGGAAACTTATTCATCCACTAAAAGAATAAAATAGTAATAAATGCTATAATGTGAACCAGTTGGGAAAATATCAGGCTAAGTGAAGTCATAAAAAAGATCACACACTGAATGATCTACTTATAGAAAATCTCCAGGACATAAATTCAAACATGGAGATTATACTTAGTGGATTCAAGTGACAGTAAGTAAAGATAAGTTGGGACAATGGATAGATGTTTCATTAAGACTGAAACAAATACTTGGGAATAAGATGTAGTTGGATGTTGTACAATTTCATATTTTTGTACATAACACTGGATTGATAATTACAAATCGTTACAAAGGCTAAATTCATGACATGTGCCTTTCATCTCCATGACAAGAAATTTTGCAGCTAAACTGCAGATAGTGTTAGATATTTCCCACTTACAGGTTGGGGAGTGAGTGAGAGTTGCCCACCACCCTTGATGTAAACTGATCCCCATAAACACCCCTAACTCACACTGAGGTCAAGGAGGGCAGAGATGAAAACACACAGAGAAACATCAGTCTCTCCCCAGTGTTACTCATTCCTCAATAATGACTTAGAGTGATGTCCAGCAGAGGAGTTTCTAAGTGTCATTCACTGTCCATGCTGGTACATGGCCAAGTCCTCTCTCCTGGGCTCAGGAGGGCTGCTGCCTGGTGGTGTGCTCAGGCCTCCTGCTGTCTCTGCAGGCTGAGCTCTGGGCTCCCTGGGGCCCTGTTCCCACTGGCCAGGCACCAGGTTCACATAAAGCAGAGGTGACAGAGCTCCCCACATCCTACATACCATGTGCTGACTTCCCAGATGCACCCTGACTGCAGACACAGTGGAAGGGAGAAGCCAAGGAGAGACTCAGTTCTGCTTCCTTGTGGAGAACAGGATACACTCAGGAGTGAATTCTTGGCATTATACTCCAAAGGCATCTGAGCCTCATTTTTATCCTTTCCAGCAATCTGCAATTTCATCCAGATTATCATCTACCAGAATGTTAATTCTGCAGAGAATAACTGGCACACAGAAGTCTTGTAAACACTGTAGTTTTTGTGATGATTTCTATTCTTCACTGATAGTGTACTTGGAGTGTGGTGGAGATCTGAACAGTGTTTGCAAGTACCGCATGTGATAGTTTTTCATGCTGCCTCTTGTGGGTTAAAATCTTTCTTTTCAATTCACTTTTACTTACCATACACAAAATTCACAAACTTATCTGCACAGAGTTGAGAGATGAAAGAGAAATATATCCAGATTAAGTTAACAGGGACCAAGTACCAAATACATTGCAGGTGACAGGGAGGTAGATGAATGAATTCATTTATACAAATCACATACATATTTTCTTGATTTCATTTCATAAATCTCTCTTTATTGAAGTCGTATTTTACCTCCTGAAATTTGTCTCTGATTTCACTCTTTCCATCATACTTTATGTGACACATCAGCTTAACTATGCACATTCTGAACTTCTCTGATATTTCTTCCACTGTGTCATCAGTGGATTGTGTTGTTCTAGCATCTTTCTTTCTCTGGGGCACTTTGTTCCCTTGTTTTTTCATGTTGTTCATGGGGCTTCTCATAATGTGGATCTGAGGCAGCACAGTTTCTACCCTATAGACTTATATTGTCTCCTAAAGTCTTAAGTATCTCACTTTTAAGAAGGAGATCAATATTAACAGCACCCAAAACAAAGGCTATATAGCCTTAAACCTAATAGCTCTTACTAAACGTCCACAGTTTTGTCACAATAAACAGAAATGGTGTGATCAATTGTAGTTTAAAATATAAATAGTATGTTTGTAAAAGGGTTTACACCTCTTTTGCCTAGAGACTCCATTTAGGAGACTGTGTGCATGTCATTAATAAGCTTCCTTTTTAATTCAAATCCTTTACTATTTGCTTTGCCTTGGGCTCAACCACTTTCCCAGCTGTCTCAGCCAAGCATCCTGTTCCTCTTGGTTCCTCAGGGTGTAGATGATAGGGTTCAACAGGGGTGTGACCACAGTGTAGAAGAAAGTGAAAAACTTGCCATTATTTGAATCAAAGTTGCTTTTAGGGTCAGTGTACACCATGGCCACTGTCCCATAAAACATGAATACCACGAGGAGGTGGGAGGAGCAGGTCAAATGGTTTTCTTCTTTCCCTCCTCTGATTTCATGCTCCTCACAGCCTGAGCTATGCACCCATAGGAAGCCAGGATCAGCCCCAAAGGGACCATGGTGAAGATGACAGCCGTCATGGTCATCTGCCACTCATTGGCGGTGGTGTCTACACAGGCCAGGTGCATGAGGACAGGCATCTCACACAGAAAGCCATTCAGGAGGTGATGGGGGCAGAAGGGCAGCTGGAAGGTGGTGGAAGATTGGAACAGAGACACTATCAGACCAGACAGCCAGACTAGGAAAACCAGCTTCCAACAGAGTGGACGGTGCATGAGGAAAGTGTAGTGCAGGGGCTGGCAGACAGCAATATAGCGGTCAAAGGCCATCTCCACCAGCAGCACGCCTTCTGTGGCTCCAGCCCAGAGGAACACGCCCAGTTGGATGACACACCCTGTGTAGGTGATGCTCTTGTCCGGCCCCCACAAGTGGGGCAACATCTGGGGCACAGAGGCTGTGGTTAAGCAGAGATCCAAGAAGGAAAGATTGCCAAGAAAGAGGTACATGGGTGTGTGGAGATGGGGGTCCATGAAGGACAGCAGTACGATGCTGGAGTTGCAGAGGGTGGTCATGGTGAAAAAGAGGATCACAGCCCAGAAGAGTGTCTTTTCCAGATGGGGCCACTCAGAGATCCCGAGCAGGATGAAGCTGACAGGGTAGCTCTGGTTGGTCCTCCCTGTGGTTTTTGGCATTAGGGCTCAAACATAATGCTAAGCAAGATTTTGTGTACAAAATTTGTAGAAAGACCTTACTGCCATTTATTTGGAGAGGACAATGGGATGCAATGACTTTCTTATAATGTCTGTTTAAACCAAGGTGGTTTTGCAACACCTCTTGTAACTGTTCTATAAAATATGCAGCCCTTGCATTCCCAGTTGAAAACCTTACATGGTCACCTTAGAATACTTACATGCTCCTTCCAGATTATACACTCAGCCATGTTTATACATGGAATCAAAGGTGGAAAAAGTTTAACTTTCATTTATCTATGTTTTTCTACAAAAGAAGCAGATATTATTTAGCATTATTTGGTGATATTAATAGAAATGCATGGGCTATAGATTATCCCAGAATCAATAGTCCTGTGCCCCCAGTGTAAACTTCAGTACCATTCTCTGAGTGATTGAAGCAGTAGCTTGGCATAGAAGAGATACCAATGTTTAAGGAGTTAAAATGGGTTGGGCACCACTTCCTTGGCCTCAAGTAACTTAAATTAAAGAACCAAGCACAGCAACCCCATCACTGTTCTTACCTGATGAATGGCTACAACAACCATTGCCACAGAGCATTCTGTTCCAGAAGAGAGGGGGTGACAAGGTCCTTCCAGAACTAAGTGCTGACATTCCCAGAACTGGTGAAACTGAAATCACTATAACTGCTGCCTTATTCTACCATATATATGTCCATCATCACAATTCCCAAAAACCAACTAGGAATAAAGTATAAATATCAAGATATTACAATCCCTGAAAATAGAGATGGACCAGGGGCAGGGACACATGCTTGTAATCCAAGAGCTCAGGGGGCTGAGGCAGGATGATGGTGAGTTCAAATCCAGCCTCAGCAAATTTTTGAGTGTTAAGCAACCCAGTGAGTCCCTGTCTCCAAACAAAAAAATAAAAAAGGGCTGGGAATGTGGTTCAGTGGTTTATTGCACCTGGATCCAATCCCCAGTACCGAGAGAGAGAGAGAGAGAGAGAGAGAGAGAGAGAGAGAGAGAGAGAGAGAGAGAAGAGAGAAATATGAATGGGGAGAGGGGGATAGAAAGAGGGGGGGGGACCAAGTGAGACGTTTATGAAATTGGTATTATTTGAACATTTTCTACTTGGCAAGGTGGAAAATGTTTAGCAGAGGCATTGGTTAAATACACTAACTGGGATACAGATCTAAACACCAGAATACTGATTTTTTTTTTTGGTCTTCCCAGAAATGTAGAAATCTTCCAAAGAAATCAGGAACATGAGAGGCACAGGACACAAAACTTGCCTTACGTGAAAGGGACTTGGCATTGTTCATTTGGAAATTAGCCTTCAAATGTGGCCAAATAGTGTAAAATCTTATGGAACAGTCTAGAAACCCATCACTGTTCTTCAGTAATTGATTCTCATGAGCCTGTTGCTTTGCTCTGATGGGTGGACATACTGTGAACAAGAGATGAAATTCTTGCTTTGGTGCAGCTCAGAAGTCCGTGGAGAAAGTACATCAATGAACAAATAAATCATAAGGGTCCCATTTTTTCAAACAATGTGTTCTATGTAAGCAAACAAGGCTAGCTGTCATAACTGCAGATGGCGGTAAAGGGGGCAAGAAGCAGAGATGGACAGGTGATGCTGCAGGGAGGACTGGAAGCCAAGCACTGAGCAGGGTGCAGCATGAGAGCCCAGTAGGGAGGGCAAGGGGGCAGGAGCAGAGGCCCCAGGCCCACAGCTGAACTCGCCCCTCTGCTGGGGCACCCACCAAGTCCCAGGACTGACCCCGCAACAAGTTGCATTAGGAGTTCCCAGCCTCCTCCTGGTTCCCCATCCCCTGAGTCTCAGGTGACCACTTACTTAGGCTGACTCTGGCACTGGATTCTGGCACTGGACTTCGGCACTGAACAAGAGCTTGCAGATTATCTGCTGGGATTTGTCTTTTCAAATGATACCTACAGGTTCTGGTTCTTCATACATAAGGAAAAAATAAATTCAGGTTAATGATGTTATGTGTTTACTTTAAAAAATTGTATTGAATTATATTCTTAAAACATTATATGCTTTCTTTATAAATGAATTTTGTGAATACTACAAATAAAGACACATTAAAAAGAAGCAATAAAATAACTCTAATCACACTGTAACATCAATAAAATATTTACAATGGAGGCTTGATTTCTTCTTTTCATAATACATTTTATTAGACATGATGTCTAAATACACATTGCTGTTTTTCATAAAATATGCCAGATATGGATTAGAATCCTGACTTCAAGAGCATTACAGTTGTGCATGCAGCCTCACGTCTTTACACTCCTTCTAAGTATTAATCCTTGAGTGTGATTCAGAGATTCATACTACTCTATTTTAGTGCCAGATTTGGGTAATGATTTTAATCCTATTTTAAATGTATTTTCTATTCAAGTTTTTCTTATCTAAACACTGAGAAAAATATCTGTGTAAATAATTCCTTCATTCTTGCCATGAGTGCATTTTTTATGAGAGCAACCCATCTCTTTCCAAACTCTATATTGACAGAGCTTCCAAGCAGGGATGGGGAATGTCCTCCCCCCCACCACCACATGCAGGGGTGATTTTTACCTAACTCATCACACCACCAATAAATAACCTCTAAATCTGCTCTCTGGAATTCAGAACTAAGATGGTAAGGCCCTAGTGAGCATGTGATTTACATTTTCATCACAAATCTATTATTTTGAATTCAGGATCATTTGGAAATTCTTCCACACTAAAATAAAATATTTATGATTCTATTTAAATTTATGTAGTTTTATTTTTCTAAAGAGTATGTAAATTAATAGGACTCCTTCCCTGATAATAGGAATTAACTTTTGAGCTTATACCTATATTTAAATAACCTTTAGCTTATTTGATATTTTAGCCTTCATACTTAGCCTTGGGCTTTTATATGAACAACTCAAATCCCTAATTAAAAGCATTTAATATTGTTTAATATACTTTCTTCTTCTATGTGATTTTTATCTTTCTTCATTTATATTGGTATTTCATTCATTGCCTTTTTTTATAGTTTAGGGAAATTTTTACCAAGACATTTGTGTCCTTGTTTTCTAATATTATTTTCTGCACTAAAGCTTAAATCAATTGGATTTTGAAATGTTGAAAATAAAATGTAAATGCAATTCCTAAATTATTAAATGTTCAGAGTACTTCACTGAGACCCCTCTTTCATCTCGCTGAAACAATGGCCATTTTTGCACAGGTATTTTCCAAAAGCCACCATTGTCCAGGTTAAGGCCCCAAACTACCTCATCTGCTGAGGGAGAATCTGCCCTGCTCCTGCCTCCCTCTGGAATTGTCAGATTTGGGCTCAAGAACACCTCAGCTGTAACATCAAGTTATCTTACATAAAGAAACTTGAGCATTTCAGTTCTAACTAGCTATAGTTTTACTACGACTGATTGCAATTCTTACAAGCACATGTAAAGTGAAGAAATGTGTGATGGTTAATCACTGGGCTTGCTTGACAGTGATGCTTCACTAAACAATCCTCCACCACACTTCACACCTCTCAATATGAGGTGTTTTAAGTTCACTGCTGTGGTGTGGGAAATGAAAATGTGCTAAGAGATTTCTGCAACATTAGTGAAAACAGATGTGTGTGAGTGTGTGTGTGTGTGTGTGTGTGTGTGCTGTAGCATGAAAATTCTACAACACAAACATGATATTCTCGAGGTTGATAATTTGTGTGTTTTTAATATATTCTGCTCCACAATTGCACATAGCTTCAATCCCCTTCAAGTCTGAGAACTCTTATGCCTTCTGAGCCTTTTCTAGTTTTATTTATTCTATTTTCGTATCTACTTTCTATCTCAGAAAGTCAGAAGATTACCAGTGAGGAAGCAGGTCAGTGACAGAGCTGAGCAAAGCAGGGTCCAGGCCTGGTGTCACCCATAGACATACCTACCTTGGGACTTTTCTCAGCCCTGAGTAACTCTGTATTTAAATAGAGGATGGCACAGACAATAGCAGCTTGGAAGAAAAAGGGCAACAACTTTTCTTTTTCCATAAAGAAGGAAAGTGATTAGAAGAAACTGTCTCTAGGACATTGTTCCTCACAGTAATTAGTGGCCATTCCCAAGATGTGGCAAAGTTGAAAGAATGAAAGGTGGGAGGGAAAGGGAGAGAGAAGGGAAACTGCATGGAAATGGAAGGAGACCCTCAGAGTTATACAAAATTACATACAAGAGGAAGTGAGGGGAAAGGGGAAAATAATACAAGGGGGAGAAATGAATGACAATAGAGAGGGTAGAGAGAGAAGAGGGGAGAGGAGGGGAGGGGAGGGGTGATAGTAGAGGATAGGAAAGGCAGCAGAATACAACAGACACTAGTATGGCAATATGTAAATCAATGGATGTGTAACTGATGTGATTCTGCAATCTGTATACGGGGTAAAAATGGGAGTTAATAACCCACTTGAATCAAAGTGTGAAATATGATATATCAAGAACTATGTACTGTTTTGAACAACCAACAATAAAAAATTAAAAAAAAAGAAAGAATGAAAATAAAATAAAATGAATTAAATGTTTCCCTTGTTTTCAGTGAATAAATTCCCTACTCCTTTAACTGTTTCACTTGACTGTTTAAATTCATTGCCATGAACACTGATCAATTGGTTTAGTGATTATATGTTCTGAAGGTTGCAAGAGGGCATGGTTTATTACTCATGACATCAGTTTCACTGAGTGTGTGCTGCAACCCACCCTGTAACCGTTGTGAAGACAGAACAGAGACAGGAGAAAGTCAAAATAAGCTCTGTTACCTGTCTGACCTCAATTGAAAGTATTATTCCAAATCTAAAAACAGAGATTGGAAAATTCAAAAAAAATTACATCAGACAGAGACACATTTTAATATGAGGTTTGGTATGCTTAATGACAAAGTAGAAGATAAAGACAAAGAGGTTAAGCAGACAGTTAAATTTATTTTAAGACATATTTGTAAGCCATTAAAATATATTGACTTCTTGATTTATTTTGTAGCAATTTTGGTATTTCCCTGTAGAGTTGATACCTGTTTTGTGTATTTATTTTGTATCCTATTTCTTCTTGAATTTGTTTATTATTTTTAACAGTTTTTGGTGGAGTCCATCAATTATCCTGGGAATCATCCATAACATAGCAAGTGTATGAGGCACAAACTCATCTCAAAAAACAATTCTGAATATAGACCTTGATGGCTTGGAATAAAAACATTCTCCTTTTAAGTATAAGATACTTCAGGGTAGGCAACATTATAATTAAACGTAAAAAAAAGTTGAAGGAAATGTGAGAAGAAAGTCAAAAACAGCATGATTGTGGGAGACCAACCTTGCATGTGACTGAGTCACTCCCTGGCTGTGTGATTGAGGCATCCTGCAGCAGCCAAGCCAGACCACCCCGCCCTTCTTGGGTTCCAGGGACAGTGTCTTGCTACAGCCCCATGGTTGGAGCTATGCTCACATGTTTCTTTGTAATATAACCCTTTGCCCTGTTTGGGATAGAATGTTCCATGGAAATACCTTTGTGTGACCCCTTATCTTACTGTGCCCTTGGTTGTGGCCTACCCAGGTGTGAGTCAACCTGCTGACAGTGGACATCATGAAGCTAGACTCAGACCTCTGAAACTTGACCCCTTGCTTCATTTGAATAGCTTCTTCTCAATAAAAGTGGTCAGCGTGTGCTTGCTCTCTCTCTCTCTCTCTCTCTCTCTCTCTCTCTCTCTCTCTCTCTCTCTCCCCTTCTGCAGACCCTGAAGGTCAGAGGAGCCATCACAGTGACCCCAATGAAAAAGGTATTTGTGTCTCTTGTGTGGTAATTTTGCAAGCCCAGTTAGCCCAATTCTCCTGGAGTGACCCATGAGTGTTTTAGTCGCGAACAAAACCCGGCAATTGGTGTCCCTGGGTGGACAAAAAGGGCTAAGTGCTTAAGTCCCCAGGACAAAGCCACACATGATAGAGTATTATAATCAGAATTGATAAAAAATCATTTTTTAAAGAAAAATGTAATATTTGGTGATATTGTTGTGAAATAGAACTTAAATGTTATGTATGAAGTATCCAAGGAGAAATATAAAACAAAAATTGAAGCTAACATTGTAAGTTAACAAACTTGGGGTTTCAAAGAAAAAAAGAAAATTATGTCAAGTATAACTTAAATGTATAAACTGCTGCAGATGTTTAATAATTGAAAAAGACACTTACAATCTTGAGTAAATTAAGAAAAATTTCAAAATATTAAAAAAGAAATAACTAATTTGGAAGACAAAAAAATTAAGATAAAATATAATTAATAAACTTGAAAATATAATGAATAGAAAGAGAAATTCAATCAAAAATATTATTCAAAATACTAAACCACATTGCTTGCCTCAGGATACATGGGCAGGCCACAGTTTGTGAGCTCACATTAGAGTTCTTTGTAGTAAACCATGCCAAACTGAATGAAATTCTTGCTGAATCTTGGTTTGGATTTCATTGAGATTTGGGACATTTAGAAGATGTCTATCACTCTTTGGCTTTGGATCCTGCCAGAGGTCCTGGGGCACAAGAACAGCTCCCCTAGGTGCTATGGACCTCCTGCCACTGGTACTCTTGAGACAGGGTCTTGCTAAGTTGCTCAGGTCCATGCTTAGTTGCCCAGGTTTGCCATGAACTTATGATCCTCCTGCCTCAGCCTCACACTGAAATTACAGGCTCGTGCCAACCTGCCCAGCCTTTCCCCCATTTTCAAGTGGAACACCAGGGCAGGAACCCAGCTTGTGGAGGTCACAAGTTAGCTTGTAGGGTTTGAAAAATTGAACTTCAGCAACTTTCTCATTTAACACTGGTCAGAAAACCACTGAGACACAGAAAGTCATAAAATTTTGAACATAATATAAATACTTTATTATTCTAATATTGAATCATGGAACAGACACCACAAAAACAGAAATAAAATTACAGAAACGCAAAATTACAGAGATGCAAAATTCCTCAATATAATACTGGCAAAGCAAACTCAAGAACACATTTAAACTATGATCAAATGGAATCCGTCCCAGGGAACATCATTTACTATTGTGTTCAACACATCTACACATATACAGAATGAATGTGATATATCACATTTAAAGAAAAGATAAATGTTATATAATTATTTTAAAGGCATATAAAATTACTTGACAAACTCACATCTCTTCGTAATAAAAATAAAGCTCACAAATTACGGGTAGAAAGTATGTATTTCAACCCAATAATGTTCATATGTGACAAACCTTCAACTAACATCATACTGAATGGGGAAATCTGAAAGCTTTACTCTAAGATATAGAAGAAGACCAGGATGACCACTCTCATGACTTTTCTTTAATACACTACTTTAAGATCTATCCAGAGAATTAAATAGTAGAAACCAATAAGAATCATGCAAATTGAGGAGAAGGAGATCAGTTATCACTGTATGATAATGATGATATAATTTTATATAGAAAAAAAAATCTAAAAACTCCACCAAAAACTGTTGAAATAATAAATGAAATCAAGAAGTAACAGGATACAGAATAAATACACAAAACAAATATAATTTCTACAGAGTAATAGCTTTCTAAAAATATAAATCAAGAAGTCAGTATATTTTAATGGCTTCAAAAGATATCTAGAAAAAAATTTAATCAGGAGATTAAAAAATCTAGATTGAAAATTCTCCTATGCTCATGGATTGAAATAATGAATATTGTTAAAATCTTACTACTCAATGCAAACCCCATCAAAATACTCAAGATCTTCTTCATCTTCATAAATAGAAAAAAAATCTAAAACAGTATGGAATCACCGAAGATCCTGAATAACAAACCTAATCCCGAGAAAAAGGAGCAAAATTAGAGATATCTACACTGTCTGACATTAAAATATACCACAAATCCATAGAAATAAATCCATGAAATAACAACTAAATTATTTTTTAACAATGTTGCCAATAACACACATTCAGCAAAGGACCACGACTTCATACATGGTGCTAGGAAATTAGAAATACACATATACAAAAGAATTAAATCAGACCTCTGTCTTTCATGGTACTCAAAAATCAACTCTAAATGATTTAAGATGTAAATGTGAGAACATGGTCTGCACCACACACACAACACCTTATTTAGGCAGTTGCTTGAGCTTCATAGAAGAGTCTGGTGTATGTTTAACACTGGGAATTGTTATTAGTGCTAATAGAGAAACACACAGCCATCCTTAGACACCAGAAGCACCCAGGAATTGTTGACCATGCTCTGCCTTCCCCAGAGCCTCTGAGGTCCTACTCTTCTTATTTCCTCCTAGTACAGACTGATAATCTAGGGTCTCAGGGTCTCTTTCTAACATTACACAAGTGACTCAAGAGAGGGCCATGTCCCCCCAGGGTGCAGCAGAGCACCTCAGTGCCCTTGGAACACAGTGTCCTCCCTCTGGCATCTACAGCTCATTGTGTGCATCACAGGGAAACACGAACATGCTCAGGAGACTTGCTTCCAGCATTGCTGTGACCCCATGAGTGACCCCCAGGTGAAGCAAAGACAGCCCTTCTCCCTCTTCAAAGTTGCAGTCTTGGGACAACTAATGCAGCTTCCTACCACCATCTGAAAAATAAAAAGGAATATATATGCCTATGTCCATGAATAATCTGAAATAAAAACACACTCCTTAAGATGTTGCAATAAATAAGTGCTCTATGAATGTTTTTAGATGAAAACACATTTCTTCTCTCTAGGAAAACAAATGATGGAGAAATGCCATGAGACCTAACAGAACACCTCAACAGCAGGTCACTAAGCCCTGCATAGCCCACACAACAAGGGAGGGGGACCCAAGATGGTGGGTTAGAGGGAGGCTGCATTCTGTGTTGCTGTAGGACCTGGAATACTAGTAGTGTGATATAGTTTCTCAAGGAGTTATTAAAGGACCCCCAAAAGATGCTTGGGCAGCCATCCCATAGACTGTGCCTGTGCAGGTGCCAGGCCTCAGTTTCAGTGCAGGACTCCCAGCCACTGGCCACACAGGACCTGCAGCTGCTTCTGCACTGGTGGAACCACTGGCATCAGCACCCACATAGGATCCCTGGCTGCCCACGCACACAGGATACCTAGCCACTGCCCACACATAGGACCTCTGGAAGCTACTCCCTTGTGGATCCCTATCTACCAACATAGGTCTCCCCCAGTGGGCTCCATATTGGGACACTGTAACCACTGCCATAGTCCCCTACATGTAGTAGCCTGCACTTGGGGACACAGAACGAGGTCTGGAGACAGCCATCAGGAACAACAATGCAGACCACAGAGTTGAGTCTCGGAAACTGCCACCCAACACCACCACTCAATCCGACCCAACCTGACACCCCATCTGTGACAACAGCTGCCTCCATTGTGGGACACCTTTGTCACCATCTTTACTTGGGGAAACTCCCAGCTTAGGACACAGGCTGGGGACTAGAAGCAAGATCAAGGTACCTATAGTCCCCAATTACCCCTTTTCCCCTGCCACCACTAACCTGGCATAGGGCTTGAGGCTACCTGGCTGGTCTATATCCCCCAAAGCCTGGTCCTGCTCTGCCAAATACAAAACAGCTCTCCAAGACAGGTGCACAGCCTTCAGAGTGCTCCCACAGACCTCCAGAGAGAGGTTCCTGATTGGGAAGTAGAAAGGGAGGGGGTGAGGGAGATACAGTTTAGAGACTTAGAGACCAGGAACTGTGAGGGGTACAGGTGATACAAGGATATAAGATCAAGTGCCCACTTCACATGAGCAGGCCCCAAAGGAGATCCTTGGAGTGCAGTCTCCCATTTGGGATCATTCTATATCCCACCTTGAGTACCTCTGCCTCTAAGACCAACCCTCCCACTCTAAAAACCTTCACCCTACTGAGGGTGGAGATACCAGGAAACAACAGACAAGCCCACCTATTGGATGAGAAGGGAAACAGGAAATAGCCTGACCTCCAACAAAAGCAATCCTTCTATTTTCCTTCGAGATTTTTTTCTTCTTTTCTCTCTTTCTCTTCTCCCACCCTCACATCCCAAACATTGGTGGAACCAAGTACTTTTCATGCCTTATGCTACTGAGGTCTGGGATGTATGAATAGTATATTACAGTTGTTTTGTATATTCTTTTATTGTCTATTTTTACATTTAAAAAAAATTTTGTTTTTTTTTGTATTCTATATTGTCTTTCCACTTGCTTGTCTCCCCAAACTTTCTCTCTTTTCTACTCCTACAAGCCAACTTTAGATTCCTTTTCCACTCTTCCTAAGAGCCAATAGCCCTGCATCCTCACCTCCTACCTCCTTAAAACTTCATCCTACACCTCACCCTTTGTTCTCTCATTGTCCACCATCAGAAACTATAGACCCTTTTGCAAACCTCCTGTTTGTATTGAAGATGAGAATTGAACTCACAATGTCTGTATACTGTGACAAAACCATAAACAACTTAATAGCAGCTATTTGGTTTAAGGCTGTATGTTGTTTGTACTGCGATGTGTTAATATTGCCCCCCCCCCCAAAGGAGAGGTATCGGAATCCTGCAGAGACACCATAAGCCTATGGGGTAAAAACTGTAACACCTCAGATCCACAGTGATAGAAAGGAAGACACATGAACACCATGAAAAAAAACAAGGGAAGGAAGTGCCCCAAACAAACCAAATTGTTAGAATCCATGACCAGCACAACAGAAGAAATGACAGAGACAGAGTTCAGGATGTACACAATTCAATGTTCTGTGCATTAAAGGATGCTACAAGAGAGCAAATGTGGCCATCTGCCAGCCTCTCCTCATCATGAATCCTCATCATGCCAGCCTCTCCTCATCATGAACCCTCAGTTTTGTGTCCACATGACCCTGGCTTCCCTGCTCAGTAGTCTGCTGTATGCAGGTGTGCACACTGGGAACACATGCTGCTGTTCTTCTGTGATTCATCAGTTATTTTCCTCTCTGCTGAGGCTCTCCTGCTCTGATACCACCAGCAGCACGGTCCTTCTTCTTGTCTCTATTATAATTATTGGTGATGGCTGCTTTGGTATAAAAAATCATATCATACATTTGCATAATTTCTGCTGTGCTGAAATTTCCAACCAGAGCCCCAGGGAAGGCCTTCTCCACCTGCACCCCTCACATCCTCGTGGTGTCCGTCTTCCTCAGTTCCATCACAGGTATGTACCTGAGGTCCTCAGCAACCTCTGACACATTTCAGGTCCTGGTTCTCTCTGCCTTTTACACCATGGTTCCTCCCTTCCTGAATCCCCTCATCTACAGAATCAGGAACAAGCAGGTAAAGGAAGCTGTGGGGACAGTAATCCCAAGACAGTTGTTCTCAGGGAGATTATAAAGCTGCCTGTCAGCATTAGCCTAATTTTACTGTTAAGATTTATGATTAGATGAAGGTCTTCAAGCCTGGGCTTTACAAGTTACACTGCCTACCTTGGTATCACTTAATTAAGACCCATGTATAGAATATTGTAGTATAATAATTTTGTGATTTACACTATTATTTCTATTCATCCTTCATAAAATTACATTAGGTTGAACTATAGAAAAAGAGAAAGCAGTAACATATTTAAGACTTACTCCATATATGAGACTACCTGCTGAGCTATGAAACAATGTCCACATTTTGGCAATAATACATTTTATCCCAGGCACAAATATAAATAATAAAGACCATTCTGAGTAAAAGGTGTTTTTTCTCTGTATCCCTTTGCATGTGAGAGGGTACAAATGTATAAATTCAAATGGAAACTCTTGAGAGAACAGCAAGGAGGTCTCTCGAGGACTCAGAAACTTGACACAGATATCACTGACCATGCCTGTGGTGCATGGTGGACATGACTCTGGGCATGCTCAAGGAGAAGCATGGAGCAGACGGGCTGCCATTGGCTGCCAGGATCAGTATTTCTCCAGCCTCTGCTGTAGAAAACCCTGTTTTCACACTGTGCTTGCTGTAGCTCAGAAACTCAATGCATCCCTCCAAGGAAACAGCCCACTGGACATCTGAATTTGCTCCATCCCTGAGCACAGGCCTCCCATCTCCACAAAGATCATCCTGCCTAGGAGGGGCAGGCCCCCACCTCACTTGCCCCACCCTGAGAGTGCTTGATGAATGTTGTGTTCATGAGGAGTCTGCAGCTGTCTCTGCCCTGAGCAATGTTGCTGGCCTCTCTGAGGTCCTGAGGGATGGGAGGAAAAACAATTCCAGTAGTCCAGGGACAGTCCAAGGCCAAGATGGACAGGATTCCATGGCAGGTGATAGTGCTCCTCTCCCTCCATGGCCTGCAGGGAGGTTAACACTGTGACTGCCAGACCTCTCTGGGGGCTCCAAGGAGCCTATTCCTCTTCTTCATTACTCTTAACTTTCTTTCCTGATTTCTTAATCATTTCTTCTCAAAAATATAAAAACAGAGGAGTCCTTTTCATCTGGGATCCCTCACCTGTGAAACACTGCTGACAAATTGAAGAGAAGGTGTCCACCCACATCATTCTTTCTCCATTAAACTTGTTTCTAGGCATCTGACTTGGTATTCTTTAATACTTCTTTTCATATTCTGTACTTTCTTCCTAGACATAGGGAAGTTTATACTAGAAATGATAGTTAACCTGTGAAAACTAGACTGATCACCAGTACACCTGAGGTTGGTCTTATTTTAGAAGCTACATGGTTCTGATGACCAACGCCAGGTCCTGCTCACTACGTCTCAGGTGAAATGTCCATAAAGGAGTGGAGGCTGCTGGCCTTGGCCAGTCTATCACTCACTTGGCCAATTGCCCTGGGAGACACACAGACTTCCAGAGGAACCCAGGCAGGATGAGAAGGAAGGTCTTTATTCTAAGAGCATGTGTGGTCTAACCTGGCAAGGTGCTGAGGTGGACCCCGGTTTGCAGAGGGCTGAGGAGATGAAGATGCAGGTGACTCAGGAGTGAACTGGTCTGAACTGCTGCAAAAGTGTTCAAACTATGAGCAAAACCTTCCTTTTAGGGTTTACAGCCAGTTTCAGTTTGTGAGATTATGACATGGATAAGAAAGCAATATAATAGAAGGTTTCACCAAGACTAAGGCAAATTATGTGTTGGACAAAAGAAGCTTCAACTTCATGGTGCTGAACATGATGTAAAAATATAGCAAGGTAAAGGTAGAAGTTTAAGTCAATGTCAGCTGGGTTGGGACCTAGAGCTTGAAAAGACGTTACACTGCTCAGTTGGAGAGGAAAGAGCCTCAGTGGGGGCTGGAACTGGTCTGGCTGAGACCGTGTGGCCATAAGACAGCACCATGCATGTCCTGGGGGAGCAGCAGGGAGAGTGGGGGACTGCAGGCAAGTGCAAGTGCAGTCAGGTCACCTCAGTTTTCACAACACTAGACCCATGAGCCTGGGTGGGAAAGTAAATTCTTGAGACGCTTTCCAAATGAACCCAATTTTTTCGTGTTCATGGAGATATATTCTCCACCATTATGAATAGTTTTCTATATATTAAAAAAGTAGAAAGTAATTATTATTTGCATTATTAAGTGTAAACACAATGGCAAAATAATGTGGAAATTATATTCTTGGAATAAATTAAAGGTAAATAAATCTGAGAATATTAAAGAATGCACTGTGAGACAGGTGACCATGCAGGAGAAGAGGGGAAAACCCCTGGAAATGCTCCACATGGGAGTCTCAGGTATCAGGGGAGGCCTGATGAGGAGCTGAGGACAAGCCCTGTAGGTCACACCCAATCCCTGGGCTGCAGACATCCACACCTGCACTGGGAGGTGCACTCTGCTCAGAAATCAGTAAACATATCAGAAAATCAAGAGTGACCTTCTTCTCCAGGGAAACCAACAGAAATACAAGAAATGCTTTGAACAAGAATATGTAAAATAATTTCATTTTTTTCAAATAATTGTTGTTGTCAATGCATGTTTTTTTAACATATGCTAGAGAAGTGCTCTATGACTGAGCAACAAACCCAGCCCCAAGTAATTGTATTCATCATGTTCTTTTTTTTTTTTTTTTCCTTTCTATTTCTTATCTCTTTATATTCCAAGACAACCAGAATTTCCAGCAAATGGCCAATGCCACAATGGTAACTGAATTTCTCCTCCTGGGCTCTCCTGATGGCTGGGATCTGAGTTTCCTCTATTTCACAGTATTCTCAATTACCTACTTTGGTACCATGTTAGGGAACCTTCTCATCGTCACTGTCATCACTGGTGACCTGAACCTGCACACACCCATGTACTTCTTTCTCAGGAACCAGTCCATCTTGGACATGTGCTACATTTCCGTCACTGTCCCCAATGCATGTGTCAAGTCTCTCACTGGCAACAGGGCCATTTCAGTGGCTGGCTGTGTGACCCAGCTCTTTTTGGTCAATTCTGTGCATGTGTTGAATTTCTGTTTCTCACCATCATGGCCTGGAAATGCTATGTGGCTGTCTGCCAGCCCCTCCAGTACCTGCTCATCATGAACCCTCAGATTTGTGTCTGCATGACCCTGGCTTCTCTGCTCAGTGGTCTGCTGTATGCAGGTGTGCACACTGGGAATACATTATGGCTGTCCTTCTGCCAGTCAAACGTGGTCCATCAGTTCTTCTGTGATGCCCCTCCCTGCTGAAGCTCTCCTGCTCTGACACCACTAGCAACATGTTCCTTTTATTTGTTTCTACTGTGGCAATTGGTGGTAGTTGCTTTACTTTTATTGCCATGTCATATTTTCTGCTGTTCTGAAATTTCCCACCAGGACTCCAGGGAAGGCTTTCTCCACCTGAACCCCTCACATCCTCCTGGTGTTCCTCTTCTTCAGTTCTGGTGCAGGTGTGTACCTGAGGCTTTCAGCAACCTCTGACACCCTCCAGGACATGGTTCTCTCTGTCTTTTACACAATGGTTCCTCCCTTCCTGAATCATCTCACCTACAGTCTCAGGAACCAGCAGGTAAAAGATGCTGTGAGGAGAGTAATGCAAAGACAGTTGTTCTCAGGGAAATGATAAGGATGCATTTCAGCATCATCCTAATTTCACTGTTTGAGGTTCTAAATCAGAGATCATGCTCTTAATAGCTGTGCTTCAGAAGTCATACTGCTTATTCTAAGGTCACCTTATTGGGTCCTGGGCACTTCAACTTATAAAATAATTTTTGTTTTATATTACACCATCATTTCTATTTATTCTTCATAAAATGTATAATGTTATCAAATGCATCTTTAATGAATGAGTATAATTCAAGCTGTGTGCTATAATCATTTGAGATTATATCTGTTTATGATTCATCAAATAGTTTGTAGTAATTCTATCAAGTAAAGTCACAGATGCAAACCTTACAAATCAATCATGAGAACAACCTGAAATCATTTGATCATATTTAGTGATCTCATTTAGTGATGTGTGAAATAAATATGGAAGCGCTATGGTACACAACTGTGTCAATTTAAATACATTGGAAATACACAAAAATCAAATCCTAAAGAAGTTATAACCAAAAGTGTAGAGGGAAGCATAGTAACATTTTTCTCCTTGTGGAACATAGAAAAAGAGGAAAGTCCTTGTCCAAGAAGTAAACAGAGGGCCATGGTTACCAACCTCTGTGTCCTGACAGTCAAATACATCCCCTGGGGAAGCCAAATTGCCTTCCTAGGCCATGTTGACTGCCAGTCCATGATTGACCCAGAGATGGGGACCAAACCTTGGGGCTAAGTTGCAGGTAAGCATTCAGATGGCTGCCTCCCCCATGTAAAACTAAATTGTGTAATATTTAAGACATCTGTCATGTCTAATAAAAATGAAATGATGGACACTAATTATCTGACCTAAGTGTCTGCCCTATATCAACTGTCAACTTTCTGTAAGTATGTAATGTAAGCCTGTATCTGTACTTGTCCTCTAATGCTTTTTTGCAGTCTTTCATCCTCTCACACAGGTTATGTCTTTTGAAATATTTTAGTGACTTAACTGGTATGTGTTTTGCTAGTTATTAATTGCAACTGACATGTACTCACTGTCAGTATATCTAGAAATTATAATATAACAAAATAAGAAAAAAAGAGTTCATACATATTGCAGGCAATGCATCAAACTCCAAATTCTGAGAACACTAAGTTCACTAATAAGAAAATAGTGGACAAAAATATAAATATATGTATTACCTAGGAAAATAGAAAGTCTAAATATATGTGATTAATAAATAACAGCATCTCTTAAAGTTTGTAGACAAGAGAATACTTGTAGTAGGAAGAAATGAGCACCCCAGACAATCAGCAGGAAGCCTTGACCTGCTGTCACATGATCCAACCAGAACAGAGACTCCATCCACTGTGTCCATGTGGACTGGGTCTCCCTGCTCCAGTAATCCCTGCTAGAGCAGAAGGACCTTCAGAGCACCACAGATGAATTCTGTGACCTCCAATTTTACATGCATTTTCTCTACAACTATAACCTACTGAATCCTAATGAGTGGGATTCAAAGTCTTACATGAGTTGAGGTGACAAGAATATTAAGTTTAACTTTAATGTATAAAGTTAGACAAAAATAAATAGCGTACACCACTCCTATTGAGAGACATCCATCTTGGTGAAAGTCCTTGGATGTTTAATTTGTGTTTTAAGATGTTTTATACCAAAAAGCTGGTTGCAAAGAAGATGCAAATAACTAAATATTGGTACAAAGACTATATGGAATCCCATATCTGATGTCAAATAATGCAAAGCCCTGAAGATAACTTCCCCAAGGGAAAAAAAAAAAAAGAGAGAGAACATCAGTTAAAAATAGATAATAGCAGCAGCTAATTATTAAGATATTTCTTTCACATATAAAATAAGGGATTGTTTTAATCTATTTTCTGTGGTTCTTCTCTAGGATTACCAAATTATTTAGAATACATTAAAGAAGATGAAAATATGAAATATTATTTTGTGCTGAAATTCGATCTATTGTTCTGAAAAGAGGCCATGTCATGAAACATGAATTCCAATTTCAATATCTGCACATGATATTTCAACCTAGTCATGTGAACTTTAACTGAATAAAACATTTGTGTGTATATATCTAAATATGTATCAGAGTTGTCTCAGGTATATTAAGCAGCTTATTACCTTTTTGTTTCATTTAATACCCAGGTTAAATCTGATATTAAAATAATCAATGTTAGTGAAAAGATTTTCACTTTTAAATTAATCTTTTAAAAATCATTTCTCTCTCATATACATGGTCTTTGAATCAAAAACAAAAACATAGCATTTCTGAGTGCACCTCCTTTAACATTCTTTTAGTTCACTGCCAATAGCCTTGCATCGCTATGCATTAAATAAAGATGGGTTCTTACTGATTCGTTATCAATTTACTACTTTTTTAAGAGAGAGAGAGAGAGAGAGAGAGAGAGAGAGAGAGAGAGAGAGAGAGAGAATTTTTTTATATTTATTTTTTAGTTTTCAGTGGACACAACATCTTTATTTTATTTTTATGTGGTGCTAAGGATCGAACCCAGCACCTGGCACATGCCACGTGAGCACGCTACCGCTTGAGCCACAACCCCAGCCCAATTTACTACTTCTTAACAAACATGCTGTCTTACTTCACAAGTCAGCAGGTAGTCACATGTGATCATGTTATTTATTAAATTATCTGCATCAAGAGACAGTATCACCTTTACAGACATGGATATGAAAGAAGTTACTAAGCATGTGATTTAGTGGAGCCTACTGTTAAATGATTTAAAATAGAATGATAAATAATGTCATTGTGACTTGGTGAAATTGGCCATGTGAAGGCTCAGACCGGGGATGACAGAGGCACAGATACTGAGTTTGGACTCTTGGGTGCAAGGGGCAAATCTCAGCAGCATGGCTTGATGAGCCAGTTCCTAGGAGCAGACTGACAGCTGATGAGCTCACAATGGACCCCCACTTACTGGATCTAATGAGTTTCCTGAGCATATGCTCAAGTTACTCTGTTTTTTTGATCTTTCTTTCTTTCTTTCTTTCTTTCTTTCATATTCATTTCTTTATTTTAGTTGTAGTTGCACACAATACCTTTATTTATATGTGGCGCTGAGGACTGAACCCAGGGCCTCTCTCATGCTAGACGAGTGTTCTACCACTGAGCCCCAGCCTCAGCCCCTTCATTGTGCTTTCTCAGTAATAACTTACAGGACCCCACGATTTATTAGTGCATCTGGTGATACAAAGCTGGAGTGTAGAATATACCCAGGGATGGAAGTGACCAATTCAGAAGTGCACCAGTGTTGGATGAATCATCTGTGCAGATCAATATTTACATCAAGATCAATTCAAATCTTTAGATGTTCTTCTAATTTTTTGTAATTTTATGGATGCAAACATAAAAAAAAAATTCAAAAATCAGAGATACACACCAACAGCAGAGAAATAGAATCATCTCCACTTGGTCCAGCAGCCAATCATGCTGGAGTCAAAGACAGAAAGGTTCCTTTCTAATGTACCAACAAAAGTGGATTTTCTGTGAGGAAAATTGCTCCTACTTTGATTTCAAGATACTAGTCCCAGTGCAATGGCATGAAAGGCCACAGACTTCTGTAGGACATAAGATTCCCTGTAAGACAGGATGTCCTTCCATCTTAGGAATCCTGCATCATGTACAGATTTGCTCTGTCAGTGTAACATGTGTCAGGCTCAGTTTACTGATCAGGGTGAACATTTTATGGTGTTTGGGGCATCAGTAGCATTTTCCCCCAATTTAGCAAGCCTTATTTAAACTTGGAATTGTATAGGATCTAGGATAAAAGATTGGGTGCAGAACTTCCTTTCAGAAGTCAAATTGTTGATTTTTAAACTGGAAGTGAATTTTTCTCCTACCTAAGTCATATCTCTTATGACAAAAGTGGAAAATGCAAGGACAGTATCAGTCCTGGATGTTTTAAGGGTTGATGTGAATCTAAGAAGCAATCTCTGGGAACTACCCCTGCCTGACCTAGGAGCAGAAAGCAACATTTGCTCAGTGGCTGAGATCTCATACCAGTCCCTGTGGAAATTGAAGTAATTTATTTTTGGTAAAATACCTCTTTAGAATTTTCTAATAGCACAGTGTGGGCCTCACTTCTCAAAGCTGATGTTTTACTAGGTGGAGAGACTCCAAGTAGAAAGATCAGTAATCTGAACTAAAGATAAGCAGGAAATCCAAACTACTGAGTTTACTGTGAGTTTCCCAGATGGGAGATTTGAATTTTATACACTGACATCCACAATTCTTCCCTGATCTCCATATTTGTAAAAATATAGAGAAGTGGCTAAAATCTACAAAAGGCTCACATGTTCTTTCAGCAGTCACACTCCATTCTGGCTTTTACTTACTGGACCTTACAGAATTGTGGTCACTTGCACTTGGGTTATTTTCATCTGAAACACTGTTTCATGTTTGAATGGAGTTAGTTAGGAAAATAAATAAATCACCACCAAATCTTAGTAACAAGTGGATCTTGGTAGCTCCCAAAGATAAATAAGGACAAGCACAACATTGGCTTGACAGTTTTAGGCAGATCCTGAGTCAAATCAAACCACATGGGCTTTTTCGTGGAGAAAGTAGGAACATTAAGAACAAGATGACAAGAGTGACAGGAAAGAAGAGCTCCAGTTGGGAAAAATACCGTAATGCATCCAGAGTCTTACAGAAGGGCAGAAAAGCATAGAGCTCAGACATGAGAAAGAGCATTCAGCCAAGGAACCATGATCAGCAACTTCAGCTGGACAGGGGCCCACCTGGTGTCCCAGGACCCTGGGAAGGCTTCCCTCTGCATGATGGTGAACACTGGCTCTGCAATGTCCTTTACAGAGTCCAGATTGAGTTCTCCTGCTTTGGAAGCCTGTAGTCATTTCCAAGATGACTGCTTAGGTTTAAGTCTGAAGGAGGAGTCCACAGGGCATACTGTCAGGATCTCACTGACATGCTAGCTAACCACAATTGATGAATTCCTTTTCAAATGGACACAAAGTCCACATTTCTCTGCAGCCTCTTCTAAAGCTATAGTCTCTTACCTGTGGGGAACATTCATCATTGTCAAGAGGTTTAAAACCATCATTTCTGAGCTCCTTACTTCTAACAGCCATTCACTTGGTTTGATTCTCTTCTTTTGGTGCTAACTATGAGCAAGCAAAAAAGGAATGAGTGCCATCTTGAACAGTGATGTGTGAGTCTCCCTGGGAGGATCCCCTGTTCCACTTTCCATGTCACTTCAAGAAACCAGTGGTGAAGCTCACAGCCACAGCAGAACTACCATCAACCTTGTGTCTCTATGCACCTGGGCAGCAGCCTCACAGGGAAGCAGGAGGCTGTGTCAATGAGCCCATCTTCACTCACATGCTGCACCCAACACACCCTGACCTCAGAAACACTGCCCTGTCTTGGGTTGGCTCCTGCTGTCCTTGTGTCATTATCAGCCCATCAGTACCAACTCATAATCATGAGCCCTGACTGAGGGAACAAGTCTCCATGGAACCATGAGACCCCAGAGTCCCAGGTTTCCAGCACATTCCTCACCTTAGCCAGGATGCAAAACTTAAGCCCAGTGAATCTTAGGCTAGATTCTGCTGGGAATGGCCGTTGCTGCCCTTCCAAATGCTGTACAGGAACTGTTAAGTGTTGCCAGCCATCTGGGAAAGACCCACAGTCTTCTACCAGGGTGACTGTGAACCAAGAAAAATAAAATAATGAGACATTTTGGGCTCTCTGACATGGGCAGTTGTTTTTTTTCCCAGTATAATATAGTACAGGCTACTGGAAGCAAACTTCTTTCACCTGGTAAGACCAAAAACACATCTTCAGTGTCCTAATCAGGTACATATTGTCATTTCAGCCTTACATCACGATTTTTAGTAGAGACTTTGACAACGTGTACCATCTCCAGGACTAGCAATGAGTCAATTGTGCAATACTGATTGGACAAACCAAGCAAGAAGTAGAAACTGCTCTTGGCTGGCTGGCAATAATTTGTGTGTCAGAAACTGGATAAAAACAATAAAAGCTCAGGGTTCTCACACATCAGGAAAACAGCTGGGATATCATGTTCTGGGTCATGAGATTTGCCCTATTATGTGAAATATAACTCACTCTATCTGGACTCTTCTACAACTGAGAAGAGTCATGCTGGGTAGAGAACTGCTCTGAATTTTCAAGACATCCTACTAGTTGGCATACAGTGTCTGTATGTGTTAGACAGAATGCCATGTTAATGTGATCCCTCTGTCAAACGTGTGATGAACAAGGCTGAGCAACCTCCTTAGACCTTAGCCTTCCTGTGGCTGGGCATGTCATCCTCCTCTTCTCCAGTCCTTCTGAGACCTCGCCCCACCTGCTTTCTCTAGTAGCTTCCAACTGTGCTATGGCAGGGCCAGTGCCCAGTCCCATCCTCTCACTGGCCGGGTGGCCACCCTGACACTTCTTTCTGTCCTCCTTTCCCAGGCCTCCATGGTTTTAGTGACACCACCCCATTCTCTTCTTCCCTCAGATCTGCTTTTCAACTTGCACAAATGAGTTTGAGTGTGTGGTGTCTGCTTTCTGGATCCACATTATCCCACACAATGACCTCCCTTCCACCAGTCTGTGTCCAGCTTCAAGCAACAGCATATCACCATTTTTCACCCTGAATAAAATTCTTTGTGACCATATTTCACACATTTCTCCATTCACCGACTCAGGGGTATCCAGATGGAGGCCATGCTTCAGCTGCAAGGATTAGACCATCTTGAAACCATTATTGAGATGATGTTTCTTGCTAGCATTTCTCATAGTCAGACTGAATAATGTAAGTAAAACACTGTAATAAAAAGTTCATAAAAAAGTTGCCTTGGCATTTTAAGTTTTTCTAATTCGTTTTCATTATTGGTAACACATAATAATTTTGCCATTAATGAGATTCATTGTGAAAATAAATAGTCTGGTAAATATGAGGCTTATGTACAGTAGGACACTTCTACAGCTTTCATGTCATATGTAACTGCAGAAGCAGGAATAAAATAACGGCCAACTTGGATATTGTGAAAAAGAGAACATGCTGTTTTCTCAATCTCTTATTGAAATTTATAGGTATGAATATATCCCTAAAATTTTTGTTTAGCAGAAACCAAAAAAATTAAAAAATCATAGGCTAGATTCAGGGATGTCTGCCATAGCTAAGCTTTCCTGAAGTTCTGTTGAAACTGAGGTGTGTTGTCATATGAAGGCATAGGGGAATGCAAGGAGGTCAGGATTTGATAGTCATCCATTTGTTAATTAAGTTTTAATAAGAGGGATAGGAATGAACACTTTGTCTTAAGGTTCTGTTAAGGTCTGGGGAAGGTGTTTGCTGCCTTAGCCTGTCCTAGAGCACACATCTGTGAAAGGGCCTGGAGACACACATGACCTGAAATCAAATGGCTTCAATAAAGCAAAATTAGTCAGGAAATGTTAATGATCTTGTGTGGAATAGGAGATACAAGTAAGTACCTTTCTTCTAAAGGGATAGTGTGAAGACTCTGGGTTTGCTTTGATTGTAAGACAGAAGAACATGCACACTTACTAGTGTTACCAGTAGTGAAAATAATGTCTTCATATATTTCTTCCTTAATCAGTCATAACTTTTGTGGTTAAGTTGAATGCGGTAACACATAGATATTTTCCTTCTCTAGACAAACATTTGTTTTAATTCTCTCTTATTTACCAGACACAAACTTAAGCAATTAAGGAATTAAATCTGTCAATTAACTCATTGTGGTGTTTATTTTGTTAAGCAGACCAAGTTAACATCACATAATACATATTCTGCATCACTGTCATTTTATAATTAATGATGAGCATGTGTATCCTGAATTCAAATGACTTAGAATTGGTTTACCTAGTAAATTTGAAGAAAAGCAGAAGACCTATCCCTGAATATTCTCAAACCTGCATCAACCAAGGCCCTTCTAACCCACTGACAGGCCTGAGGAGCTGCCCCTCCCCATGGGAACGCAGACCCTGATGGTGAACACAAGGGGGCGTAAGCACTTGGCATTGACCTAGGCATTTTTTTTTTCTTTTAAAGTACTATTCTTTTTATTTATTTATATTTGTTTGTTTTTAGTTTTATTGATTTTATTTTTAAATACACAAAAGTGGAATGCATTACAATTCTTATTACACTTATTGAGTACAATTTTTCATATCTTTGTATTCAGAGTATGTTCACACCAATTCATGCCTTTATACATGTACTTTCTTTTTATTTTTGTATTAAAATTCTTAATACACATATATACCACAATTTTTCATATCTGTGTTTATATATAAAGTATGTTGCCACCCAATTTGAGTCTTCATACATGTACTTTGGATAATGATGTCTATCACATTCCACTGCTCTTGCTAATCCCCTGCCTCTTCTCTTTTCCTCCCATCCCTCTTCCCTACCTAGAGTTCATCTACTCCTCCCATGCTCTCCCTCCCTACCCACTATGATTCAGGCTCTTTATATCAGAGAAAACATTTGGCAATTTTTTTTTGGAGGGGGATTGGCTAACTTCACTTAGAATTATCTTCTCCAATGCTATCCATTTACCTGCAAATGTATTATTCTCTTTTAATGCTGAGTAAAATTCCACTTCATATATATGTCACATTTTTTTATCCTTTCCTCCACTGAAGGGCATCTAGGTTGGCACAGTTTAGCTATTATGAATTGTGCTGCTATAAACATCAATGGGCTCCACCAGAAAATTTCTAGAAGTAGTAAATGAACTCAGAAAAGTAGCAGGATATAAAATCAATACACATAAATCAAAGCCATTTCTGTTTATCAGTGACAAATCCTCTGAGAAGGAAATGAGGAAAACTACCCCATTCACAATAACCTAAAAAATATAGTAAGATACTTGGCAATCAACTTAACAAAAAAGGTGAAAGATCTATACGATGAAAACTACAGAACTCTAAGGAGAGAAATCAAAGAAAACCTTAGAAGATGGACAGATCCATCTTGCTCTTGGATAGGCAGAATTAATATTATCAAAATAACCATACTACCAATAGCACTATACAGATTTAATGCAATTCTGATCAAAATCCCAATGGCATTCCTCAAAGAACTAGAAAAATAGCAAACATGAAATTCATCTGGAAAAATAAGAGACCCAGAATAGCTAAAGCAATCTTTAGCAGGAAGAGTGAAGCAGGTGCTATCGCTATAACAGACCTTAAACTATACTTCAGAACAACAGTAACAAAAACAGCATGGTACTGGCACCAAAACAGACTGGTAAGCCAATGGTACAGAATAGAGGACACAGAGACTAACCCACAAAATTATCTTATATTAAACAAAGGTGCCAAAATCATTCACTGGAGAAAAGATAGCATCTTCAACAAATGACGCTGAAAAAAATGGAAATACATATGCAACAAAATGAAATTAAACATCTATCTCTCACCATGCACAAAAGATAACTCAAAAATGGATCAAGGACCTAGGAATTAATAGAAGAACAAGTAGACCCTAATCTCCATCATGTGAGATTAGGCCACAACTTCCTTAATTAGACGTCTATAGCACAAGAATTAAAACCAAGAATCAATAAATGGGTGGAATCCAACTAAAAAGTTTCTTTTCACCAAAAGAAACAATCTGTGAGGTGAATAGAGAGCCTACATTCTGGGAGCAAATTTTTACTCCTCACACATCAGATAGACCACTAATCTCTAGGGTATATAAGGAACTGAAAGAGCAAAGCACCAAAAACAAATAACCCAATCAATAAATGGGCCAAGGACCTGAACAGACACTTCTCAGAAGATGATATACAATCAACCAACAAATATATAAAAAAATATAAAATAAAAATGGCAGAGACATTTTTGACTTTACAAATCTCCAAAAGCAAGTTCCTAAGCAGTGACTTGAGCCTGTGCAGGTTACTTGATTTTATAAGTGTCCCTACTTGTTTTTGGCCTCTCATTTTACCCATAGGATAAAGTGATAAGCTCATGCCCCAGTGTTTAGAAACAAGCAAACACAGTGTCTCTGCAAAGCTGTATCAATAATGCATGTGCCAGGAAGGGGCCCTCAGCAAATGCTGTTGATCACCCCTCAACTGGCATTGACCAGGGACCTACTGCTATGCAGACACTGTGGCTGAAGCCATCGTCACACTGAATAGATTTATGCAGATTCTACTCTGGGTGCCCTGTGATTTTAACTAACGTCTTCCCACATAATCTACATGAGCAGAAAATAAAAACTAAAGAAAAATAGGAGCCCCTGGAGCACTCCTGTGAGAAAACATGGTCCCAGCAAGCAAGGGAAGGTGAGGCCCTGTGCTGGCTGCCCACGCCCCTATAGGGAGTGGCATCCCTCTATAGGACTGGTCTTCAGCAGGCTGGCTTCCTGTGCAGGAGTGATAAGGGCTATATTTTCACATATGGCCCAGTCATTAACTATATATTCCACTTGCCACTTATGTTTATATTATCAGACAGTGAAGTAAATATGAAAAAATGAAATATTTCAAATGACAGCTTTTTATATACTTAAAGAA
Organism: Marmota flaviventris; assembly: GCF_047511675.1. Classification (NCBI taxonomy): domain Eukaryota; kingdom Metazoa; phylum Chordata; class Mammalia; order Rodentia; family Sciuridae; genus Marmota; species Marmota flaviventris. The sequence continues at coordinate 1,058,216 of NW_027287680.1, read as the reverse complement.
TGTGCAATTATATTAAATATTACCTTCGCAAATGTTCATGAAAATTAAAGGACTAATTGAAATTCAATGGAAAAATATCATGAGTAACCAAAGAGTAGAGATAAAAATTCATAGAAGAAAACTACAAAATTGTTCAGGCAAAGATTGTTAAATAGTAAACTGTATTTTCACTAAAAAAATCCATCTTGTCCAACAACAAATGAAAACGGGAGAAAAACAGCAACTTAAGATAATGACTGATAGCCAGAAGTATCCCCCATCCTAAGTCCATGGCTCCATTCCAGCAGTGATAGAGCTTCATCAAATGTGTTTCCTTCAAAAAAAAGTAATGGATGTGTTTTTGCACATAACAGTAAATTGGAAAGCTTTCTTTAAACATTAAACATGATTATAGAACCTTGATATTCCAAATGAAACCAGAAGTCACTTAACATATAAAATACACAGGGAAGAAACTCACTTACAAGAATGAGTAGAACATTCTACCAAACTTCTAAATAAAGTGGGGGATCCACAATGACTCATATACAGACAAATGACTACACACACACACACACACACACACACACACTGCAGCAAGTTGGAGATTAATTGACAAAAGTAAGAGGTGGCTACATTATAGAGCACAATACAATGTGTACCTCGGCTTCTAAGACAGTGCCTGCCTTCCACATGCCCAGTGTCCCTGGACTAGAACAGCAATCTCTTTTCACCCTGAGGATGACATCACCAGAAATTATTGGGGGCAAAGATTGAGAATGGTGGACTCTCAATTCAATTCCCAGTCCCTGTTAATATATATGTTAATTCCATAAAATAAAATTATTTGGATATTGCATCCAAGAAGATGTTTGTAGGAAGCTATGGGAACATCCAACAAGCAGAATCAAAGCTCAGAATACAGTCTTCATGTGGGTTTATCTCAGGTTAACTTCTTCATATCCTCTTGATTTACCTGCTACACACCACAATGACCATTCTTTAATATTCCACAATGAACAAGTAAAACTCTTATATGGAACTTGAGTTATTTTTAAAAAATTGAAAGAGGATTGGCATATATATGAAATATAATCTATATTGCTGCTGTTTTCATTAATTTCCATATTAGAATTAAAAACATGTAATGCTCTGTTTTAAATGTGTTTTGAGTACTTCCTTTAAAGTTTTATGTGCTAGAAGAATGGTCCTCAGTTAAACTATAAAGGTGGTGTTTATTGTAAGAATTAAAGTCAGCATACTGTATTGATACATGCATACCCATGTTCATAGCAGCACAATTCACAATAGTAAAACTATGAAAACAGTCCAGGTGCCACTCCTTGGATGAATGGATAAAAAGTTTTGTGGCAATATACACAAAAATTTTCATCCATAAAGAAGCATGAAATTATGTCATTAGGAAAATGAAAGAGCTTGAGAAAATTACATTGAGTAAAATAAGCCAAATTCAGAAAATCAAGGGCCATATATTTTCTCTCTGATGTGAAAGCTGGAAAGGACAAAAAGGTGTGTGGGGGTGGATCTCATAACAAACAAAGGGAGATCAGTAGATTAGAGGAAAGGGTGCAGTGGAGGAAGGAGGAGAGGGAAAGGGGAAAATTGGGGTATGCTATTGAACAAATTATATTGTTGTAGGTACATATGAATCTGTTACCATTTATCCCATAATGTACCACTGTAATGCAACAATGAAAATTAGGAAACAAAACAGTCCTGAGGTGGTGAGGCCTTGGGTGATTTCATCATCTGAGCAGCACTGTCTGATGAGATTGAGGCAGTACTAGACAACTAGATTCCTTCCTGTGAGACAAGGTGGTTATAAAACAGTGAGCTCAGTTCCTTCCTGCCCTCATGATTCCTGGCTCACACAGTGCCCCTTCCTCACCTGACCAATTATCTTTGTGGTTCTTCATTGTTTTGGCATATTCAGTGATGGTACCATGATATTTGGACCATGATATCTGGACTTCCCAGCCACCAAAATGGTGAGCCAGTTAATTTTGTTTCCTTTAGACATTACCCAAAGCTGTATACTCTTACAGCAATACAAGCACCAAGAAAACTCTTCTTTAAACAAAATTATGAGAAGTCAGCAAGATCATGGTCTATGAAGTCAGAAACAATCAATCCACATGGAAATATTGAAAATCTATAGATTGACCAAAATAGACTTTTGAGAATTATGGACACTCTTCAATGACCCATATTAACCCAGTGGATGTCCAATCACCAAAAACACACTTCAAGTAAGTTGGTAATTTTGTAGAGTCTTTTCTTTTTCTTTCTGTCTTTTCATTTTTTAAAAAATCTTTATCACATATATACATCATGACTTAGACAAGAAGAGGTAGTCCAATTCCCAGTTTCCTCCCTTGGAAGGAAAGTGACAGAATTTGATGCATTCTGTCATGTTTGTGAAATATCAAAGGAGTTTCTTCTATATCACTTGGCTTATAGGTCAAATAGTAATACTGCAAATTTGGCTGTGACAGGTACCACAGGAATGAAGGATAAAGGACCTGCAGATATGTGAGGGCAAGAGATCTTATGTCAAGGAACATAAAAGAACAATAAGTTATTGAGAAGAAAAATAGATAATAATCTCAGAAAAATGAAGACATTTAAAGCATCCTTGAACTTGGGAGTATTGTGGGGAGACACGTGCACAGGGAAGGGAAGACATGCTGAGAAAAGATGCCTTCAGTAAGCCTTCAATCAAGCAGTTTTCTAGTACACAGAGAGCCAGGCTTCAATGACAGGTGATGTCTTATAGTTGATGTCATATAAAGCCCATTTGTCAAGAAAAGATCACAAGACACACAAAGAAACAGGGAAATGTGTCCCATTAAAAGAACAAAATTAATCTACAAATACTAATGTAAAGACACTAACTTCAAATTTACTAGACAATGACTAAATATCCATTGCTTTAAATAATTCAAAAAGGTAAGGGAAAATACTAAGAGAGTATGAAAGCAAAAACAAAAAATATACATGAAAAAATAAGAATATTAAGGAAATTGTAGAAGTTATAAAGTAAAGTAAATGGAAAAAAATCTGAAACCAAAACTAAGAAATGAATTGAAAAGTGTAGTAAAATTTTCAATGTCAAATTTAAGCACATAGGAAGAAGAATCAAGAATTGGAAGACAGTTAAATTGAAATTATCAAGTGTAACAAACAAAAATAAAAGAAAATGAAAACAGAAAACATTCTTAGAAACTTACAGGATAATATCAAATTGTAGAGAAAGAAGTTAAGACCTTCTTTAAAAAAATAAAAAAAATACCTATTTAAAGATATTATATGTACATCCAAGATATTCATGTACTCCATTAAATCCAGAGATGAAGACTAAGACTCATAACTACCAAAGCATCTAAAGCCAAAGGTAAAGAGAATATTGAAAAGCATAAGACAAAAGCAGCTCATCACATAAAACTAATCCTCTATAATATTACTGATCAGTATCTCAGTAGAAACTTTGCACACTAAAGAACAGTAGTTTGATAAATTTATCACAGGAAAATAAAACCCATCAGTTGAAAATTCCCTATATGACAAAACTATTGTCTATCTCCTTAAAATAAGATAGAAATAATGATACTCTAGGAAATAAAAGCAATCAACTTAATTAGCACTAGACAGATCCAACAAGATATGGTTAAAATAAAAATACAATTACACTAGATATGATTTGTAGCCATATAAAAATAAATTTCTCTGGTAAAGGAAAATATAAAAACTATTAATATTGGTATTTCCATTTATTACTCCACATTTAACTTTTCTTAGGGATTAGAACACAAAAGCAACAAAATGATTTTAAGTCTGTAAATTGGTAGACCATTTGTAACATTAATAATATAGTGTATAAGGTCAAAACTAAGAGAGTAGCACTTTTGTACATGATCAAAGTTAAGTTGGTATCCATTTAAAACATATAGTTATAAACCAAGATAAACTAAGATTGATAGATGTAATTCCCAAAATATCCACACACACACACACACACACACACACACACATAAACAAACAATATCTACATGTATTGCTTCAATACAATTGAGAAGTGAATCAAATATCACTACAAAAATATTCAAACACAAAGGACATAAATAAAGGTATGGATAAGAATGAAAAGAGCTCCAAGACACATAGAAAACAATAAATGGCAAAAAGAAGACCTTCCCGTCATTAATGTCATTAAAATTAACTGGATTTGATTGACTAATCAAATCGCGCACATCAGAAAATAGGATTTTAAATATCATACCACCTTGTTCTGTCTCCTAGAGTATTGACTCAGATCTTAGTCCATGCATAGGCTAAGACCAAAAGGATGAAGAATGCATAAACAGCAACCCAAAGAGTCCAGGGTGGTACAACCATGTAAGAATGAAATTAATTCAAAGTCAAAAAATTTTAAAAATATAGTGATCATTACATAATGATAAAAGTGTTAATGTACAGGTGGGATTAACAATCAAGAGAACATACATACCACGTATCAGAGCTTCACAATAAACTGAGAAAGATTAGGCAGGAAGAAAAGAGAGAGACAGCTCTGAAATAATATTCATATACTTCAATATCCAATTCTATTGAACTAGTAGCTACAACAGACAGAGAAGCTATAGAAACACAGAAACTAGAAGAGCACCCCAGTCCTACATACCCTACTCCACCCAGTGATGGGGAAGGCATGGACTTGGGTTCACAATGTATTGCAACTACATATTGAAGACAGAATGGTAAAATATGGTAAATATACAAATATGTGTAAATTAACATTGTCTCCTAATAAAATAAGAGGTCAGAGAAGAAGTTGCCTTCTCTATCAGAAAATCTCCTTATAAAATGAAGTAAAAGCACAACACACTGAAATTGAAAGGATGCAGAGAGAACAGTGGGAAAGGGAGATTTGTATTTGAAAATACTCAGACTCATAAAAGAAAGATTTCATAGCAGTCACTTAACTTTACACAATGAAGACATAGAAGAAGAGAAACAAATTAGACACAAAGTTAGTAGTAAGTGGAGTAATAGAGATAAAATAAAAGGAAAACAAAATACAAAATCCTCCAGAAAAATAAATGAAACTTAGATTATTGATTCTTCAAAAAATAATTTAAAGGAATGGCACGAATCTTAGCAAATCAGCAAGACTCTCTCTCAAAAATGATAAAAAATAAAAACATTGAAAAGGCCTGGGGATGGAGCTCAGTGTTAGGGTGTCTTGTGTTCAATTCCTAGTACCACAAAAAAGAACTTTTATAAAACTCATACAAAAACAAATGGTAGAAAATATATCCTAACTCAGTTTTTGAGACTAGTATTACCTCATAGAAAGCCAAAGTCAAATTAAGAAAAATAAACCCAAAACAGATAGCCCTGATGAGTATTTTTAAAATCATACACCTTAGTATTTATCCAAAATAACTAAAACCAGTGTACTACAGTGAAACAGGCTCATCAATGTTTACAGCAGAGCAATTCACTCTGGCCAGTCAAGGACCAACCCAGAAGCCCACCAACAGATGACTGGATAAAGAAAATGTGGTACAAACACACAGTGGGGTTTGACTCAGCCACAAAGAGGAAGGAGATCATGGCCCTTTCAGGTGAATGGATGGAACTGGTGAACATCATGCTAAGTAAAGAAGTCAGACTAAGAAATCAAGGGCTGAGTGCTTTCCCTCATGTGTGGAAAAGAAAAATTAGTGAATAAGTGAGGAATCCCATGAATGTAGAAGGAAATCCATGGAGTAAAGGACAGGAATTGAGGGGAGTGAGGAAGGTTGGGAAGAAAGATCAAACTATTGTATGTACATATGTGAATACATCCTAGTGAATTCCACCTTTGAAGCATCAAATAAAAAAATGAATGGAAGGAATATCAGAAGAGCAGAGGAAAGGGAACATGGAGAGGGAGGAGAGGAGAGGAAAAGGAGACACTAGGGACTGGATTAGAAGAAACTATGTCCCATGCTTGTATGACGGTGCCATTATAAACCCCAATATTAGGATTAAGTAGACTGCACTAATAAAATATTGAAATATGATATCAAACAGAGTTCAAAAGCACAATGAAAGTGTTACACAGTATAAATAAATGGTGTTTATCCCTAAATGCAAGAGAGTTTCAATACACACACACACACAAAATCTATCAATGTCACAAACACGCTAGAAGTCCTAAGGGAGAGAAATCACTCATGATCCTCTCCACTTATGGAGAAGCAACAGTCTGTAAAACTCAGGACATTTGCATGATCAGATATTAAACTGGAAATTGAAGGAAATAGGAATCCACAAAGAGAAACAATAGGAATAGAGAAAGGATGTGAATAGTAAGAAGGAAACAGTAAGAAGAAAACTACCTCCAAAGAGTCAGAGTCTCATAGTAAATATCACAGCAAAGACAATGACCAACACTGAGTATCTGGGAGGTTCTTTTAAGATAAGAATAAGACAAATTTCCTGCTTTCACTATTTTCACTTAATGAAGTACTATATGTCACAGGCAGAATAATTAATTAAATAAAAATAAATAAATGACATCTAACAAAGTAACTGACAGAGTAAAATTATCTTAATTTGCCATCATAACATGATCTTAAGTGTTTAAAAAAAAAGTTTTTACAACAAACTATAAGAATTACTAAATCAGTGCAGCTAAGATGCAGAATACAAAACCAATAGAAAAAGACAGTTATCTCTATAACATAACCATGAGCAATCAGAAGGGATAAACAATACCATTGGTAGTTGCACCCAAAAGAATAAACATGAACTTTTTTGCTGTGATTTCCTTCTAGTGTGGACTTGAGGTCTTTCCCTTGACAGTGACCAGAGGCCAAGGTGGGTACTCCCTGAAGGAGCTCTGACTGGGGAACATCAGGTTCAGGTGTGTCAGATAGAGGGCAGAGGAGGAAGTGAAAGTCCAGCGCATGACACAGAAGAATTGTACTCCTCTCCTAAACTCATGTCCCAGAGGTATCAGAGGTACCCACTGAGAGTTGGAAGTGATAGGGAGCTGGAGTCAAGTTTCGGGAGAGAGACACCATGGTATTCTGTCTTTACCAAGGTCGATGGGCAATATCCATAGGCTTCCCCAGGAAACTGTCTAATTAAAAAAAAAAAAAAAAAAACATATGAATGGGGGCATTTGTTCACCTAGCTGTGGTGCTGGCCAGTAGGTCAGCAGTTGCAGGAGTGTTGAGGTTGGGTTCAATGTGATGGGAAACCAGCTCCCTCATCTCCACGACAACAGGAGGAAAGCTTGTTTCACTCAGGGCAAAGGCAGGGTGCACCTGGGCTTCAAAGAGTTTGAAAAATTAAAAAATGCACACCAAGACAGCAACTATACTAAGCAAGTGCACAACAATAAAACATTCAGGAATTAACTTGAACATGGAGGTTACAGGCTTATGTGCAGAAATCTCCAAAATGCTACAGAAAGAAGTCACAGTAGACATGGATGAATGGAAATGTATTCCACACTCATGTAGTTAAAGACTTGAACATTCAGACAAATTTGATAGAAATGTTCAAATGACCTAAAGACATTTCTCTAGATGAGATACACAAGTGGATCATGATGAGTTCAAATTATAATAAATGCTGAAGAGGATATGGGTAAATGGAACACTTCACACTGTTGGTGGGATTCTAAATTAGGACTACTAATATGGAAATCTGTATGGAGGTTCCACAAAAGACTGGGCATGGAACCACCATTTGACCCAGGAATACTACTCAGTATTTGCCCTAAAGAATTAAATTAATCACACTACAGGGATACATGCAGACCCATATTTATAGCAGCACAATCCAGAACAGCCAAACTATGGAACCAAGCCTAGGTGTTCATCCATAGATGAATGGATAAAGAAAATGTGATGTATATACATGATGGAGTTTTAGTCAACCATGAAGAAAAATGAAATTATGTCATTTGCAGGAAAATGGATGGAATTTGATATCATTGTGTTGAGAGAAATAAGCCAAACTCAGAAGGTCAAGGGTATGTTTCTCTCATGAGTGGAAATAGACAGACAAAAGAAAGAAAACATGAGGGAATCTCCTGAAAATAGAAGGAAGATCAGTAGAGTAGAGCCAAGGTCATGAGAGGGAGGAGGAGGAAAAGAGAAATACTGAGGAATGATATTTATCAACTTATATTGTTATATTGTGTGCATGTGAATATGTAACAATGAATTACACTAGTATGTAAAACTATAATGCACTAATAAAAACACATAAAAAGAAGATTAAATAATATATTATACAGTCAAACTCAATCCCAATTTACAAAATTATATTTAAAATGCTTTATCATGACAAACATTGATTTATTATTTCAAAACATCAAATGTTGTTTGGTCTTATTTGAGAAGAGACATATATCATAAGTAAATATATAAGAGGACATTAGGGCTTCACAAGTCTAAAGTTGAAGAAGCATCAAAAACAATAACAGAAGCATGTTTCCCATTAAAAAATATTTGAAAAGACAGATAATAATTTTGTATTAATAGAGAGTGAAATACAGAAGAGTGTTTAAAACATAATTTTGAAAATTTAATTTTTTTAAAAAAAATTGGTTATACTATACTAGTTCTGAAGTATTCGTATTAGCATTATCAGTGCTTTATGCACAACCAGATTTCCATATGCAGAACAGCATGCACACCTCCCATCACTTCCTATATGTATCAGCTCAACTGTATGAAAGACTTAAAAGGCTGGATACTCTAACACTACCACACCACGAATCTCACTCTCACCACTTCTACCACCCAGATTACATAAAGTGCTAGGAGGAGGTAGCAGACAAGAAAAAGAGATAAAAGTCACCCCAATCAAAAGGAAGATATAAAATGATCTCTATTTGCAGATAACATGAAGTTATATTTAGAACATTTCAAAGTAACACACACAAAAAAAAAAAAAAAAAAAAAAAAAACTGTTAAGATTAATAAATACATTCAGGAAAGTCCATGATACAAAAATCAACATTGAAAAGTACATCTTGGCCAGATAATTACTTAGGTAAAAAAGAAATCAAAAGAATGATCCCATTTATGATTGCATAAAAATAACAGTAGATATGAATTAAGGAAGTGAAAGATTTGTACACTCAAAACTGTGAGCACTGGTAAAAAAATTAAAGAAGGCATATATAAATGGAAAGATAACATATATTCCTGGATGGGTTAAATATAAAATATTTTGTAATGAGAGAAATAAGCCATATGGTAAAACATAAAATATCCATGCTACCCACAGAAATGTAGATATGGTGGAATCTTTATTAAATCTCAAAAGACATTATTCACAAAAAATAGAAAATAATTTCAAAAAAATTTTATGAAACCACAAAAACCTAAAATGTTCACAGACACGCTGGGAAAGGAAACAAAGTTGGAGGCATTCCACTTTCTCATTTAAGGTATTTTACAAAGCCTTTGCAATCTACGGTATAGCACTAGCATAATTCTAGGAACCTAGGAAAATTGAACAGAGTAGACAGGTCAGAAATATTCTAAACATAGAAATCAGGTGGATTTCAACGAGGGCACAAAGAAGACACAGTGAGGAAAAGAGGAGTCTCTTCCTACACATTGCTAAGAAAAATATGAATTTCCAGAATTAAAAGAATGAAATTGGGTGCTTATCTTATATCACATGTAAAATCTGCTTAAAATGGATAAGTAACATAAAAGTAAGCCCTGAAACTATCAAACTTCTGGACAGGAACATAAGGAAAATATTTCAATGCTGGTCTTGACAATGATTTTTTTGGATTCCAGCCCTGGAATCTTGCAGACAACCTGAACTCAGAAAAAGCACTCCCAAACCCCTCTGGGCACAGTTAGAGGGCCACACAGGACAGAGGCACAATAATGAGCAAAACATAGAGATAATTATTGGTTGGAATCATGAGGGGAAGTTTGGAATTTGGCAAATGAAATTTTGAAGCATAGTCATGGGACTCATTAAGCTAACAAGATAGAAGATAACCTCTGGGAGCTCATCAGAGCTCTGTCTCCTGAGCATCCCTCCCACATGAACCCTGGTGCCTCTAGCAGGCAACACCCAGAGGCATCTCATGTGAGCCTCATGTGTCTAATGCAAGCAGGGATCTTAGGGAAAACTACGGAGTCAAAAGGACTGAGAAAATTAGTGCCCCAAAGCATGTTGCAAAAGTAAACTGCCAAGAAAGAAGACAGGAGACTGAGATGCTGGACTAATTATGCTGCTAGAGGCAGCACTCAGCTCCTAGTATGATCAGGCAAGACTTCCCATGTTTCTGTGAGAGAATACAGTTTACCTTTCTATCACATTTTTTTTCTAGTAATGTGAAAGTAAAACATTGAAAGTTTATTTTTTAGAAGGATGACTTTGATTGGCAATTCTTTCCTTTGAGAAATGAGATAGAAAGGTGACTTACTAGATAATAATAACAGATATTTGAAGAATTTACAGCAATCTTTCTCAAACTCTTTTGAAGAACTGAAGAGAAGGTAACACTCTCACTTCTCTGAGAGGCAAATCATTTTCCTGAAACCTCAACCAAGGAAATTACAAGAAAAGAAAACAAAAGAGCAATATCTTCAAGTAACTAGTAACTCAAAAATCCTGAAAAAAAAGCCTAGAAAATGGAATTGGACAGCACATTAAAAAAAGCCATACTCCTGAGCAGATGGGATTTATACATGGCACGCAAGGATGGTTTAACTTATATCAATGAATGTAATACATCAAATTAACAAAATGAATACAAAAACTATGATCATTAAAATTGATGTTGAAACATTTAAAAAAACTGAACAAGATAAAAATGTACATTAAAGTAGGAATAGGATATATAAACATAATAAAATGCAGGTATAAAAAGCTCACAGATAACACCAAAGTCAATGGAGAGACTGAAATCTGGGCATCTAAGATCAGGAATAAGGCAAGGTCCCCTCTCTCAGCACTACTGTTCAACAGAACATAGGATGTTACCTTCTACCTAGAGGACACAGATATGAAGAAGCAGCAGGAGGCATTCAGACACTTTAGCACATTTACCACTTCACATAGTTAAAATTATTTTTGTCTGTGGTGAGAACATTTAAGATCTGCCCTCTTCAACTGTCACATACAGTCTGAAAATTTGTATGAAACCACAAAATTTTTAAATGTTCACAGACATGCTGGGAAAGAAAAACAAAGTTGGAGGCATTCCACTTTCTCATTTAAGGTATTTTTACAAAGCCATTGCAATCTACAGTATAGCACTGGCATAAAACCAGAAACCCAAGCAAATGGAACAGAGTAGACAGGTCAGAAATATTCTAAATATATGTAATCAGGTTGACAAGTTTTCAACAAGGGCATACATATAATAAATGTAAGCAAATGTTGTTGTTTCATTATACCTCTATTAGCTGGAAAAAATACCACTCTGAGTATTCTTTTTAACAGCACTCTTTTTGTTTCATTTTTCCTACAGCTAAACCCAGGTGTGGTTCAACACTGAACTACATTTACTGCCATTTTAATTTTTCACCTTGAGGCAGGGTCTTTCTTAATTGACAGGCTGGCCTAAAACTTTTGATCATCCAGCCTTAGGCTCTCAAGTCACTGGGATCACAGGCCTGCACCACCACACCAGGCCTCAACTACACCCTCAAAGAGAGACATCAATTTTAACTCCTCAGAGTTCTACAAAGTCACTGCAAATGCTGGATTAATAAATATTGCCTTGTTGCTATTATGAGAAATGCAGTTTAGGCCCTGAGAATTCTGATTGCAACTGATCACAGTCTTTACACCAACTGACTACACACACCCTGTTCTGTGCATGTTTCTGGGAGAGGAGCGGCTGTTCAATGCACCCCATCACTGTCAGTGCTGTGATGTAGGCCACACAAAGCTCATTCAATTGTAAGGCACATAAGAACCTAATGGTGCTCAGGGACACTGGATAGAAGCTAAGCACACATGTGGGTGGCCTTCTGAACAGCAAAACACCAAGAGAATAGTAATTAGAGCAGCAAGGCAGGACCTTAACAGAGAGAAGACACTGGTGTATGAACTGAGAGCCCAAAGAAGAAGAAGAGGGCAGAGTCCTGCTCCATCCTTCCTAAACCAGCAGTGTGCATTGGGGTAACTCAAATAGTGCACCATTTTTGCATTTTAGGCATGGTCATTAAAGGCTTCAAGTAGAGAGTCTGGGGTCACATTTGTGGGAAAAATCACAAGAGCAAGCTCACAAACACAGAATCTAAGGAGAAAGTTCAATTGTATGTGGTTTGATATAAAGCAGTCTGATAAATAAAATTATGAACCTATGACAAGAAATTTTCTCAAATGAACAAAAAACATAAAATATGGAAATTGTTTGCATATATATTACAAATGTGCCCCTAAAAAGTTACCTTTAATTAAAAAACTAGCAGGCATATGGATTGAAATTTAAAAAGAACTTAAAATATGTTTAGAGATGACATCATTTTACATGTAGAAAACCCTAAAAATTTACCAAAAAATCTGTTGGAACTAACAACTAATTCAAAAAAGTTTAAAAATACAAACTCAACACTCAAAATTTTATCATCTGCATTAACAATATCAAATCACAAAAGGAAATAAAGAAAGTGATCCCATTCAATTATGTATGAAGAAGGATAAAGTACATTTAATCAAAATCTTAATGATTCTTACATGAAAGTATAATGAAAGCATTGTCAAAATAAATTAAAGTTATAAATAAGTAGAATGATGTTTCATGCCTGTGGAGAATAAGTCTTAATGTTATTAAAATACCTTTAGTTTCTAAAATACTCTACAGATTCAATGGAATCATTATCAAACACTTTTTAATCCCTTTTTTCATTTCAGAAACAAAAAAATGTATTATAAAATTCATGTAGAATGAAACTGTCCTGCAAAGGTAAAGTAGTGTTGAAAAAAATGAGCAAAATTAAAGGCCTCATACTGAGGTTTCCAAAGATACAACAAGGAGATTATTTAAGACAGCACCTGAATCCCTCACACAGTGCAAACAGCAGAAGGTGGTGCCCTCACAGCCGCCCTTGCACTCTGGGCTGGGAGATTTTCAACAAGGGTGCTGAGATTACCCAACAGGGAGTCAGGCTTCTCCACTGCATGGTACTGGGATCTCCACAAAAGGGTGACTTGGGCCTCTATACCACACTTGGGTCTTAGCTCAAAATGCACAAAAGCCTAACTGTGAGCCTTAAATCCATTGAACTCCTACAAGAAGACCTGTGTTAAAGCTCCAGGACTCAGGACAGGATCACAGTTTCATGGATCTGAACCTAAATGCAGAGAAAACAAATGAAAAATAAACAAATGAAACTTAAAACCCTCTGCAGATAAAAAATATTATAAGATTGGAAAGGCAATCTGCCTGTGGGATGGGAAAGAGAAATCTGCATCTGATAAGGAATTTTTATTCTAGATGTAAGTGACTTCTATATTCAACCTCAATGAGCCTGATTAAAAATGGGCAAGTAACAGATATTTTCTCCAGAGATAAAGCAAAGAACACCCCTGTGTGAGTGAACATGCACATGTGTGAGTGTGAGCCTGCATGGGGATGTCCATCACTGAGACATTTCCTGGCACCGCTGCTCACTCCACATGGTTGCTTATGAAATAGAAACAACCCGCCCTACCCTGCAAAGTGTAGAACACATACCACATGGCAGTTTTATAAAGACAAATACAAAATGAACAGGATGTTCCTCTCCTTCCTAATGACCTCTGCCTTGGTAAATAAAAAGTGTTTGAGTGAGTCAATAACTCTAATTTATTTTCTCAGAAATTTTTTTCTAAAATTACTTAGCAATTCACAATTTCCCAGTTTTATGAAATTTTATAAAATTACGAGAATAGAATACTTCCATGATTTGATTTGTCCTTGTTTCTGAAAATCTATCCCATCTACTTACGACATTATCTTTTGTGAGCTCCAGGCTCCAGGAGAAAAGACTGTGCTGTTAACTTCAGTGTTCTAATTGGAGCAACTAGAATTGCATTTGGCTGAAATACGAACATACCATATAAAGTAATGAGTGCTTCCTCCCTACCCCCCAGAACATGGAGTGCGTGCCACCCATTGTTATCATAGTGGACAGAGTTCAACATAGCTACTCACATGTGGGAAGTGAAACTTCCACAACCTCAGCCTCTCAACTCTGGGGTAGAATGAAGCCAGTTAAAGAGGCCCTCTAGATGGAGAAGGAGGAGACTCAGCCACCTCCACATAGCTTAATAGTCACAGCTGTGACACTGCCATGCAACACTTTTTTCCATTAGATTAAATAACCCGGACACAGACAATACCACTTGATCTCATGTGGTGAGGCGTGAACCAGCTAACTCCAGAGTGCAGGGAGCAGTCTGTCTCTTCAGGAGCCTCTCCTCTTCCTGGACATTAGTGCTGCAGAACCTCACAGAAGGAAGGAAATCTCACCAACAACAAGATAAAATTATGAACCTGATTTTTTTGATGTATTTGAGGACTTAACATGCGTGGTACCAATTATAATTCATTTTTCCAGTACAGCTTTTTAATGTCTTCCCAAATTAGCAAACCATGTAATCTTTTTTTTTTTCAGTTTGTCCTTGAACACAATGAATTTAATTAATTTTTATTGAGAAACCTATTTCATATTGACCAAAATGGTAAGCAGAAGATAGAAGATAGAGAAAACATAAAGCAGCCTGTGTACATTTCTATGTATACCTCCATGTAACTAAATAGGTGCCTCCATTTCCTTCCACATAGCTAGTATACACATAATGTGCAGACATAGCTCTTTTATCTACATGTGTGCAAACTGTTATGGAGCAGACCACTCAGAAAACATACCAAGTCCATTTTGTTCAAATTGGAGAGTCTTTATTTACCTGGCCAGCTGGCAACTGCTCCCTACAGCACCCATAATTGTTTCTGCAAGGAACAGCCCCAAGCCTGAGCATTTTAAATTCTTTAAAAGCAAAAACTGCCAAAACTACATCTGGGTTGATGTAGCTGCAAGCAAACAGGGTACAGAAGCTACATTGTGCAGTTAGCGAGACAATGCAATGGGTACATTGGTATTTCCCATGGAACTTTCCAGGTTGGCATAACAGCAAGCAAGCAGAAGGGAAATGGTTCAAAATAACCCCAGTTGAGTACAATTTAGAGAATGGTTACTAATGTCTAGGCAATCAATCTCTGACAGGGTACATTGCCCAAGAAAAATGGGAACCAAAGAGAGAACAATTTCAAATTGTATAAGAATTGCCAATTTATGTTGCAAACATGCTATGCTAAGCAACTACTGATAGGTATAGAGGCAGAGTGTTCCCATGGGAGAACAATTTCTTACATGACGTGGAGTCCCGAGGTAAATTGGAGTTTCTTTGGTCATTGCTCATTGGAACAATTGTATATTTTACTGGATCCTAACTTATCAAATTCCTCCATTGTTGATTGCTATAAAAATTATGTTCAGATTTCACTATGATAACTGCAATTAACAAGTCCCACTCTTTATACTTGTTGGTTATTTTCTAACTTTCTAAAAGTGGAATTTTAATTAATATTGCGATAACCTACTTACTCATGTTGCTTGACTTCTTAAAAATCGTGCCAACTTGTGTTCTAACTAATATGACATGGATTGTTAATTTCATGATATAATAAATCCTCAATAATCTTTGTATTAATTGAATTTCAATTGAAAAAAAATGTTTTTTTTTTCATTATGAAGTAAAAATGTAGAACACAATGATGAAAAAAATAATAACATCCATGTTTTAGTACATCCTAATTCCTGTTCATTCTACATTTATGAATCAACTGACTATTTACTAGGACAGACAAGTAAGAATGCTGCTTACTATTAATTTAGTAATAATATCTATAGAATCTACATGTTAAGTGTGTTGTTCATCAGATTCTTCTACTCTGAAGGCACAGGCATGAACTAAGCAAGCTGAAGAAACAATGTCACCAACAAGCAGAAGCTCCCCCAGACTACCTGTATACTTTCACTCTCATATAGCTATTTAATTAGACCAAAATATTACATGATATTTGTACACAGACTTTCCAGACATGGAAATGGAAGTACTGAAAACTCCAGTAACATTCTAATGCAACCCTTCTACAGATAATCAAATGGCTCCTTGGGTAGTGCAATGTTCACCTGAACTTTGTGTTATCTTTCCAGCTGTTGTGAGAGATCTCTGGACCTGATGGACCCTGGAGGTTGCTGGTGTTGTCATCTAGGGCTCCTGCATTCACTGGAAGCTCTATGTCAAGTCCTGTTGGCCACATCAAAATTGTTAAAGGAAAATTGAGACAAGTATAATGTAACAAAGTTTATTTCAGTGAGAAAAAGGTCCTAGCACTGACCAGCATTCCACACAGAAGGACATTGCTAACGTGCCCCAGCCCTCACAACCAGGAAGACAGGAAATGGCATGCAGGGAGTCCCCAGTGGATGAGGCCTGGCATTGGCTACATTTCAGCATCACCGGACAGGCTTTGGCCTAGGATTGGCTGAGGCTCAGTTGCTTAGATACAAGAACACACTGATGGGTCATGTATACCCTGCTAGGAACCCAGCTAGGTACCCAGCTAGGTGGTAGTTCACTATGTATGGAGACTGGTACATGCTCACTCACCATGAACACAGATCTCCAGTTCTGAATGGGAGGGATTCCCCGCAAACTCCCATGTTTGAGCAGGAAGCTGTGGATATGATTGGATCAGGAGAGCCGAGACCTAATCAGATCATCCTAGTTTGAATGGACTGACTAGATGACTAATGTAGACAGGTGGGGGAGGCTGGAGGAGATGGGTCACTGGAGGCATATTCTGGAAAGATGCATCTTCCCTGCAGACCCTTCCCTCTCCCTCCCTCTGCTATCTGGCTACCATGAGCTGAGCAGGTTTTCTCCTCCACATCCTATGACCATGGCCCAGAGCATGGAACTGGACACCATGTTCTGAACCTCTAAAACCAGTGACCAAACTGAACATTACCCTAACTTATTCTTGTTGGGTATTTTTGTCACAGCAATGAAAAACTGACTAACCCACCAGTTTTTGGTCATCCCCTCAAATTATGAGAGTTTAACAAAACTACAGATGTGGGCAGTGACAGCGCCTCCTGCCACCATCACAGGCAAGCTGCCTGATGCCTGTGCAGGTTATCTCACAATGGCATTCCATTTAGGTGACTGTTATGCTCTCTTTTATTATGCCAGTCACAATAGCACCATGACACATGAGAGATGTCTGCCTCCAGGTGTTCAACACCTCTGGGTGACTACAACACAACCCAATATCCAGAGAAAAAAGACTGAAAAATTCACACTTCCTTATTAAGGGGAGTCTCCAGGATGCAAGCCTGTCAATTTTCAAATACCTTTTCACTAAAGCCTTTTCCTGTTTCAATGTTAAACTTCTCTAAAAAGGAAGAAAACTGGCATCAAAAATATCATTCCAATAGGAGAAAAAAAAGAAATTTGCTTCCACAGCAGGATGGTTGCTTGATGTCAACTGTACTGGCCAACCAGGCCCCTGGAGCTCCTCTCAGGTTTAAGGCTCAGGATCTCTCTTCCACACTTAGTCTTCAGAAATTCATCAGCATTGTCCTGTAAGTGTGCCACAGTTTATGGCCCCAGCAGCTTTGCACCAGGCAGCTGCTCTTGGCTGCCCATCTACCCTCCCCTATTGCATTATCCATAGCCCATGGAGGGGCAGAAGCTCTGAGGCCTTTAAACAAAACACTCAGAAAACTCCAGCAGAAGCAACTGACAGACATGCACCCAGCTTCAGTGATTTACCATTTGACAAACTCTGAACAAAGACCAGACAAACTTCCCTGGACACTCTCCTCACCTGCAGAGGGCTGCCTGGGTCTGTTGTGTCGCTCGTGAGCTCTTTTGTTTTTTCTCCTTGTCTTCCTTGTTGCTGATGTGTTTCAACAGGTAACTCAGAGTCTGTTAGTTACAAACACCATCATTGGTTAGTGATCAGATGGCTCTGGCTCTCCATGCCCAAGGAACCATCCTTACCCTAATGTGACTTCATTTATGGTTAGAATCAAAATTTGGGAGGACTTTGGGGCTCTGAAAAGAGTGGCATGAGGGTTTGCACTGCTAAATTTCCCGATCTACAGGAGCATTTGTGAGTCCATGTTCATTAGCCCCGGTCACCAGGTGGAACAGGAAGGAAGACACCAGAGCTTTTGGAATAGCTGGAAGGGGAGACTGGGCTTCCTTCCCTCCTCCACGCCAATCCAATGTGGCCTGGCTGGGGCCACACCCCTCACTCCCCCCCCTTTCCCGCCCTTCAGGCCCCACTCACGCCCTGAGTTGGCTGGTCTAACTGCTACAGATGCAGGGTTAGGACTCAGACCCACCTGAGCCACGTGAAGTTGTGTTCAGTAGCCAGCAAGCAGGACTCTACCCAGGTGCAGCCCAATAAGGATTCTTGTACTGAGAAATGGAATTTTACAGTTTCTTTCAATGACTGATCCACAACAGACTTCTGGTTATGTAAGTGAGGGCTTGGCTGAGACTGTGAACTCATGCCGAAATGGGATTGCTAGGAAGATAGTGACTGACAGGAACTCACATTATGGGTCAATAGGAGATAAATCCAATCCAGAGGAGTTAGGATGAGTAAACCTGAAGGGAGGAATTTGCATAGGGAGGAGTAGCCTGAGTTCATTCTGAAAAGCTGGGAGGAGGGGAAGTGGGGAGCTTGATTTTGATTGACAGAGCTGTGTATCCATTTGTATCTGGTCAGGAAGAGAGAAGTGGACGGTTAGGCATTTTATCCAAGATAATTTAATATGGAGACTTGTTTCCAGGTGGATAAGGATTGCAAACAATTGAAGGAGTCCCTGGACATTCTTCAGCTACACTTCCAGGCTCCTCTACTGTGCTCAGGAAGCCCAGGTTTCTTTGTTGTGCTGGAAGATCCATGTGGAAAATGCTGGACCCTGACAGGGAGAATATTAGGGGCTGGAAGTGGTTGGGACACTTCAAGTTCACAACAAAGAGGTCTTGCTGCCAAGCAATACTCAAAACAGCAAACCTCACTCCACACATGAACTAGACCTCCACAGCCTCAGAAATGCTTCCATACATTGAATAAGGATAAAACAACAACAACAAGAGTCTGGGCACAAAGAAACAGAGAGGAAACATATGTCCAAATCCTGGACATTGACTACTTCAGCAAAGACAAAGAGAAGTCCCTAGAACCAAAATGATAACTACATCCAGAAGGACACACATTTAACAGAGGAAGGAGTCCATTTCAACTGAAGTGCACATTCCAGACCTTCAAAAACTTGAGGAAACGTGCAAAAGAACCTTCCCTCAAACTTACAACATACCAACAAAGGATCCCACAGATAAAGAAGTTAATGGACTTCCAGAGAAAGATTATAAATATCTGATTATTAAAATGTTCAATAAACTAAAAGAAGATCACAGGAATTAGGAGAGCACATTTGAGCTAAAAAGACCATTTAGGCCTTTAAAGAAGAACAAGGATTAGTCTTTTTCAAATAATTTCATGAAATTGAAGAGTAGGAATACTCCCAATTACATTCTATTAAACCAGTATAACCCTGATTCCAAAACCAGACAAAGATATATCAAGGAAGGGAATCTATAGACCAATGTCACTGATGAACATAGATGCAAAAATTCCTAATTATTTTTCAGCAAAACACATTTAAGAATACATGAAGATGATAATACACCATGATCAAGTTATTTTATCCCAGTGATACATGGGTGGTTTAACAAATGCAAATTAGTAAATGCAATACACCACATGAGTAGAATAAATAGATTTAGAGCTATAGTAACAAAAAGGGCATGGTGATGGCATTAAAATAGACATGAAGTCAAATGGAATTGAAAGTAGGTACAGAGACAAACCCATGCACAGTCATCTGACTCTTGACAAAGGGGCCAAAAATATATGTTGGAGAAATAATTTCTTTGAAACACATGCTGCTGGAAAAACTGAATATTCACATTTAGAAGAATAAAATTAGGTCCTTATATCCCACCCTGCACAACAGTCAGATCAAAATGGATTGAAGATGTAGAAATCCAGCCAGAAACGTGCAACTGCTAGAAGAAAGCATAGGGTCAGCATGTATTGGTGCAGTCACTGATTTCCTTAGCAAGACCCCTGAAGCTCAAGAAATGAAAGCAATGATCAGTGAGGTAGCATTAAATTAAAAAGCTTCCGCATAGCCAAGGAAATGATAAAGAGGGTGAAGAGAGAACCTTCAGAGTGAGAGAAAATCCTTGTCAGCTATTCTTCTGACAAGAAATTTATATCTAGAATATATAAAGAAGTAAACAATCTGAACACCAAGAAATCAAATAACCCAATAAAAATTAAAAGAACTAACCATATATTTATTTTAAAAAAATAAATACAAATGGCCAGCAAATATATGAAAAAGTGTTCAACATATCTAGCAATCAAGAAAATGCAAGTCAAAATTACATACAGATTTTATCTCACACTAGTCAGAATGGCAACTTTCAAGAATACAAATAATGAATGTGGGAAGGTATATGGGGAGGAAAGGACACTAGTAAATTGTTGGTGATACTGCAAATTAATACAAACATTCTAGAAAGCAGTATGGAAATTCTAGGAATGGGATCATCATATGACCCAGCATTACCATTTCTTGGTATTTATCCAAAAGAACTAAAATCAATATACTATAGAGATAACAGCCATATCAATGTTTATGAAAGCACAGTTCACAATAAGCAGTTATGAAAGTAGCCCAGATGGTTGTCAACAGATGCATGGATAAAGAAACTGTGATATATGTACACAGTAAATTTTATACATTCAAAAGGAATAATTAAATTGTGGCATTTTCTGGTTAATGGATGGAAGAATAAAACACCATGCTAAGTAAAATAAGACTCAGAAAGTCAAGGATCAAAAGTTTTCTCTCAAATGCAGAATCTAGAGTAAAGTAAGGGGGGAAATGGAGTCAGATATCATAAAGATATATGGAAGACCAGTGGAATTGAGGAAGGAGATCCAGAGAAAGGGAGAGGGATGGGAAATTGTTATGTGCATGTATAAATATATAACACTGGATTCCAACTGTATGTGGATCTATAAAGCACTAATTAAAAATAAATAAATATAAGGCAGACAAGTCAAGTAGAAGAAGGGGAAATCAGAGGAGAAGAAGAGGAGAGAAAATAGGGGAAATCAAGAAATGTAATGCACAGGGAAAATTGTAAAAAGAGAATCTCTAATACACTCACTTCTCAGAAATTAATGGGGAAACCTATAGAGGATTGATACTCATTAAATTACATAAGAGGTTGAGATAGAGGAGAAACTTTTATGCTGGTGAATTTGCCTACAGTGGCATTTCTGTTCATTATACTGCACTATCAAAAATCAATTAAGAAAAAAATCATATTTACATTCGCATCAAAACTATGTAGACACTTCAAAATATTGTGATCCTTATTAGAATAAGATGTACTCCATGTTTGTATAAGTATGTCAAAATATACTCTACTGACATGTATAATTTAAAAATAATTAAATTATATATCAACTCTTTAGGGCAAAATTTAACCTAAGAGTGAACTATCTGTGGTCCTAAAACTACACAATATTGATGAGTGAAATTGAAAAAAAAAAAAAATAAATGGACTCAGGCCTCTGGACCAGGTGGTGTGAGCTGCTGTGTGCACAGCTTGGCCAGGCCGTGAGGGCAAAGGGCCACCCAGGCTTGAGCGGCAGCACCCATGTCTGTTTAGGGATACTAAGCCAGGCAGAGAAAAGTTGAAGACAGATCAAAAGAGACAGTGGAGGAGATCAGATCCCAGAAGACAGGAAACATAGTAGATTGGGTATTCCCGCCTTCATACCCATTGTGAGGACTCCCAGTGTAAGTGGAGTCTCTGAGCCACTGTGAGGAGAGAGGAACATCCCCTCAAGGTTTGTGACTGAAGTTGTGGGACACATCAAATAAAAAACAAAAGACAGTAAAATGATATTGACTAGCCATATACTTAGGTCAGTTGGTGAAATTCTTGTAGCTATAGTTGAGAGAAATCCGAGTACTCACATATTACTGACAAGAAAAAAAATGAGTTCAACATAATATGCACAAACTTGTCCACCAAATATTGGCATAAGTGCATCCTGAAAACAACCCACATAAATGCTGCCTGAACTGGGTACTTTGTATGTATTTGGTATGTGGGAAAATGTGTGCCATTTTATATGTGGTCATAGACTATTGATTGATCATTCTTCCATACTTCTAAAGCTGGGAAAATTTTGGTTTATGAACTTTTTCCTGATGATCAAATTCCTTTGCAAAAATAAAAAGTAAACTAACTTTAAATGAGAGACATTAGAAGACACTACAAAACATCACTTTTACTAAGACTATTAATGAAAATGGAACCATAACATAGCAAAACCTAGACATTCATGAAGCACTACTAAGGAAAAAGGTGTAACACTAAATGCCTACATCAAAAAAGCAGAAAGTCTAAGAACAGATTCTACAATGACAGTAGAAAAGCAAACACAAACCACACTTAAAGTAAGCAGTTGAAAAAGCAGTGATAGATATTGGAGAAGAAATAAATTAACACTAAATAACAATACAAAAAGTATCAATGAAAGTAAAAGTTGTTTATGAAAATACAAACAAAATCAACAGACCTTTAGCCACACTAACAATAAAAAAGCCCAAGGTAAATGAAATATCAGAGAATAAAAGAAACCTTATAACTGATGTTACAGAAATGCATTAGCAACTCTTACGAACAACCACATCTCAACATATTGAAAAATATACAAGAATGGGATAAATATGGGACAAATATAACATTCCACATCTGAATTATGAGAAAATACATGACCTGGACATCCATAATGACCAAGAAATTTGAATCATTAATAAAATACTTCCGAGTAAAACAAACAAACAAACAAAAAACAAAAACATAAAAATCTCCAGCAGCTCATGGCTTCACTACTGTTCTACCAAATGTTCAAAGACAGGTGAGACCACGTCTCCTGAAACCACTCCAGGGAACTGAAACGAACTTCAACTCCTCAAGGTACATTCCACAAAAACCATCATTTCCCTAGTATAAGATCCAGAAAATTACACAAAAACCACCAAAGAAGAGGATTACAGACCCATATCCTTGATCAAGACACATGCAAGTATTCTCAGCAACACCTAGAAAATGAAATCCAACAGCACATCAAAAAGACAGCACCCTGTGTACATATGGAATCTATCCCAGAAGGGGAGAAGCCCAAAGACAGTGACCAGCAATCCCACACTATGCTAACAGAACAAAGGACCATAATGCTCATAGAAGGATATATAGACTTTTTAAGTTGCTGGTATACATATATAATGGAATAGGGTTCATTCTCTAAAAGAATAAAATTGTGATAAATACTACAATGTGGACTAATTTGAAAAACATGTGACTGACTCAAGTCATAAAAAAGAACCCATAATGAATGACTCTACTCAACCAAACCTGGAAGACATAAATTTAAACATGGAGATTATACTTAATGTATTCAAGTGACTGCAAGTAAGGATACATAGGGACAATGGATAGTGTTTCACTGAAAGTGATAAAACTATCTGGGAACAAGATGTATTTGGAAGTTGCACAATTTTTTAATGTGGTAGATAACACTAAATTGAAAACCATGAATTGTTACAAAGGTTAACATGATATCATGTGATTTTTTTTTCAATGGTAAGAAATTTTTGCAGCAAAACTGCAGTTAATGCTAGAGGTTTCCCATTTACAGGTTGGTGAGTGAGTGAGAGTTGCCCACCACCCTCAATATTATCTGATTCCCAAATACTCCTAATTCACACTGAAGTGAAGGAGGGCAGAGACGGAAACACACAGTCAGAACCATCAGTCTCTCCTCAGTGTTACTCATTTCTCTACTTATGTCCAGCAAAGGAATTCCACTGCTTCATCCACTGTCCATGCTGGCATGTGGCCAGGTCCTCTCTCCTGGGCTTTTGAGGTGCTGCTGCCTGGTAGTATGCTCAGGCCTCTTGCTGTCTCTGCAGGCTGAGCTCTGGGCTCCCTGGGGTCCTGCTCCCACTGGCCAGGCACCAGGTTCACATAAAGCAGAGGTGACTGAGCTTCCCACATCCCACATAGCACTGTGCTGACTGCACAGAGGCACTCTGACTGCAAGAGAGTGGATGGGAAAAATCAAGGAGAGATGCATTTCTGCTCCCACTTGGAGAACAGGAGACACTCAGGAGTGAGTACTTGGCAGTTAGAGTCCAGGCACTTCTGAGCCTCATTTTTATTCTGCTCAACAAACTGCAGTTTCATCCTGATTGTCAGGCACCCCAGGAAAAAAATGGTTAACTCTTCAAAGAATTATAGGAACAATGAAGACTTGTAAACACGGTACTATTTTCTGATTTCCAGTGCTTCAGTAGTATTATACCTGGAGCGTGGTGGACATCTGCACAGGGTTTGCAACTAATACATGTGATTGTTCTTCATGTTACCACTTATTGGTTTAAAATTCTTCTATTCAAATAGCTTTTACTTATCACCCATTTAGAAAATGCACAAAATTATCTGCACAGTTTTGATGGCTGACAAAGAAATATCTTCAGATTAAGGCAACAGGGACAAAATGCCAAATACGTTGCAGGTGACAGGGAGATAGATATGAATTCGTTTATGCAAATTACATTCATTCATATTTTTCAGTAGCTGTTGGAAATAAAAAAATCCAATATGGCATTCAATTTTCATTGAAGTATTTTCAATTCATCAACATCACCTTTTGTCCTAATCACAAATATGTTCGCATTTTCAATAATTGTTCACATTTTAGACTAAAAGCATATCACGTGTAATGAGGATGTGTGTCTAGTGGTAAAAATATAATAATAGGGTCATGCAGTCTTTAGAAGCACATAATGAGAGTCAGATGTGCTAAAGTGCTCCTCAGCATCCCTCAATGACTGATCAATAACACTAAACCATAATTGCTAATATGAAAAGTGTAATTTAGAAAATAATTAAAACCTGTATTTTACAACACAAACAATCCACTGCATTTTTTTAATGCAATCTACTTAGTTGATAGTAAAGAACTGTCAGAGAAATACCAAAAGG